>NW_020954576.1:46888790-47107188 GCF_900497805.2 Vombatus ursinus
AAGAAAGAAAGAAAGAAAGAAAGAAAGAAAGAAAGAAAGAAAGAAAGGAAGGAAGGAAGGAAGGAAGGAAGGAAGGAAGGAAGGAAGGAAGGAAGGAAGGAAGGAAGGAAGGAAGAAAAGAAAGAGGTTTATCTCACAAAACTGTTGTGAAGATCAAATGAAATAGTATATGTAAAACCGAAAAAGCTTCAAATCACTATAACATGTCCACTATCATTATTATATACATATATTTACATATATATGTGTGTGTGTATAAACATCCCTATGTTGGAGCCGAAGCAACTGATAGCTGTGAGCACAAGGAGCCTGAAGGCACAGTGCCTGGCACAGAGTAGGTACTTAATAATGGCTCCTTGACTTGATATGATTTTTAGGCATATAAACTATTCTCTTAATTTTACCCAAACTCTACATAGCCTTCCACAAAAGTTCTTTCCTATTGCTTGCTTGAGGCACAGAGGTGACTCTGGGCTATCCAAGCCCTCCCAGAGCTCTAGCAGGCCTTCCTGGAGAAGATGGAGAGACTCATTCACAGGTCCAGTGATCCACTGCTGCATCTTCTGTATAAAAACCAGAATAAGTTTGAAGAGGCTTATCACCAGGTGGGGTACAGGGTGATGGAATATTTTTAGCCACAGAAACTCCAGAAGACTGCCTGCTAAGGAGAAAAAGCATTAATCTCTGAGTTGGTAAAGAGAGTACCCACAGAAATCAGAGTTTTTGTAGTATTGGGCAGCTCAGTTGTGCAGTGGCTGGAGCATGGGACTTGGAGTCAGGAAGATCTGATTTCATAATCCTGCCTCAGACCCTTACTAGCTATGTGACCCTGGCCAGGTCACTTAACAGCTCTGTGCCTCAGTTTCCTTATCTGTAAAATGGGGGTGATAATAGCACCTACCTCGTGGAGTTGTTGTGAGGATTAGATGAGATAACATACAAAATGCTTTGTAAACCTTAAAGCACTACATAAATGCTCACTATTATATTGAAGAAGTAATAAATATCCCATAGTTCCATCTTTTTTAGACTTGGCCTAATTAGTTTCAGACTGCAAGTCAGTAGTCATTTGTGTGGCTGAGTTACACTCTAGATAAAGTTACCAATATTTAACCATCCCCCTTCTCCCACAAAACTTTCCCCATGACAACAGTTAGGGTGGAAGCTTGCCCCCTTCCTTTTGATATGACATTTTCCTTTAGGGATTATGGAATTTGGATGGAAGGACTCTATTCTAAGTAAGAGATCCCAGTGAGAGCCTCCTGTATGAGAAGCTGGGATGGAGTGATTGAGTAGAGTAGAATGATATTTCTATCAGATGTACTTATGCAGCAACATAGTATAATGCAGAATTTAAAATGATCCATAGGGATGGGTCTGCTCATCATCTACTCATCAGAGGTAAGAAAGACAAATTGAGTCATAGAGAGATAAAGTCGCTGGCCAGCTCCATATCATGGACCTATATTTCTCTGACAAAGTAAGGACTTTCCCTTAAAGGAAAAGTAATATATTTATATAACAATCACCACATTTTTAAAAAAAAACCTTGAAAAACTTTAAAGAGCCTCAAAAATCCTCCTCCATCCCTGTTTCTGTGGATTGGACAAGAGATTTAATACTGATAAAATGGGAACACATTGGAAGAAAGGTAGCGATGATGGTGCTTCCTATAGTTTTCATTTATTTTTCTACCATCTCCTGTCCCTCCATCTCCTTTCCACTCCATCTCTTTCCACTCCAAAGCCTAATAGAAATATAATGGGAGTTGATAGGAGCTAGGAAATTCAATTCAACAACTACTTCTTAAGAGACTGCTACTATATGTGTAATGGGCACATTTAAAGAGGGAAAAGATTATACTTATCAGGATACCTGGGCCCATATTACAAATTATGTTTTCCTGATCCTTGAGCCAATACGTCTATGACACAGTAGTAGCATCAGTAAGGAGACATCTGGAAAGGAAGGGAAATGGAGCAATGGGCTCTTTGGAACATAGTCAAATCTCTGGGTCAAAAGGTTTTGATATTTTAGTCACTTTATTTGTCTAATTCCAGATTGCCTTCCAAAATTGTTGTATTATTCACCAACTGTACAACTCCACTAACAATGCATTAGTGGTGTCTATATTCCCCTCAATATTGACTAATGTCATCTTTAATATTTTTGTCAATTTCCTAGGTATAAGGTTAAATCACAGGATTGCTTTGATTTCCATGTCTCTCATTAGTGATTTGGAGCATTTTTTCATATAGTTGTTAATATTTTGCCATATTCTTCTTTTGAAAAATTATTTGTTCATATCCTTTGATCACTTATCTGTATGTCTCTGATATCAAACCCTTATCTGAGACAGTGGCTTCAAAGATTTTTCCTATTCAACCACATCCTCTCTTAATTTAGATGCATTCATTTTGTTTGTGTAAAAGCTTTTCACTTTCATGTAATCAAAATCCTATTTCATCTTTTTAAATTTTCCTATCCTCCTTTTGATTAAAAATATGTTTCTTACCCATAGCTGTGAAAATTATACAAACTACTTCTCTTCCAATTTTTTTTTTAGGATATCATCTTTAATGTTCAGGTCACATATTCATTTTTAATTAATTATGGGATGTGGTGTAAAATGCCGGTCTAAGCCTAATTTCTGTCAGACTGCTTTACAGTTTTTCAAGTAGTTTTTATCATATAGATAGCTCTTTTGTAAGTAATTTATGTTTTAGAGTTTATTAAATACTGGATTGTCAAGTTCCATTATTTCTGATTCTCCCTTGTCTGGATGGTCCCTTCCATTTACCTACTCCTATATTTTCAATCAATACAAATTGTTTGATAACTAGGCTGTCTAATGTAATCTGAAGTCTGGAAGTTCTATTCACCCTTCATTTTGACCTTTTTTTTTCATTATTTCCCTGGATATTCTAGCTCTTTTGTTCCCCCAAATGAATTTTTTTTTATTATTTTATTGGTTTTAATGAAGTATCCCTTTGATAGTTTGGTTGGTATAGCATTAAAATTATAAAATAACTGTGATAGTATTGACATTTTTATTATATTGGCACAGACCAGCCATAAGCACTGAATATTCTCCCAGCTATTTAAACTTTTTCTTTTTTCTTTAAGAAGAACTTGTAATTGAATCTCTATAAGTTTTTCATGTGCTTTGGTAAAATGACCCTCAAATATTTTAATAATAATATGTTATTAATAATTTAATCAATATTATTAAAATAATTATTTAATTAATAATAATTTATTAATACATGTTTTAGTAATAATTTTCAATGGAATTTTTCATTCTAGTATTACCTGAATAGACCCAACTTAACTTCTAAAGTTCTCAGTTTTCTAACTGACCAAGGATATGTTAGCCAAATGAAAACAGTCTTCCTTCCCCTTCTTCCTCATCCTATGAGCCCAACTCCAAATAGGTCCAGAGCTGAATGCACTGACTACATGTGCAAAAAGGAGTGCAAGAATGAGGAAGGAATGAATATAAGGGAACAGAAAGAAGGGGGAGGAAAGAGAAATAGAAACCTGGCCCCTCCCTCCCCATACACACACACATCAATCTTGAGCCATAAATAAAGTAATTGAAAACTGTAGCTGAGCACAGGAAAAGGAAAGAGGAGAAACACCAGACCATATTCAATATAGTCCCAAGATTGTTGTTCCTTTATTAGCAGCCTCATCACCACTACCACCCTTCAAAACATATAGGAGATCTTGCCCAAATAAATACAAGGTCTGAATAATGGATTGTAGAAGGGAATCATAACAATAACAACAGACTTTAAGGTGCACAAAACATTTTTCCTATAACAACTACCTGAAGCAATGGGGGTAAACAAGATTATTCCCATTCTACAGATGAGGAACCTGAGTCTCAGAAAGATTAAATGACTTGGCCATGATCACACAATATCAGTGGTATAATTTGAACTCAGGACTCCTAACTTCAAATCCAGTACTTTCTCCTGTAAATCCTTATGCCTGTATGGGGGGCTTTACAATTCAGATGTGGATGAAACTCCTCATGGAAGTCAATAAGGTATTAGCCTGGGAATATAAGGGGAGCTGGACTTTTTCTTTTTTCTGGCTGGGGTTATAGCATAGGGAGATGAGTGTGTGTGAGTGTGAATGGGAACGTGTGTGTGTGTGTGTGTGTGTATGTTTGTGTGTGTGTGTGTGTGTGTGTGTGTGTGTGTGTATGGGGGTTTTGAAGACGGGAGAAGAGAAGAAGCAAGCTATAAGGGATTGGGCAGTGGACCTGCAGGCAGGAAGACTTGGGTTTAAATTTGACCTCTAAAGTCCCTTCTAGCTCTGACCCTAAGATCCTATAAGGAGAAGCCACCGTTCAGTGATTTTGGCAACAGCCAAGAGCAGCAAGCTTCACGAGGTTCTTCCTAATTAGGAGCATGCTGGTCAAAGTTTAACAACCAGCTCTGGGGAGGGGGGCGAGGGGAGGGAGGGTCGGGGAATGAACTAGGGACAAATTTCTAAGTTCAACTAACATTGTTAACATTCTCTCCATCGCTTTCTTAAATCCAATCAACAAAACAATACAGCAAAGCCTGATTTGTAATGTTTGCTGGTTTCCCTTTAAATGCTTTTGCTGAAAATTTGACCGTTGGCCAGAACCTGTTCGAGATGCCTCCAGCATACCTCTGCTCCTAGTGGTCTGGTCTCCTAGAGATCTGTTAACCTACCTAGGATTCTTCACTTTCCTTACCCCCACTACCCCTGTTCACATATCCAATTGGTTGCCAATTATCTGTTCAAATCTGACATCCACCCCTGCTCTTCACTCACCAGGCCAGCATCCTAGTTAGGGCTCTCCGAACATCTTGCCAGACCACTCCAATAGCCACCTGAGTGGTCTGCCAGCCTTCAGTCCCTCCCCTTTCCAGCCCAGCCTTCACAGAGTTGCCAAACTGATTCTTCCTAAAGAGCTGCCCTGACCATGTCACTTCCCTCCCCAAATACTTCCTTCCCATTGCTTTCTTTGCACCTGAGGAGAAAATATACAGTTTGGCAATTAAAACCAACTTGTATCCAGTTTACCCTCATCAGGGCTATTACTTGTTACTTTCTTCCACATACTCCAAATTCCAGCCAAACAGGCCTGTTTACTGTTTGTTGTACACGATTGAAATACCATTTCCCACCTCAGTGCCTTTGTCCTCTTTTCGGTACTGCCTCTTCACCTCTGTCTCCTGAAACCCCTCTGACTCTTCAAAACCCAGGTCAAGTGTTGCCTCCTACATGAAGCTTTTCCTAATCTCCCTCCAGTCACCTCCAGCTACCATTTATTTTTCTATGTTTGAGGGGGCAGATAGGTGGTAGAGTGGATGGAGTGTTGGCCTGGAGTCAGGAAGATTTAGATCTCAGACATTTACTACCTGTGTGACCTTGGGCAAGTCACTTAACCTCAGTTTCCTCATCTGTAAAATGGGGGTAATAATTGGTTGTTATCCTTTGTTCTCGAAGAGGACCAAAATGACATCACTATGTTAGAGTCAAGTTAGAGTGTCTCTGACTGTAGCTGATCAGACCAGTACAAGCTCAGAAGGCTCTACCACAGATCAGTCACAAATAGTCTACGTGAACATGATAACATTATATGTGGGTAATAATAGCATCTACCTCCATGGGTTCTGTAAGGATCAAATGAGATAATATTTGTAAAGCTCCTGGCACATGGTAGCACCATAAAAATGTGAGTTATTACTATTTACTTATTACATATGTATTATATATTATATATATGTATATATACACACATGTTGCTTTTCCCAGGTTCACTCTGAGAGCAGGATTTGTTTTCTTTTTCTTTTTATATCCCTAGGGTGCAGCACATAGTAGGTGAATGAGAGGCCTTATGTCAGCCAGAATACAAGCTATAGGGAGAGGAAAATAATATGAAATGGAGCACACATACACAGTTCTATACCAGCATTTTATTGAAAGCATTAGGGAAGCTGCCCTTCCCAGAATGAAAGTCAAAGCCAATTAATAAGACTATTTAAGCATTAATGGATTAGAGCTCTTAGTATTTAGGTAATTGATTTAAATTTTTTTTTAATTATTGAAGATTCGAGTATGAGGAAACCTAAATAAATAAAAGGAGTTATCTCTCTTGTTCCTCTTCCCCTGCCCCAAGTCAGCCTATATCAGGAATTATTTTTTTTCTTTTTATCCTCTTTGTTAGTTTTAGAAAACCACATGTCTCTGAATTTTAGGGATAGGAGGAAGTTTAGGAAGCCATCTGGTCAATAGCTCTGTCTAAGAAGACTGCAAGCTCCTCCATCATAGGCAGGCAGTATGATTTTAAGAATCTCAAGGGCCCCATAATCTCTCATTGCTAGCCCTTTCCATAGCTCACAACTATCAGTAAGGAAATCCTTCTGCCTAACCTAGGGCCTAGATGATTCAGACAAGTTTCCCGCCTAACTGAAAATGTATTGACCTGGGGTTAGGTTAGGCCATTTTTCTCAATGTCCACAACTCAGCAAGATAGTTCTTATCATAGGACATCTTTAAGCCTCCAATGAGAAAAATAGAAGGTCCAAGGATTAAGCTAATTTCTACATCCAAGAAAATTGGCCAGCCAACTGTCCTGCTCAAAACCTGACTCATTTCCCTTGCTACCAACTTTGCAACAAAGATGGAAAAACTAAATTAAATCTTTCTTTATGCCTTTCTTTGTAATACCAGCCCTTAGTATGGTGCCTGATGCATAGTAAATGTTTAATATCATATAAATATTTTTAAAGAAACATCTACTCTATAATTAATGTGTCAGAGGAAAATGGCACGCTCCAAAAAGGGAGAAATATCTTTTTGCATCATCAGGAAGCATCTTGAGGAAGTGAGCTATCTAATACTGCAATGCTGGCCCTAGAATGTCCCTAGAAGTCCTTCAAATGTTTAGGAATGTGCTCTCTTTGTTTCAGGTTGAGACAGATATTCAATCAACACGAAAGGCTCTCTCCTGTAGGTACTTTTCTAAGAGTATTGAACATTTTTTGCCCACGAAATCAAAGAATCATTGACTATTGGAGCTAAAGGTGACCTCAAGAGGTCATAGGTTCTACCTTTAGAAATCTTTATATTCTACCAGAGAGATCTGTCCTTTACTTTGAAAAGGAGACTCATCTCCCTCAGTAATATAAGCCCAGAGACATAACTAGGGCTCCTGACCCATGCAAATTCAACTGGAGGCAGAAAAAAAAGTCTACTGTGTGACCATTCTTATCCTATTTGTGGTTGAGGTTGTTTATCCTTCCTTTTTCAAAGTGGACCAGGGACAGCACAGGGTGATTAATGTCTTGACTCTTGAATGAATTGGATTTAAGTGAGGCAGAACTATACAGAGTCGTCAGCCTCACTCATTCTTCCAGAGTCATTGAAGTCCAGTGGCAGGACAAAAGTCAAGATGACTGGAAATGGCCTGGGATGCAGTGGATGAAGTTGGTGTCTTAGATGTCTAAGCACCTCACAGTGACTGCTTCATGGCTGTTGGAACAAATCATTCTCCTGGGCCCATTCTGCAAGGGAAAGTCTTTGCATGTTTGGGGTAAACATCCTCCTAAATCACTGATGGGTGTGAGGCCTGTTGGTTACTCTCAACCTGGTTTAGCTCAACTGTTAAGACAGTTTTTCTAGGATGTGGCCGCTGAGCATGCTACAGCTTTCTGGAGCCACAGGTAAAGTAGACTAGAGACAGAAGGCATAGAACTTGAGGAGATAAGGGAGCAGGGGTTAGGATAGAAAAGAAAATTGTGAACCAGGAACTGAACTTTTTAGGAATGAGGAAGAATGACTTGGAGGTTCACAAATGACAACAAGGATCTAGAGAAGACATAGGGAACTTTTAAGGAGGAGAGGTGGATTCCGAGTGACACTGGCCAAGGGAAGAGTTAATTGGCCAAGGGAAGGTCTGAAAGTGTCAATGGGGGCCAAGGAGTAGAACAATTCCCCTTCCTGGCCCTATATGTCATGAATTATGAGAGAAGCAGGAGCCAGCCTTAGAAAGCATACTAAGAGAGGTGTAGTCTGGAGAAAGATAGTTTTCAGTGAGCTTTAAAAGATGGAAGGAATGTCACCAGAAGAAATCTAGTCTGAAAGGGAGTATAACAATGGAGGAGAATTCTAAGGGCCACAGTGGAAAGGGAGGGTTGAAGAATCTAGGGACTGGGGTTCCTAGGCTATGGCTCAGGTGAGTCATACTGGCAATTTTTCTACCCAGAAGAAAGTAGCAAGGTGGATGGAAGTTGCTTCTAGATAGTACAAGGTATACTAACAGAGACAGCAGCACCCTTAGGTTTTAAGGCTGCTGCCATTGCTGCTTTCTCAGTTACCACTGAGGCAGGGAAAAGTGGGCAGAAGAGAATGTGTCCTTCCCCAGGATAGAATCCTAACTTTCCTGCCTTGGGGCACAGCCTCTGGTCTCCCTGCTCTAATTAGCACTCTGAAACTGAGTTTATTAATAGGTAATTAGAGGGCTGGTGGCAGCAACAATTTACTACCTTCCTGCTGATCCTGCCCTAATCCTAGCTGTCCCATAAGCAGTGAGTCAGAACAGTCTGTTGGTAAAGGGTCACAGGAGAGGTGCACGATGGTCAGCAGATCCTGTGAGGTGGAACCAGTCACTCCAACAGTGCTCTGGCCAGGGAATAGGAATGTGGCAGTAGGGGGAGCAAGTATGCCCCCCCAGATGTTGGCACCTGTGGAAAAAAAAAATTCTGGTTGCCTAGGGCTAGACATAACTCTGCATAAACCACTAAAAAGCAGAACTATACACCACTTAGATGTAAGAAAATCTAACTTGTCTGGTGACCTGTCCCTTAGAGATCTTCCTAAATCTAAAATCTAACCTAAATATTCCTTGCTACAGCTATCTTGAAATCTCCTCAGAGGGAATGGAGCAGGTATTCCTATATAGACTGAAAGACTCACATTTGGAGCTGGACTGGGATCTTAGAGAACGTGTAGATCCATCTCACCCTCCACTTTGTTTTGTGCCTTCCTGGTATACCTACTATGTACTAATATAGGAGAAAGGGCAGCACTGTAAGAGTCAAGAGACCTGGATTCCAATCCTAGCTTTGCTAGCACCTAGAACAGGGTTCTACTAACAGTAGGTGCTTAATAAATGTTGTTGGGTCGATTTGTTACTCTTGGACCTCTTCACTTCGCAGAAGAAGAAACTGAGAACCACAGAGGGTTGGTTCAATGTCACACAGCTAGTTAATGGAAGAACAGGGACAGGGCACCAAGTTTCCTGACTTCTTGCATAATAGGTCTGTGCCCCACTTTGACAAATGAGAGAAGGGAAGGACTACAGGACCACCGATTTATAGCTGAAAGGGACCTTGGAGGTCATCTAGTCCAAACCCCTTCATCTGACAACTTTGGAACCCAAGTTCCAGAAAGGTTGATGACTTTGCCTAAATTAGTAGATTCAGACCCAGGTTACCTGGTTCCAAATCTATCACTCTTTCTGCTGCTCTATCTGCCTCTATTGTAAGAGTTCTTAACCTGAAGTACCTGAACTTAAAAAAAAAATTGATAACTGTTTTTCAATATTGTATTTCAATATTTTGAGTTGTATTTTAATATTGCAACCTAATTGGTTTGCTTTATAAGTCTATGCATTTTCTTTTGTGCATTTGAAAACATCATTCTGAGAAGGCAGTCATAGGTTTCACCAGACTGTCCAAGAAAAGTCCAAGAACCTTTGAGGTCAATCAGTCCAAATTCCAGAGCCTGAGCATAAGAAAGAGAACTGAGGCATTTTGGTGCCCAAGACCAGAAAATATATTATTTACTTATACGAGAAGATGCTGGACAAGCCATGCCATCCAAATGTCTATACCAAATGGGGTTGACAGTCCTCAGCCCAGAAAAAAGTCCTAACAAAAGAACTAGAGCCACAGAAATTCCCCCACCTCTTCCAGAGACTAAAATGTTGCCACAGGAAGTGATAAGAACATTTATTTAAAATGAAAGTGGCAGAAATGTAAATGACTTCATAAGAAAGGTTGGAGGGTTGGATATGAGCAAGGGATAGGGATGAGGATGGGGATGGGGGCAGGGAGTAAACTGGGCAAAGAGGAAGGAATGTAGAGGAGAGCACTGGTTTGGCTCTGGGTCTGAGAAGGGATGCTCAGAGAGTCTGTGATTGATGGGCGGCCCATGTCTTTGGAAAGAATAGCTGTTTGGCACCAAGACTTGCCTCTAACCTAGGGAGAGGGACAGCTGGGAGGGGAAGAGGAAGAGAAGAACCAGCAGGGCCCAAGGCAACTCAACATGCCTCTTCCTGATGTGTTACTACTCCATTCAGGTCAGGAGCAGCTTGCCTGGAGCAGGGTGTTTCTTCATACCCTTGGTATTTGGTATACTTACGGCAACCTCAGTCACTGAGCTTCCTCTCCGTCACTCCCTAGGAATCTAGCTCTTGTTTACCATGAATAAGCATGGTTACTACAGAGCTGAACAGCTCCCATTCTCCTTGCTGGTGGATGGGCCCCGAGTCCCTTGGGGTTTAAAGAAGGAACAGCCACACCATGGCAGAGCTGATGAGTGAGAGGAGAAGCCTGGAGCTCCTAGGGACCCCTGCTCTTCACAGTGCTCCAGAAGCCACTTCATGCCCCTTCACCCAGGCTCACCTCAGTGAAGAACAGTAGACAAGAGTCAGAAAACTTCAGTTTACCTAGATATCTCTGTGGCACTCTAGAGATAGGAGGAAACTGCAGAAAGAGGGGCCCACAAAAAGAGAACCAGGCAGGGAGGGCAGGGATTCATCAGTTTGATTCATTAAGTATTCATTCAATTCCTCTTGCACGCCCAGTATTGTACCAGAACTCTGAGATGCTTACTTAAAAGGTGAGCAACTTGGAAGAGGAGAAAGGAGGGAAAGAAGTCTGGGCTCTGCCACTAATTTGCTGGGCAAGTCAACTGTGTCTTTGGGCCTTTATTTTCTCCTCTGTAATGTGAGACAATTGGAGGAGATAAGATCTAAGGTCTGTTCTATGACTTATATGAGAAGGGAGGGCAGGAGACAAAGTCCTGGATTTAACTTTCAGAACATGGTTATCTCCTCACCTCTACCTCTCAAAATGCATGGTTTACTCCAAACTGAGCCCAAATTCTTCCTTCTGCTGGAGGCTTTTCCAAGCTCCCCTCAGCCACTAGTGTCTTCTCCAAAAATAATTACCTTATATTTTTACTTATAATATTTTACCTATACTTATCAGAGTACCTGTATCCCCCCCCCCCCACCTCCATGTAATTCATTCCTGTGATGAACCTGAAACATCTGACTAGCCTTAGTCAGGCCTGGCTCAGAACTCTCTGATAGCTTTTGGGAGGGAATGAACAGTTTTATTTTTATCTTTGTATCCCCAGTACCTAATGCAGTGATTGGCACACAGTAGGAGCTTTAAAAAAAATTGCTCATTGCAATTTGTAACTATGCCCAAAGGGCTATAAAGCTGTGCATGCCCTTTGACTCAGTAATACCACTACTAGGTCTGTATCCCAAAGATACCCCCAAAAAAGTGTGGGGGGAGGGAAGGGAAGAACCTATTTGTGCAAAAATATTTATAGTAGTTCTTTTTGTGGTGGCAAAGAATTGGAAATTGAGGGGATGCCCATCAATTGGGGAATGGCTAAACAAGTTGTGGTATATGATTGCAATGGAATATTATTGTTCTATAAGAAATGATGAGCAGGATGATTTCAGAAAACCTGGAAAGATCTTCATGAACTAATGCAGAGTGTAGTGAACAGAACCAGGAAAACATTGTACACAGTAACAGCAATATTGTACCATGAAGAATTGTGAATGACTTAACTATTCTGGGCAATACAATTATCTGAGACAATCCCAAAGGACTCATGATGAAAAATGCTATCCATCTCCAGGGAAAGAACTGATGGAGTCTGAATGCAGACCAAAGCATACTATTTTTCTCTTTCTTTCTTCCTTCCTTTCTTCCTTTCTTTCTTTTTTTTGTTCAAATTTTCTTTCACAAAATGACTAATATGGAAATGTTTTACTTGATTGCACATGTATAATCTATATCAAATTACTTACTCTCTCAGGGAGGAGGAAGGAAAGGGAGGGAAGGATAGAATTTGGAACTCAGAACTTAAAATAAATGTTAAAATTTGTTTTTACGCGTAATATGGAAAAATAAAATATTGTTAAACTAGTTTAAGAAAAGAGAAAGAGATCAAGTTTTTTAAAATGCTCATTGATTGATTGGATAGATTGTTGTATAATATTCTTTAGATTAACTTCTTTAAATTAATCTTTATGGGCTTTAGTTTTCTCATCTATAAAATGAAGTGGTTGGACTAGATGACCTTTGGAGGTCCCTTCCAGTTCTAGACATAACTCTATGAACTTCATGGAGAGGAGATCTTGTTCTGTGGAAGCTGGTCTGAACATATATTCCTTGCCTTAGTTTCCCTCAGTGGGTTTGAACCTAATCCTTCATTCCTTTCTAGGCAATTGAGAAACCCAAAACACACCTAAACAACAGAAAATTAAGAAGAGGTACAACCCTGGGATAACACAGTCACAAGGGGCCCTCTCTGACTTATCGACATACTGTGATGATATCAGAGTAACAAGCTTTCATATATATTACATATATATATTCATAAAGATCACACAATTTAATATCAAGAATGAGACATCATTTGTCCTATTAAAGTGAATCTGAAACAGCAAAATGGAGCCTTGGAGTCCTTCAGACCTTGTTACTTTGAGGATTACTGCCCTTTGGGACCTATTATGTTCATCTGACTAATTTTCTAAGGTTCCCAGAAGAGAAGGGTCTGGAACAGGTTCCTACAGGAGGCCTTGGGTGTCAGCTTAGGGCCTTACTCAAAGAAGCTTCTCCAACTTCCCTTCTCCCAAAATGGACTAACTCCCACCACCCCTCATCCCTCAAAATAATGGCATTCTCTCAACCCCTAGGTTAGGTTGATCTGGGGTTCAGAGAATATTGGAGGGGCAGCATGGTGTGATGAAGCAACATGATTTACAGTAACAGTTGCTGAACAGTAACTAAGATGCCTGCAGTAGAATGGAAAGAGTGTTGTGTTTGTAGTCAGAGGACTAGAATTCAATATGCTTCCACCATTCCCCACCTTGGGGCAAGTCATTTGGCTTCCCTGGGCTTCAATTTCCTTATCTGAAAAGGAAGGGGCTGGACTAGAATCACCTCTGAGGTCTCTTATAGCTCTGTATCTGGGACCCCATGACATAGAGCTAGACGACCTGGGCTGAGTGTGAACACAGAAACATACCTCCTAGGTCTATGACTTGGGGCAGGTCAATAATCTCACCAAGTCTGCATCTTCTCATATGTAAAATTAAACTAATAATGTCAAAGCTTTCACAAAATTTTCATAAACCTTAAAGCTCTCCATCCGCATTTCAACTGCTATGATCATCATTCAGAGAGGGAACATGGTGTAACAAAGAGATCTCTGACTTGGATGCAGGAGAGCCAGAGGTTCTAATCCTGCTTTGGACACTTGCTAGCTATGGAATCAGGGGCAAATCTCTTCATTTCTCTGAGTCTCAGTTTCCTCATTTGTAAAATAGGGATAAAAATACTTGTGGGTAATCAAGGTCATTGTGAGGATCAAATATAGCCTACAAAATTTAAAGCAATATTAAGCATCAGCTACTATTCCCTTTCTCATAGGGTTTTTGTGAGAAAAGCTTACAGAAATACAAACTATTATGATCCTTCCACCTAGTCAGAATTACAATCATTGTCTTGGATTTTTCAAAAGACTCCACCCTGAGGACTACAATAAGAACCTAAGCAGTGTCTACAGCTAAAGTATCTTTATCACCATTATTATTATTATGAGTAGTAGTAGTAGTAATTGTAGTAGTGGTAGTAGTAGTAGTAGTAGTAGTAGGCATCAAAGTGTTGGTGCTGGAATCAGGAGGACCTGAATTCAAATCCAGCCTTGGATATTTACTAACTATATGACTTTGGGCAAGTCACTTCACCCTCTTTGCCTCAATTTCCTAATCTGCAAAATGAGCTGGAGAAGGAAATGGCAAACCACATCAGTATCTTTGCCAAGAAAACCCCAAATAAGGTCATAAAGAGTCAGACACAACTAATCAACTAAACTAGTAGTAGTAGTGGTAATAGTAGTATTTTTGTTGTCCCCTCCCTGAAGGTGATGATCTTCTCTGAAAAGCTTTTGAGCTTCCTGAAAGCATTAACTCCATTTCTTCCCTTCTCTTGTCCAATCCTTTCCCTCTTTTCTGCCCCGGAAATACAATTATCAAGCTAGTAAGAAAATTGAGTCATTTGTCACCATTTTCCTGAATGCCAAAATGCTGCAAATGAAATTGTCAGCTGCTCCTCAATGTTTTGGCCCACCAGCTTTAGCCACAACCACTGCTTATCCAGAATTGATCCTTGCAGAAGACAAAGGACATGAATAATCCACCAGGCCCACCCAGTGGCAGGTGGAGGGGCTAGGAAGGAGAAAGAGCTCCCTGGAATGAGAGGGAAGAAAGACCCTAGGCCCAGTTAAGGTCTCCACCCTGGGGGCAAAAGGCAATTCAAAGAAGGTACTAGGCTGGGAACTGACCTGAGTCCATAAGGTGGCTGGAGCCAGAGCAAATTTATCATAAAACCAGAGTTTTCAGTGTCTCCTGAAAACCACGAAAAGGAGAAATGAATGACAAAAGATGTTTTCTTTCTCTGGATGTCAAAAACCCTCTGATAGCCCCCTACCCCGACCCTGGGTAGAGGTCAAAGATTAGGGATTTTAGGCCAAGTGGGATGAGGTGGGAGGATGGAAGGAGATTGAAAGAGGCCTTATAAATGATGGAAACCAATGACCTGACCTCTTGTCACCTCACACCTCCTCCCAGATGTCAACAGCTCAGGATTTGGTCTGCCACAGTTTCCCCCTCCCAGTTTCTACATTTTTGGGTATTGTTAGATGAGATGGAAACAGGCAGTTGTTTCTTCTTTGAGACTTCTATTCAGTTTCGTTTCAGGTTTCTCGTGTTTATAATATAATCAGCATCATAATTATAATAATAATTCTGTAGTCTTACCTTCTACTTATCTAAGCCTGTCCAGTGGGGGTTAGGAAGGTGGGATGGAACACTCCCTATATTCCTAACAGGGTGCCTGGGGGGAATCTCTTAGCACTTACAGCTGGAAGAAATCTTAAAGATTATTAAATCCAGACCCTTCATTTTATAGATGGGAAACTGAGTCCCACAGAGGAGGGTGATACAGCTAGTAAGTGACCAAGTTAGGACTCAAGACTAGGTCCTCTGAGATTAAATCCAGTACTCAGAATGCCACAAAGGACCAGTGGGTGGGGCTTACTGGATTCACGGTTCAGAGGAAGAAACCAACGGGGTTAATTGGTCAAGTTCACCACAGAAGCATTGGCAAGCACCTTTCGCCCTCTGCATCCTAGCACAGTTCTCCTCTATTCCTCACTCTTCCTCTCTTTGGAGAACTTTTGTGTCCGGAGACTCAGAGGATTTTCCCAAGGTTGAACAGTGTGTAAGCAGGGAAGTCATAATAGAATTAGTCTCTTCCTCCTCGTAGCCAAGAGCTGCAACCATGAAGGGAATTTCCAACCTTATGAGGGAACTCACTAAGTTGTTAGGAAAAACCACAACTATGTTGACTGAGGGAAAAATGTGCAATCAATCCCTGAAAATTTGAAACTCCAGGACAAACCAGAAAGACCTATATGCTTTATTGCTGAGACAGTCTTCAAGGTTGGAATGGGGTCTCCAAGGTCAATGTCTTGTCCTAAACAGGATAGGATACAGCCACTCTTTTAATTTTTTAAAGTATAGTAATGGGCTTCCCTTGAGGACAAAGGTTGATTACTTAACTGGCTCTGGGGAATCTGCTGGGAGTGGAGGGAAGTGGGGGTGGGAGCTATTATCTTGATGACAGTTCCTGACAGTTCTCCACAGGTCCTGCCCTCCCCCTTGGGGATTTGAGGACAGGAAGAGTGAGGATGGAGATGGTAATAGTGCCATTATTCTATCACCTAAAAGTAAATAAATCCCCCCCCTCCAAAAAAAAAAAAAAAAGACCAGGATAGTCCTTCATTTAGATAAGACAGAGGCTGTGTAGCAGCCTTACATTTAGAAAGATGCTATGACTACCATTTCCTACTGGCTACTTGGCTTCCATGTTATTATTTTCTCCTGGTTCTTCTTCCTACTTGTCTGACCATTCCTATGAAGGCTGATCAATAGAGAGGGAAGGTGAGCCTGATCTAAGGTCAGAAAGACCTGGTTTCAATCCATCGTGGCCACTATGGTCAAGTTGTTTCACCTCTCTTTAAACCTCAGTTTTCTCACCTATAAATGGGGATGACCATACATATAGCACCCATCTCACGGGACTATTGGGAGAATCAAATGAGATCATGTACATAAAGTGATTCACAAACTTTAGAGCACTATTAAAAATGTTAGTTCCTATTATTATCATGATCCTCCCAACCCATTAAAGTGAGTATCCACCAAACAGAGCCTTAAACACTTGTCTCTGATGTGCAAAGCTGAACGATGCCAGGGTGGGGGTGGGGAGGAATGTGAATTGTGTAACTATACCAATCTTACCACACTATTATGGTGGGGGAGAGCAGCAATTTCATATTCTGGACTCATGCACAAAATTCACTGTCTGCCAATAGACCTCTGCCCTAGGGTCTCTTCTATTCTGTCCCCACAACCTCTCTTAGTGCTCTCATCCTTTCTTATGGGTTCAATGATTTATCTCTATGCAGACAGCTTCCTCCCAAAGAAATTATATAGATATAGATATAAATATGAGTGTATACATACATGTGTATACATATATGCATGTATGCATGCATACATATATATGTAAATATTTATATGTATATGCATGTACATTGTACTGCATATATGTGCCATGTATATGTCTGCCATATGGATATGATAGAAATAGATATAGGTATAGATATAGGCATAGGTATAGGTATAGATATATCTCCAGCTCATTGGGTGGTAGAGCTAAGAAGCACTTTGACTGAGAAAGACCTGGGAGCCTTACCAAAATCCCAGAATGTCAGAGCTAGAAGGGATCCTCTGAGCCCATCTCTTACAACCTGTACTGGACCAAGAATCCACTTTACAGTATACCAGACAAGTGATCATTAAGCTTGAAGGCATCAAGTGAGGAGAAAACCATTATTGTTCACTTTGGGGCAGTTGTAACTACTCAGAAGTGTTCTGAATCTGCCACCATTGCTCCTTATTCTGCTCTCTGGGACCAAATAGAACAAATCCACTCTCTCTTGCCCAAGTCAATCCTTCACTCAAAGAAAACTGTCATGCCCCTGCCCCTCAAGTCTTCTCTTCTCTCTGCTAAACATTCCCAGTTTCTTCAGCCAGTCCTCATTTGGCATAATCTCGAGGCCCTTTAACACTTGGGTATTAACTCTGGATATATTCCAGTTTATCAGCAGCTTTCTTAAAATGTGGCATTCAGAAATGAATGCAATACTGCATATCTGTTCTGACCAGGGCAATGGATAGCTGGACAATGTCATCCTTGTTCCTAGAAACTATGCCTCTCTTAGCATAGCTTAATATCACACTAGAGGTGTTTTTTTTTAATGCTGCATTATCAACCAATCAATCAATATTTATTAAGCACTTGGTATGTGACAGGCACTGTGCTAAGCACTAGGCATACAAATAGGAAAAAAGAAAGACAGTCTCAGCCCTCAAAGAGCTTACAATCTCACAGTGTTGGCTCATATTGTGCTAAAGAATCTGAAAAAGATCTGGGGGTTTTAGTGAGCTGCAAGCCCAACATGAGTCAACACTGTGACGTGACAATCAAAGAAAGCTAGTGTGATCTTAGACTACATTGAGAGAAGTGTAACTTCTAGAAATAAGGATGTGGTTGTCTAGCTGTACTCTGCCCTGATCAAACCAAGTATTGCTCCTCCAAAAGATTTGGATGGTATAAAATTCTTCTATAGCTGCTGTGATAATGGGGGGCCAGGGAGGAGAATTTCAATGCAGATAGCTTTAGCATTGCCAATTTAAAACTGCTGCCTGTCCAGTGGTCACTGTTCCCCAGGTTACCTCCTCAAGCTTTGTTCCTCATTGCCAACACGGTGGTCTCCATGCTGCCAGCCCAGCTCCTGTCTCCTTCTTCATGGTCACAGACCCTGGCAGAGTTCATTACGCTCACTATTTCTCTATCTTCCAGAAGGAAAAAAAAAAAGATGTTTTTCCCTTACCCCATCCTATGTACATGCAGTGAGCCCCACTACCCTCTCTGAGATCTCTCCTAGCTCCAAAGTCCCTTAGGACACTGTTTAGGATAATGTTGGGAATGATCTGTTGATATAAAATCACAGGTCTTTGATTTTCTGGGACAGTCTCAATTTCAAATACATTTTAAAATACACTCCAAATGAGGCTTTATAAGTATCCTTTGTCAGACCATGTTCTCCAGTCTGTTCGTTCTGAAAATACAGTCACATCATAGTTATATAGGGAATAAACAACAACTATAATAGCTAACATTTTCGTAAGGTTTTAATGTTTGTATACATTATCTCATTTAACAAATCTCTTCCCCTCTTTGGCCCTTTGCTCTCTCCTCCTCCAAATGAGGAACCTGGATGAGGCCGTCTCTTGGGCCCCTTCTACCTCTAACATGTTGTGAATAAAAATTTAGAATATTAATCTTTTGTGAAAACTAAATATCTGGAAGGTAAAATATTTAAAGGCTATCTTGTAAATAATCAACTTGATAGATACAGACTTAGACTGAGTAGGGGCTTGGCCCTGAGAGGCAATTGAGTGACACTGGTGTTTTGTATCCTGGGGCAGTAAAGCTGACTAAGAATTACTTTAGCTCAGGGTAGAACTGAGCTTAGGCCCTGTCTCACCTCAATCTTCTCAACCAATAGCACTATCCACCCTATTAACATCCCTTTCCCCTTCCCAGGGGACCTATTTATTCTGTGGTTGGATCTATATACACAATGACATAACCTGTACAGACCCAGGAGTCCTTTTTCACCTTTGACCAAGAAGCAAATGACTATGGAATTCTCTTTTCTTGATCTTCAGTATGTGAGAAGAATATGAAACATTCAGAAACTAATGAAAAGACCTAACTGAACTGATGCAAAGTGAAATCAGCAGAACCTAACAGCTACAACAAAGTAAATGGGAAGACCAATAAGATGAAACTGAATACTATATAATTATGAGGACCAAGCTGGGCCCTGAAGAAGAGATGAGAAAAGTCATCTGTCTCCCTTCTTTGTGTAACAATAGACCAGGGCTGCCCAAAAGGACTGGAGTTTGCCCTCTTTCACTAACAGACCTACTTCTGGTCTCATACACAGACCAGGTTCATGTTTGGGAGAACCTAAACTGTGAGGAGAGAAGGTCATGCCCTTTTTCTTAGTCTCTGATTCTTTAAAACCCTACTCAAATAAGATAACATTTGTAAAGCTCCATGTACCATGCTTAGCACTTAGTAGGCTCTATATAAATGCTTATTACCTTCCCCTCCTAACTCCCTCCCTACACAGGAACCCTGAGGGAAACCACTGAAAGAAAGCTTAGTTTTGGCTTAAGTCTAGGGTCTCCACAAAAAGGATCAAAAAAATTATTCAAAGTAAAAAGTAGATCAGGGATGGGACAGCTATTTATTTCCTCCACACTACAGAAATGCTCAAAACATAAGAGAATAACAAGCTCATTTTGACAAAAACTTAAAACACAACAAGTAACCTATAGCTCCTATTGTCTGGGAAAGTTGTTTCTTATGTAATATTAAAATACGGAGTATTTTGGGGGATTGTTGAATATGTATTTCACCTTCACTTCAGCTTTGTGTTGTCAAAACTCTCAGAGTCCATATCTTCCAGCAAGCTGGGCTATGGCTTGGGCTCATTCTCCTACTAGTGGTCCTCCAAGAAAGATATGGCTACAAAATCTCTTCCTGCTGCCAGCCAGCTCCAGTTAATGGACTTGGGAGCTCCTAACTCCTTGAACTGACCAATTTGCCTCCAAAGTTGGAAACATCCATCTTAGGACAGATGTCTAATCACCTATGTTGAAGGAAAGAAAGGAAAGAAACACAAAGCAGAAGAGGCAGTCAGGGACCCAAGTTCCCAAATCAGGCTTGCCTAGTGAGTAGATATGCTTGCTGCCATGCATGAATAGCCAGTATTGCTATCCAGGGTAGGGGATGAAAAGGAGAGGGTTTTTCCATTCTCAGTGAGAAATTTCCATACCACACATTCAGGAGTGAAAAGATGAGGACAAAAGAAAAAATTGCCTCCCCTTTTAAAGACTCCTGAATAGGTGGTTCTTCCTGGCTCAAACTGACCAAAGCTCTTTGACACAGGAGAGCCTTGGCTCCATCACAGGGAATAAGGGACTGATAAGGGGATTGCTTCATCATCCAAAAACACCAGTCCTTCAGTGCTGAGTCACATGGGTTCCTGAAAGTGGCCAAGGGAAACCAGCTCAACTCCATGCAAGTGCCAACAAAATGTGCTCCAGCCAGGGCATATGGGGGAGGGGTGGATTGCCACCATTATATTTGCAAAGGATGGGCACCATGGCATAGAACACTGCAAATACTCTCAGTCTCTGTTGACATGTCAGTTAGTTTTGCTGAATTGTTCTTCTTTTTCCTTTTTCTTTTTTGTTCTTCATTCTAGTGATGGCTCCATGAGTCAAGGGACGTTGGGTAAGAGGGAGAGAAATACATTCAAAAATGAAAGTAATATAAGAACAAAATATATCAGTAAAAGTTTTTGTTTTTTGAGACTTAGCTCTCCTTATCTTGCCAAGGCTGGAAGTTCAGCAACCACTAATAAAACACATTCCACTACTGAATCAGCTCAGAAGCTTTGACCTGCTCTCTTTCTGACCTGGGTCAGTACTCTCCTCCTTAGGCAGCCAAGAGCTCCAACCCCACCTTCCCTACCTCCCCACCCTGGCAAGGACTCACCATATTGGTGTCAGACTTAGAGTTCAGATGCCAGCAGCTCAGAACTCCCAATCACAAGCAATCCACCAGCCTCAGTCTCCCCAATAACAAGAATTACAGGTGCTCACTACCATGCCTGAGGATAAAGTTTTATAATAATGTTTCCACTGCTTTCCTCAGGAGGTACTCTTCTTTAAAATAACAAAAGCGAGTATAACGAAGTATAATAGAGAAAATACTGGGGTTTGAGAAGCTGAGAACTTGGGGGAGAATCCTTACTGTACATATTTTCAATGTGACCTTGGCCAAGGAACTTCCCTTCTCTTGGCCTCAGTTTCTTTATCTATAAAATGAGATTAGACTAGATGATCCCTAAAGTCCTTCTAGCCCCAGATCCCATTGTTCTGAAATATTAAAAAGCCTCCTTGGCAGAATTCTCCCTTTGCTCTTCAGGCTCCTTTTCTCCACCAAAAGAGACTCTTTAAGGGTATGCTGGAGTCAACTCTAACCAGCTCTGGAGATTATTAAATATTCAGTATGAGCATTTATACCTCAGAAATCAAAAAATACTACAAACCAGGACTTGATTGTTTTCTTGATTGCCTAGATATAAGAAAGTGTTAATTATGTGGATTCAATTTAAAGCTTGTGTGTGTGTGTGTGTGTGTGTGTGTGTGTGTGTGTGTGCACATTTTTCCCCCTCTGGGGAGCCTGGCTGTTA
Source organism: Vombatus ursinus (assembly GCF_900497805.2). NCBI lineage: Eukaryota > Metazoa > Chordata > Mammalia > Diprotodontia > Vombatidae > Vombatus > Vombatus ursinus. The sequence continues at coordinate 46,910,559 of NW_020954576.1, forward strand.
AACTTTTACCAGTACACCCTTGTATTGCTCTATAAACATTGACTGAGCTTAGCAGGAGTGGAGTAAAAGGGTCAGGGAATGAAGTCATCACCAGATTGGTGACTTTAGTGCTGAGGCACAGTAGGCTAACAACAACAATAATAAACAACTGACGTTTACATGGGGCTCTACGGCTTGCCAAGTGCTTATGTAAAGCTCCGTGATCTCATTTGAGCCTCACAACACCCCTACTTTTCTTCTGTGAAGGAGAACAGCATACCCAATTCTACAAAAGAAGAGTGACTTCCAATGAAGTAAAATGGACTGCAAGTCCATCTCATATCCAGTGAAAAGCTGTCAGGATGTTAAGGCTCCCTATTGGTCTTTGAGGATAAAGATCTGTGGGAAAAGAGGGAAAGGAAATGACCTCAGAGTGCTAGAATCAGTCTTTCTTATTTTGAATTGTGAGTGGGTGATTTGGTGTTGCCTAAGCTGAAAGGCAAGAGATCTTTACCATGAAACATTCATTCATTCACTCAGTTACTCACTCATCAAAGCCCAAAGTATGGTATGAGGGAAAAGAACTCTGAAGTGAGTTCTTAAAGATCTGAGTTCAAATTCTGATTCTGCCACTTACTCTCTATAGACCTTGGAGCAAGCAGTTTTTTGTCTTTGTCTTTATCTTGATCTACCTCAACTTCTTCACCTGTAAAAAAAAGGTAAACAACTATCTGGTCTTAAAACTCATGAGATTTTGAAATCCTATCGTTCCTTAGGAGGCAGGTGTGAAGTAGTAGGCAGAAACAGCCTCAGAATCAGAAAGACCTAGTTTCAAGTCTTATCTCTGACAATAAATAATAATAAATAATATATTGTATTAATATAATAAACCAATAAATATCTTTGTTATATAATATGTTATATTATATATACTAATATAATATATGATGAATGAATAATTTTTAAAAAGCAAAACATTTTCAGTGCATGCATGCATATTTTCCACCTCACCCCACCCCCCATCCAGGCAACTCCCTAGCACTATAAGTTGCAAAGAAAGTAAAGTTCTGTATTAGCAGAAGAATTTTGCTCATTGGGCATTTCTCATTCCAACGAAATCACAGTCCGAGTCCAATAAGAAGTCTTTCTAGTGCCTCTCAGGTAGAAAGACAGCTTGTATAGGAGAAAGGCCCCTGGGTAGGAGCTAGAGGATCTTGGTGAAAGTCCTACGTCTCCTACTGATACCTGGGTGAGACCGGGGAAGTCACTTTACTTCCCTAGACTTTGGTGTTCTTATCTATAAAATGAAATGTTCTCTCAGCATAGAGTTAAAAGAACCCGGAGAACAATTTATACAATGACAACATTATAGAGAAAAACAAATTTGAAAAACTTTTAAACTGTTTCTTTGAAAGACATTAGATTAGTGAAATGATAGGCAGTGAGTCTAAAAGGATGAAAATGAAACATGTCACTCACCTTCTGATCAAGAAATGATGAACATAAAATGTAGGAAGAGACATACATGTTTAGACATGACTGATGTGGGAGTTTGTTTTGCTGGACTATATAGATGTGTGTTAAAGTATTTGTTTTTAAGATTTGTTATTTATTTTTCAAATAACAAGGTTTTTTAAAAAAATTAATTAATTTGTTTATTATTAGTTTTCAACATTCACTTTTATAAGATTTTGAGTTCTAAATATCCCCCCTCCCCTCCTCCCTCCACAAGATGGCATGCAATCTGATATAGGCTATACATGTACAATCATGTTAAACAGATTAACACATGAGTCATGTTGTGAAAGAAGAATCAGAACCAAAGGGAAAAACCGTGAGAAAGAAAAAATGAAAAACAAACCAAAAAAAAAAGAGAAAATAGTATGCTTCAATCTACATTCAGACTCCATGGTTCTTTCTCTGGATGTGGATAGCATCTCCAGCATGAGTCTTTTGGAGTTGTCTTAGATCCTTGCATTGCTGAGAAGAGCTAAGTCAAACAAAGTCAGTCATTGTACAATGTTGCTGTTACTGTGTACAATGTTCTCCTGGTTCTATTCACTTCTCTCAGCAATAGTTCATGTAAGTCTTTTCAGGTTTCTCTGAAATCCGCCTGCTCAATCATTTCTTATGGAACAATGGTATTTCATTACATTCATATACCACGACTTGTTTAGCCATTCCCCGATTGATGGGCATATCCTCAATTTCTAATTCTTTGACACCACAAAAAGAGCTGTTATAAATATTTTTGTACTTGTGGGTCCTTTTTCCTTTTTTATGATCTCTTTTGGATACAGATGTAGTAGTGGTATTGCTGTATCAAAGGATATGTACAGTTTTATAGTCCTTTGGGCGTAATAAGTGTTTTTTTAAATTAATCCATCCCTCCCATTGAGAAAATTTTTAAAAAGATAAATTATTTTTAGAAGAACATAAATCTGTTAGAATAATATTATTTCCCTTTTTTAAAAAATAAGATTAACCAATAAATCAGAGGAATGTTGTAGATGTAATTTTGCTAGCATTTAATAAGTTCTATTCTTATGGAAAGCATGGAGAGATGAGGGCTAGAAGATAACACAGTTTGATGGATAAAGAATTTGTTGAACGATCAGATTCAAAGAGTAGTCATGACTGGTTCATTGTGAACTTGACAATAGGGTTCTGGGGAAATCTCCAGGGAATCTGTGCTCAGCCCTATTTTGCTTAACATGTTTATCAAAGTAATCTGTGTCCACGCCATGCCCTCTTGGCTTCAAATTATTATCTACCCCAGGGACCAGGGTGATGGAAATTTGGGGTGCTGAGAGGTCACTATGCCCTTTCCCATTTACTAGAGAAAACATGAATTCAGTCAGAGAGAAGTCACAAGACAGGACAAGGGAGATAGTGATGCCTCAAAGAGCATGCACCTTGAGAAGGAAGCCAGGAACAGGAAGTGGAGGAAGGTAGCAAGTTCTCTGCTTCCCTCCTTTGCCTTTGAGAGAGATTTCTGCCAGAGACATTTGGGGTGCAGGGAGTAGGAGACTTGCTGGGGCCCAAGACATGCTGAGAGCAGGGGGCCACAGTGTTCAGACTGACACCGGGGGTACTGCCAGCACCATTAACCACACCTCTACTTTTGCTGACTAGGAGCATTGTACAGGACAGCTAAGAGCAAGACTGTGAACAGAGAGATACAAGCAGCCTACTAGGACGGTGGGGACCAGAGTCACAAATCAGATCCTAAGAAGGAGATATATCCTGGAGCTAGCAGCTTTCGCAAATCTTTATAGTTGGTGAGTCAGAGGAAGGACAATCTTCTCTCAGCACCCTTCCTTTGCTTCTCTTTTTGGCATAACTATGTTCCTGACTCTGAAAGCAGTTAGACATGCAACTCTTTCTCCTGATCCTTCCACAACTTTGGAAAGCTGGGAGCGCCCATTAGAAAGAGGTTTCAGTTTGGAGAGATGATTTGGGTGGGACAATTTTCCTTTAATTTTCATTTGTATAATAAATAATGTGGCCATAGGAAACCTCTTTTTTATAAATGTAGAAGTTGAGGATTACAAGGAAAAATCCCAGATGTGATAGGGTGGGAGTGGAGCAAGCCAGAGATTTTTCTATTTTTAATCACTTTGGAGCTGTGTGCCTTTTCATCATTTGAATCTGGCCAATGAGGGGTTTTCCTCCACAAACCTGACACATGGTAAAACAGTAGAGGGAAGGGATCTCTTGCACACGTATCGGACAGAATTTGATAACACTGTTAGGCTAATTACTTGAGCATAGTACCTCCTGGTAGGCAAATTTTATATATGCGTATGTATACATATATATACACACATATATTATATATGTATATGCATGTATGTATGTATATGTACACACACACATATATATCCCTTGCTTAGGATTACAGGATCATGGATGACCACAGGTCCTCTCAATCCAGAACCAATGCTCTTTTACAATGTACTACAATGATAGAATTGGCAAGACATCTTGACAAATTAGACGTGGGGAGTGAGGAATATTTAAAGTCTGGGGGATTGGCAAGGCAATGGGGCCAACTCCTTTACATGATCATTTGATATACTCTCTGTCACACACGTCTATTTGACAGCCCAGGCTCATTTTGTAAGATGTTTATAGTTTCCATAACCTCTGCTTAGGGAAGATTCCCCAAAGGTGATTATTTTAACCCAGTTTAAAATGCTGATTCACCAGCAGCCTGATTTCATTTAAGATCCAACCTAATTTCTTTTGAGTCCAGGACATTCAGGGCAGTGTTAGAGGTTCATTATTTTATATGTGGAGTGGTGAGAAGGAAACTAAGATGGACTTTCCATTGGATTTGGTCCTGCCCTTTGCTAGGGAGCTGAGACAAATTTCTTCTTTGCAGGTGAGATAGGAGGCTGATCACCTTATTCCTTTCCTAAATGAATCCCTTAAAAAAAGATTCTGAAGACTCTGGAATGCCCCATCCATCAAAGGAGAATAGGGAGACTTGGGTTGTCTGGGGATCCAGTCTGAGGGAAGGGTATAGGTGAATGAGAAAGGAGAGGGAAAGAGATAACTTCCTCAAAGTGTATTGGGTCAAACCCCTTGATGCCAAGCCAATCAATAAACCTTCCAAAGGCCTGTGGCATTGCTATTCCTTTCTTCTCCCCATTCTGAAAGTACAAAATATGAAGCTTCACCTACAAGCCACCAGGCAAATATTGGTTTGTCTTATAGTGTTCCATATCAGGGAGACTATCCTAGCTGTCAGTTCAGTTGGACAATACTTGAGTCCTTGACTTAAGTGATTCAGAGACCTAGAGGAAACCCTCAGCCATATCCCATTAAGACTCCTGCTACAAGGCTATGTGGATATATACTCTTCCCTCCCCCAGTCTCTGCCTCTTTTATTCTTGCTCTGTGTTCTTGCCTGCAAAGCTAGAATCTCTCTTTTTAAAAAATAGTTTAATATGTTTTTTCAATTAACAAGCATTTATTTTCCCTCCCACTTCCCCTCCAATGGAGAAAAAAGGAAGGAAGGAAGGAGGAAGGGAAGGAGGAAAGAAGGAAGGAAGAAAGGAAGGGAAGGAGGCAGAGATGGAGAAATGGAGAACCAAAGAAAGAAAGAAAGAGAAAAAAAGGAGAGAGAGAGAGAACCCTTGGTACAAATACACATAATCAAGCAAAACAAATTCCCTCATTGGCCCAGTCCAAAAACATATGGCTCTTTCTGCATCATGAGTCTGTCGTCTCTCTGTCAGGAGGTGGTTAGGGTGCTTAGTCTAGTCTGCTAGTATGTTTTGTCATTATATTGATCAGAAATCTCAAGTCTCTTAAAGCTGCTTTTGTTTATGATGTTATTATACAAATTGTTCTCTTTAGTCTGCTCATGTCACTCTGCATCAGTTCATACAAGTCTTCCCAATCGTTCATTTCATAATTTCTTGTGGCATAATATACTCCATTACATTGATATACTATAATTTGTTTATTCATTACTCATATGTTTTCTAGGTTTTTGCTATAAAAAAAAGAGTTGCTATAAATATTTTTTGTATGCTTGGGTCCTTTTTCTTCTTCCTTTGGTCTCTTCAGCATATAGGCTTAGTAGTTTTATCACTGGGCCAAAGGCATACACAGTTTAACAACTTTGGGGTAATAATTCCAAACTGAGTTACAGCTTTTCTTGGTTCCCAGTGATCTCAGCTAATGGTCGCCCAAGGCACATTGACACATCTGGGCTTTAATAGAGGAGCCTGAATAGTCAAAGCCAAGAAGAAAAGAGGCTGCTCACCCATAAGCTGTATTCCTAATATGAGACTAAAAGCTGGGCTGAAAGTGGTTATCACCCAGCTAACTCTGAGCTCAAAACATTTCATAGGCCACTACCATGCAACCTCTTTTAAGGGGTGAAAAACAGGCAACTGATAGACTCATGGAAAGTCCCCCAAGCTGTCTGGTTTCCAGAGGAATGATAAGGGGAAAAAATGACTCATTGATTCATCACTTATCAAGTATTTAACATCTTCCTCTGATGCCTGCCTCATCATGGCACAGAGGTATGCCTGGGTTCTTGAAGGTTGGGCCAGTGGAGTACAAACTTTGACGAGCACTTCCAAACTGAAAAGGCCTTAAGTATTGGTCTTATTGTCGATTACCTGAAGTTTAGCCTGGTATTTACTTAGGATCATGGACGGAAGCCCTTAAAAGTCAACTAGCCCAACTCTTTCATTTTTGTAACCGAGGAATCTCATTTAGAAGACCTTTCAAGGTTGTTATTTATCCAAGGTTACATAGTTAGTAAACAGCAGGGGCAGGATTTGAACCCCAGTTCTTTAAGGCTAGCATTCCTTCCACTGTACAATACCATACCACATCCCTAAGGGGAAGCTGTCCAAATGACCAAGCCACTGGATTTTATTTATTTATTTTTGGCTATAGTAACTTACCAAAGGTTTATGAAGTCTACTAAAGTGAGGAGGGGTTGAGAACTGCTTTCGTAAGAGAGTCAAGAGGAGGAAGAAAGGACTCTTACCAATAAAATCATGGCTCTTTTGAAGTTAAGACCACAGAAATCTGGGAGTTTAGCAATGTGGGTATATCAAAAGCCATTCCTACATGAAAAGTGAAATATGGTAATCAATGGCTAAATGCCAAATCGGTGGTGGGGACCACTAGTTTTATGAATTCAGAAGAAGGTAAGAACAATGTGGTTAGTTAATAAGACATGGAAGAGATGGAACTTTGGGAGAACCTTGAAGGATGGGTAAGGTTTGGTCAATTGGAGTGCAGGAAAGACATCCCAGATCAGGGGGAGGGGGAGAGTGATGTCAACCATGACACAGAAGACAAAAACAAATAAGGTATGTTTGTTATAGGGCCAGTGGACCAGTCTGGCTGGAATCACTGAGACAGAGTCCTACAACAGGTTAAAAACCCAATCTGGCAAGCATTTAAGTGCCCATAGTTCAGATATCTTGCAAAGTGCCAAGAATGCAAAACAAAAGTTTCTATCTTCAAGAGGTTACATTTTATTGGGAAAGACATCATGTACACAAATGAATAAATGCAAAATAACTGTGTAGCAATTTCTAGGGGAGGAGAAGGGAGAGCCTTAATAAATAAGAGAATTAGGGGAAAATGCCTTATAGGCAGTGATACAAATTCCTAGAGGCAAAGGCATACAGAAAGAGCATTCCAGGTATGGGTTTCTAGGGAAGAGACAGTTCATGCAAAGGTTTGGGGGTGGGAAATGGACTGTCATGTATCGGGAACATTAAGTAGACTAATATGACTATAACAAAGAATATGTCAGAGAGAGTAACATGAAATAAGTTTGGAAACAGATTGGAACTAGACGGTGAAAACCTTTAAATGAGAAACAGGGGGATTGGGATTTTATCCTACAGGCAATAGGGAACCACTTGTGCGTCTTGAGAAAGGAATGACGTGATCAGTTCTGTTCTTTAGGATTACCAATTTGGCATCTGTGTAGAAGACGGATGGGAAGAGAGACACTGGAATCAGAGAGGCCAATCAAGAGACTACTGAAGCAGTCTAGGTGACAGGATGAGGAATTTGGATATTATTCAGTAGTCAATCAACGGGATACCCTTAACGGTTCTTGAGAAAAACAGTGACATGATGAAGTGGTGCTTTAGGAATGTTGATCTGACAGCAGTATGAGATGAATCGAAGGACAGAAAAACAAGAGGTAGGGAGATCAATCAGTCCATACTCTAGGACAGGAAAATCTGTATTACACAGTGACAGTAGGAAGGGAGAGGAAGGGACACCTCAAGAGATATTACAAAAGAATAAATGAGCTTAAGGGGATGAGTTACATATTATGACCTCTGTCCCGGTGTTAGAAATACCCCACAGGGGTGTGCTGGAGGGAGCTGGAATTGTACTGTGAGCTGATTATTAAATCTACAGTGTGAGCATTTGAACCTCAGATACCAGCAAACAAATCAAGGCTTGATTTGTCGTTTCAATGATTGTTTAGACTTAAATGAAGAAAATGTTTACAAAGAAGATTAAAGTAAAAAGTGTATCCACACTTTTTTTCTGGAGAGTTAACCAACATTTAACCAGCACACCCCTAGAAATAGACCAATATTTAGACAAGATTCATTCATTAAACAAGTTTTCAAAGCATTTATTAAGCACCTATTACGTCCAAGATACAAAAGATATAAAGCCAAAATGAAAAATCATCCCTGCAGATCTCCATCAACTGGGAAATGGCTAAATAAAATGTGGTTCATGAATGTGACTGAATGTTACTGTGTCGTAAGAAATGATGTCTGTAATGAATACAGATAAGCATGGGAAGAACTATATGAACTGATACAAAGTGAAGTAAGCAGAGCCAAGAAAACCATATACACCGTGACTACAACAATGGAAATGGAAGAATGACATACCAAAAAACAAAAGTAAGTGTGACAAAATATAAAGTTCAAACAAGATTTAAATGAAAAGATATGAGAAGGCATATGGAGGTAGGAAGTCCAAAGATGTTGCGCATCCCATGTTTTCAGACTTTTATAATGTTGTGGTTGTTGTTATTCCTATTTGTCATATGGGATGGCTTTTTGGGAGGGGGAGAAGGAGGGATACATGGGGAAACTGGTGATGGAATAAAAACTTATTTAAAAAAAAGGAAGGAAAAGAAGAGAAAAGGGGAGAAGAGAGGAGAGGAATGGAAAGGAAAGGAGAGGAGAGGAAAGGAAAAATTGTCCCTGACCTCGGGAAGCTTATCTTCTACTGGAAAAGTTTACATTCTACTAGAGGAGTTTAATAGAAACAGAGAGGCTTCTCTCAATCTTGAGTGGGAGCATGGGAGGGAGAAGGAAGTGTACAAAAGAGGAAACAAGGGGAAGGCACATGTCTTCAGCCAGTATTGTTGTTCAGTCATGTCCAACTCTTCATAACCTCTTTTGGGATTTTCTTAGCAAAGATACTGGAGTCATTTCTTTCTTCAGCTCATTTAACAGATGAGAAAACTGAGACAAACAGGGTTAAGTGACTCACCTAGGGTCACCCAGCTAGTAAGTGTCTGAGGCCAGATTTTAACCGAGAAAGATGAGTCTTCCTGACTCCAGGCGCTATCCACTGAACCATCTAGCTGCCCCTCCAGCCGGTAGGTCAGTAGATAATATCAGACAGAACAAACTATCCGAACCATACTAAATGAATCACAAGTCAAGAGAGAGGTGATTTGGAGTCACAGCAGAATAATACTCCCACTTCATATTGTATTTGCTCCTAAATTCCAAGATAAACACACAGGGATAGGGACCCACAGCACAGTGTAGGGGTAAGTTGAATCTGGAGTTCACATCTTGTCTAAGTCATACACTGACTGTGTACCTTCAAGCAAGTCAGTCTACTAGATAAGCTTTCCAGTCTCTTCTGTTGTTGTTAGTCCTTTGTTCTGGAAGAGGACCTGGATGCCAGGGAGGTGATGCCATGACATGCAAGTGAATTGGATTGAAGTGAGGGAAGGCTATGTAAGGTCACCAGCTTCACTCTCTCCTCTGGAGCCATCTAGGTCCAGTGGCGAGATATAGATCAGGACGATTGGAGATTACCCGCATGCAGTGGGAGACCTTGGCCTTTTCAAGCCAAGATCTTTCCCAGGTCTCAGTCTGACTGAGGCAATGCCTCTCAATCTATGGTCCTAGGATACTTCCCAGTAGGAAGGTCCAGCTGAGAATTTTAGTAAAGAGAGGCTAAAGACTGACAAGGAAGCACTTGTGATCTTCTTTACTACAAAGGGTAACACAGGGGGAGCCATAGAATCTCCTTCCTTCCTCAGTGGTCTATTTGTCTAAGGTTGCCCCGTGACTTTGGGCAAGTCTAGAGGCCTCAGTTTCATCAACTATAAAAGGAGGTGGTCGAGACTTGGACGTTCAACAGTCAATCCTAGGCCCCGTCCCATTGCTGATCTGCTCAGGAACTTTAAGTTGTTGTTTTTCCAAACCAGGCCAGTTTTCCTCTCCTGTGGCAGGGACTCACCATATTTATGCCAGACTTATGTCAGACACCAGATACTGCAGCTCAGAACTCCCAAACTAAATCGATACAGCCTCAGCCTCCCCAATAATAGGGATTCCTAACTTCGTTCAACTCGTTAAGCCGGAACTCACTACTTCTCCAAGCAGTATATTCTACTTTAGGGCAGCTTTAACTTGAGGGGAAGTTTTTCATTTCATCAAACTGAAATCTGCCAGCCTTTGTCAATTGCGCTTGGTCCTGTTTTGTTTCTGTTCTCTCCTTGGCCTTCCATGAACTTCTGCTGGGAGGAGGGGCATGGGTGGTGGTGATGGCAGATATCCTCCCCTTTCTGTCTCCTCCATGCAGTGGGAGAGTGAGAGGAGGGAATGCACTAGTAGTCTGAGGGTCACTGCTGGTTTCCAGCTGTCTCTTATACAGGGCACCCAGTGTTAAAAATAGGCCAAGCTCTCTTCTCCTTGGTAAGACTTTCCAGCAGGAGTTCTGTCAATCACCAGCTTACCCAACCCTCCCCCCCACAGTCAGTTCTGGGCAAATGGAAAGGGTGACTTCCTGACCACAGCCCTAAGAGCGTAGCAACCACGAGGCTGAACCTCATGGGGTGTCTCAGCTCTGGCTTAAGAGTAAGGGATGCCAGCCTGAAGCAGGGAAGGCAGTCCTCCTGATGGGCCGGCTCTCACCCAAGAGACTGCATTCCCAGCCCAGAAGGTCTGGGTGTTCCCTAGGGCAGGGAGCTCCTTACCCACACGACCAACCTCACCACGAGGAGCACAACAACAGATGGTAAAGTTTAGATTCATAAGGCTGAGCCAAAGACCACCAAGGACAACTTCCAGCTCTGAGCGTCTATGATTTTATGCTTCCTCTCCCTTTGCAGAAAACAGTGGCTACCGGGAAGGTGCCCCAATACACATCTTATCCCAAAATTGACCACCAGAGGGAGCAGATGCTCCAACTCAATGACTTCCAAAGACAGTCACGGCTCCTTGGACTGGAGGACCCTTGACCTTGGTCACTTCATCCTTCTCACTTCTCCTCATTCCATGTCGCACAAGTCAGTGTCTAAACTGTTGCCCCCAATCTTTAAGCGCACCGGATATAGATGATCTACCACCACCATTGGCTTCTTCTGAAAAAATGACTGATTAAACTAGAACCAGGGTTTTTAACCTTACATTTTTGGGGGTTGTGGAACTCTTTAGTATTCTGCTAAAATATGTGGGCAACTAGGTGGTGCTATGGAAAAAGCATCAGGACTGGAGTCAAGAAGACTAGAGTTCAAATATGGCCTCACACAAGCTGTTCAGCCCTGGGCAAATCACTTCATCCTGTTTGCCTCAGTTCCTCCTCTGAAAAATGAGTTGGAGAAGATAATGGCAAACCACTCCAGTATCTCTGCCAAGAAAACCCTAAATGAGGTCACAAAGAGTTGGAGATGACTAAGCAACAATAACAAAGTATGTGGACCTGTTTTTAAATAATTAAAAGAAATGTCAAATTTCAGTTAGAGATTAATGAAAATAAAGAGGTAATTTTTTCTAACCAAGGTCATGTACCCCTTGAAATCTGGGTATCTCTGGATCCCATATTAAGAACCCCTAGACTAGATTATCTCCAGGGCCCTTCCAGATCTAAATCCTACGATCCCCTAAAATTCATGAAGCTGATTGACCTTATAAGCTCCTAAAAAGGGCTGTAAGAAAAGCCTTTCCCTCTAGGTAGGAAGAACCAGCCAAAGGGTGGACTGGATTTCTAATCAGATGTGCCTACGAAGACATCAGTTTATACTAGAAGATGTATTTCATCTTGCTCTGGAGATACAAAAGGCCCCAATTTCTGACTCTCATTCTCAAGGTCTCCTTTCTTGACTAACTTCCTTCAAGTCTTAGTTAAAACCTCATCTTCTGCAAGAAGCCTTTCCTGATCCCCCTTAATGCTAATGCCTTCCCTCTGAGATTGTCTCCAATTTATCCTTTATACACCTTGTTTGTATGTAATTGTCTACATGGTGTCTCCCCCATTAGAATGTGAGCTCCTTGAGGGGAGGGTCTATTTTTGTCTTTCTTTGTATTCCCAGAGCTTAGCACAGTGCCTCGCACATAGTAGATTCCTTAAAAATATTTGTTGACTTGACTAGTTGAATGACTTTGGTAACTTCAGAATTATAGCCCCTGGCAGTGCCATATTGGGATTTTGTATTGATGGTGCCCTAGAAATAGTTATGGGCATATGGACATGTACCAATATCATTAGCTACACTCAGCATCTAGGGTCCCCAATTAACCATTTTAATTGGTTGTTATACCACTCTGATAGGCCTAATGCTAACTGACAGCTGAGCCAGCCAGTGGCAGAGGAAACAGGAACTCCCAAACTTGTTCTTCTTTGCTGGTTAATCATCCCTATCATGCCACCTAACAGTGGGTTTACCCCAAGGCTCTATCCTGGGAACTTTTTTTCTTTCTAGTTACTACTCTTACTTATTAACCTCATCAGTTCCCCCTTGGATTTAATTATCACCTCCCAGGGGATGACTGCCACATCAGGTTTTTCGATCTCATCCCTTTTCTGATCTTTAACATGTATCTTCAGCTGCCTATTTGATATTTCAAACTGTATGACCCATAGACATCTCAAGCTCAACATATCCAAGATAGAGCTAACCCATTATCTCTCCTCAAAAACCTACCCTCCTCTGAACTTTCTTATTTCTATAGTCAAGAGCACAGAGTCAATAAATGTTTATTAGGTGTCTACTATGTGTCAGGCACTGTGCTAATCTGTCAAGGTTCTATCGCCCTTTCAGTTCATTACCCAGGGTTATAACTTTGGCATTATCCTTGACATCTCATACACAGAATCAGTTGCTAAAACTTGTCATTTCTATCTCCTCAGCATTTTTCACATTCGTCACCTTCTCTCTACTCATATGGCTGCCATACTGGCTCATTCAACTGATCGATCAACAAGCATTTATTAAGCTCTTACTATGTACCAAGCACTGAGAATATAAATACAAAGAATGAAATAATCTCTACTTCCAAGGAGTAGTTCAGGCCCCCTTCACTTAGGCTATGTCAGTAGCTTCTTAATTGGTCTTCCTGCTTCAAGTTTCTCCCCTTTCCAATCCATTGGCCATGGAGCTGCTTGTCATTTGCCTAAAGTGTAGCTCTAATTAAGTCACTTCCCTATTAAATAAATTCCAATGACTCCTTATTGCCTTTAGGATCAAATATAAACCTATCAGGTTGTCATTTAAAGCTATTCACAACTTGGTCCCAGCTTACCTTACCAACCTTGTTATATGTTACTCCTCTTTCTATATCCTGAAGTCCAAGCAAACTGGCCTTCTTACTGTTCCTCATGACACTGATTTCCCATTTCCATGCCTTTGCATTGGCTGTCCTGTATTCCTGGAATTCAATTTCTTTTCAGATCTAATTACTTTTAGATTTAGAGACCTCTATCATGTGGTCAGAGCAAAGGATTTGGAGTCAGGCCTGGGTTTGAATGTCACTTCTGTTCCTGGGTGACCTTGAACAAATCGCTTCTTCCATGGGATTCAGTTTCCTTTATCATAAAATGAAAGTATTGGAAATGATGATCTTTATGGTCTTTCCCAATCTAAATTTTAGGATTCATAGTCAAGGCATGTTGGTGGCTTCCTCTTCTTCCTATCCCAGAGGATAAGTCTTGGCTCTCTAAGCTAAGAAACACTTCCCCTATGGTTCTGGACCAGCAAGCATTTCATTCAGGAGCAGTACTGTGGCTGGGGGCACACAGAGAGGCCTAGACATCACTGCCCAGCAAGATGGCACCTCTTCCACCCTTCCTCAGTAACAGAAAGTTTGCTTGTGGTGTTTTATAGATAATAAAGTCAGCTAACATTTTTATCTTGTTAAACTCAGAACAGGGAGAACTAATGGAGTCAAATGGGAGTGCCATAGCGGCCCCCACCCCTTGCACTGTACATTTTGAATGGGCATTTTAGGCCATAGCCCCCAGTGATATAGGTAGATGTGGTTTCAGCATGTTTAGAAGTGCACAGCATGAAATGTGAACTCTGGGAATCTTTGTGTTTATTGCTATCAGAATGCCATTTTCATTTTTGAGGATCTAATGAGCCTTGTTAATGCAAATACTTTGATAATGGGGGATAAGCCACAAAGACTGAGCTGCAGATAATAGAGAATGGGGCCATTCACCATATTGTTTCCTGTGAAGCAGGAAATGACTCTCCCTTGGTGACCAGTACAGGGGACTTGGGACAGGTTTAGGGAGTTCAGGGGATGGGTCCTTTTTACATTGTATTTTAAGAAAATAAAATTAAAAGCAATTTGCACTGTTAGAAATTATGCTGGAGACACATTTTCTGGATCCAATTATTTGGCAGAAGACAGAGGAGGGTATTGTGGCCATTTGTAGGCTCCCACTGAGATTCACAGTTTATGTACAAGTCAATGATACCTTTGTAAGATATTCTGTAATTATTATACAGAGTCAATAAATTTTTTTTAAAAATCAAAAAAAATTTTTATTTCTGTTCCAATTACAAAAAAATTGAACATTTTTAAAAAATTTTGAGTTCCAAATTCTCTCTCTCACTAAGATGGCAAGCAATTTGATACAGGTTATATATGCATAGTCATGCAAAACATATTCCCATATTACTCATGTTGTAAAGAAAACACAGGCCAAAAATATTAAAAAGCAAAGAAAAAAAGTTAAAAAAAATATGCTTCAATCTGTATTCAGATTCCATTAGTTCTTTTTCTGGAGGTAGATAGCATTTTCATGATGAGTCCCTTGCAGTTGTTTTAGATCATTGTACTGCTGAGAATAACTACGTCATTCATAACTGATCATCCACAATATTGCTGTTATTGTGTACAATGTTCTCCTGACTCTGCTCACTTAATTCTGCATCAGTTCATGTAAGTCTCTGCAGGTTTTTCTGAAAGCATTCTTTCTTATAGCACAATAGTATTCCATCACAACTTGTTCAACCATTCCCCAATTGATGGACATCCCCTCAATTTCTAGTTCTTAGCCACCACAAACAAGACTGCTACAAATATTTTTATGCATATAGGTACTTTTCTTTGTTTTTTTGATCTCTTTGAGATACAGACCTAATAGTGCTATTCCTGGATCAAAAGGTATGCATAGTTTTATTACCTTTTGGGCATAGTTCCAAATTGTTCTCCGGAATGTTTTTATGTTAACAACCTTTTTTACATTTCTTGTGTCAAAAAAGATTTTTTAGCTTCAGGACCATTCAGAAGCAGACAGCAGGTTACATTAGGCCCTTGGGCCATAGTTTGCTGATTTCTTCACTATAGCATGATAGAATGTAAGCTTTTTGAGAGCAGGGACTGTTTCATTTTTATGTTTATATTGCCCAGAACTTACCACAGTTCTGAGCACACAGTAGGTGCTTCATAAATGCTTGTTGATGGACTTATTGGCTAGTTGGTACTTTCAATATATTAGGGATACCAGTGCTGCCCTCTGACCACATGTCTAGCCCTAGCCCATCTCCTTTTCTGGTCATATGTGTCTTTGCTGATTAGTGCCAATCAATTATGCCACATCTAAAGCTCAAGTCATTCTTGATAATATACAATAGACTACTTATACCCACGTGTCCTTTGAATCACCCACAGTTTCAAATCTTCTAAAATCAATATTTTCTAGGTTTTGTTTCTCTAAAGCAGCAATGGGGAAAATTTGTTAATGCCAATATTCTCCTGATGTGCTATATGGGAAACCATATGGTATAGTGGGGAAAACAATAGGTCTGGGGTCAGAAGACCTGAGTGCAAACCTGAGCTTTGACATTTATTACCTATGTGACCTTGGGCATGTCACCTAACTTCCTTTGCACCTTCATTTAATTATCCGTAAAAGGAGAGAATTGGGTTAGAAGGTATTCAATGTCCCTCAGAGCTCTAAATCTATGATTTTATGGACTGAACTCAGAGTCTAAAAGACCTGGGTTCAAATTTTACACACTTATTAGTTGTGTGCCTTGAGCAAATCACCTAACCATTCTGAACCTGTTTCCTCATTTATGAAATGGAGATAATAATAAGAGTCTTATATAAATGTGGAGAGGCAGTTTGGAAAATAGCAAACTAGCCTGGGAGTGTGAAGCCCTGGGTTCAAATCCCTTCTCTGACACACATTAACAGTATGTGCCTTAGCAAATCATTTAAACTCTCATTGCCCCTGGGCAACTCTCTAAGACTACAGGTTGCAAAGAATGCATTAATATAGGGCATTTCCTCATCTAGAAGCTATATGAGTAGACAGAAGGCAATGGATGTGAAAGATGTTGTGGAGATAGAAATGATAAGATTTAGCAACTGATTATATTACATGTTGTCTCTCTGAACAAATTGTAAGCTTCTTTAGGACAGAAATTGTCTTTTGCCTCTATTTATATCTCCAGTGCTTAGCACAGTGCCCAGCATATAGTAGGCACTTAAGAAATGTTTATTGGTTGATTGATTATTGTGCACCCCTAGGCACCAGCCACTATGGAGAGCCAAAGGAAACAGAGCATATAATATTTGCACTAAAGAAACTTTCCACTTGTTTTTGGAGATAAGTGACTTCCTCTAGATGATGTGCCTGGAATTACGTGCTCAATCTTGGAGAACTGTCTCCCTCGAAAGTAAACTTACAGAGGATTTTGTTTTATACTATTAACATTGCTCCCATAGAAATATTTGTTTAAGAATGTTGGCTCATAGGATGTCAGAAATACTTTTCATTATAGCAAAAATCTAGAAACTAAGGGAGGACCCATCAGCTGAAGAATAGCTGAGCAAATTATGGCATATGAATATAATGGAATATTATTGCTCCATAAGAGATGACAAAAGGCAAAGTTTCAAAGAAACCTAGAAGGATTTGTATGAATTGATGCGAAGTGAAGTGAGCAAATCCAGGAGAATGATTTTTATAATAACAATGGTGGAAAGAAAAACAACTTTGAAAGACTTGAGGATTATGGTTAATGAAATGATTAACCACTATTCCAGAATACCAATAATGAAGCATGCTACCTACCTCCTGACAAGAGGTGGTGAACTCAAGATGCGGAACAAGCCATACATTTTTAGACATGACTGATGGGGATTTGTTTTACTTGAATATGCATGTTTTTATTACAAGAGTTTTGTTTTTCCTTTCCCCTCCTCAACTACATGAATGGGGGGGGGGGGGTAAAAGGGAGAGGAGGGAGAAATATAGCGTCTGTTTCCCCCTCTACCTCCAAAATAAGAAGAGAACAAGAGGAGTAATTACAGATAAGCAAGACAGCTTTGAACATTGCATGTTGAATTTGCTACATACATAAAAAGAAAAACAAGCTCCACATTATGGAGATTCAGTTTCATGTGTAATCTGTTCTGCTACAACGTATATGGAAATGCTTGTTTTATTTGGTGTTTATTAAATTCAGAATTTAAAAAAAAACTACCAAAAACAGAATGTCAGAGCTGGTAGGGATTCTCAGAGATCTTCTTGTTCATTTTGCTGGTGAGAAGAGACAGACCAAGAGAGGGCAGGTAATTTGCCCGAAGATAACACAGCTAATATCACTACTGGCTTTGAGGATCTCTTTATGACTCTTCACCGTGACAGTTGAGTAGGTGATAGAGGATAAAGGGAAAGAGTACTTGAGTTCTAAAAATAGAGAGAGATACTGGGGATGACAAGGGTCCTTAGATTATGGGGGGAAAATTTTATTTAGCAAATAATTTGCAAATGTCCTGAGCACATATCTCTGCAGATCCACAACACAATCACTTCAAACGAATAGTTTATCATCTCTTTGTCCCAGTGTCCCATCCTTACAGAGCTGCTCTCTGTCTTAGCTTCTCTACAATCCGTCTATTACTTATAGTTTTAGAGAATTCCGAGGTTCAGAGGTTAAATATCTTGACCATCATCACAGAAGTGAATCATGAAACCAGGTCTTCCTGACTCTAAGCCCAGCATTCTAATCCATGCTGCCAGGTTCCCTCTCTTAATCTAACTCATGTTAATTAGGGTGCTTTATCTATAGCAGGAGCTGAGGTATTCACTGTAAGTATCTCTCTCTCTCTCTCTCTCTCTCTCTCACTCTCGGGATCTCCAGGGACCAGGGATCCTCAAGTGAGCCAGCCATTTATAGCTACTGCCAATCCCCAGCAGCTGGGGAGTCTCTGGCTGCATCCCAACATTCAGATCAAACTAAAAATGCTCCTGGCTTAAGCTGACAGTTGGGGAAGTTGTGCCCCCATGTGCCACTTACAACCCAAACTGGCAAAGAGCTGTTCATTCCAGTGCTGGGATTGGGAATGACTATTTTCTTTCAAGGGAATTCCTGCAGTTTCTTCTCTAGGGAGCAGGGGAATAAACTAGATGCCCTGAGCACTGGACTTGGAGTCAGGAAGACCTGGCTTTGAATTTTCCCTCACATATTGACTAGCAATGTGACCCTGGGCAAATAATTTGATGTCTTTGGCTCTCAATTTCCTCATTTGTAAAATGAGAAGGTTGGTTTGGATGAGCTCTAAGTTGGTTTCCATCTCTGAATTGATGATTCAATGATTTCTCAAGGTCCTTTCCAGAGCAATGAGTCTTTGATGAGAAATCATCACCGTAGGTCTGGGATGCTTTGGAGAGTCTAACTGGGTTATCAATTTCATCATTTCTTGACTCTCCAATGGGCTTCAGTACCATACAAAATATTTCAGATACAGCTCCTGCCCACCAATGGTTGGTTCTACTTTAAAGGAAATCTCATAGGACAACCCCCAAGGTTAATAAAAATTAATGACATCCAGAACTTGACAATTTACAAAGCGCTTCACATGCATCATCAAGCATCATGAGCCTCATAAAACAACCCTTCAGTGATGCAGGCTCTCGAGGTATCATCATCCCCATCTTACAGCTTGAAAAAACTGAGGCTCAGAGAGATCAAATTACTTTCCCAAAGTAACAGAGCTAGTAGGTAACAGAAGTGCGATTTGAAACCACATCATCCTGAATCCACGACTGATACTCAAACCTCTGGGTCAACAAGGCAGGTACATCCTTAACTACATGCTGGGTGCGTATAGTAAGCTGGAAATTAAGCCTCTGCTTGGTACAGAACTCTTGTTGGCTACATGACCTTGTCACATATTCAGTATCAGTACAAATTTTTGTTTCTTTTATTTTATTTCTGAATCCCAAGAGAAGAGGGGCACTGTACTTACACTTTCACTTAAGGATTAAAAAAAAAAACTAACTCAGTTTTTTAAGTCTGAGGCTTTCCCAGTCCCTGTCACTATCTTTAAAGTTAAATTTAGTTGGTTCTCTGTTCTTCTGGTTGTTTTCCACTTGTTTTGGTTTTGGGGCTTTTTGCTTTGCATTATTTTGCATAGATGTTTCCTGATTTCTTTACAGACCTGATACCCATCTGTCTTAATAATGTTATGCTTGTCTTGATACATTAGTAATGTATTCCATTACATTAGTGTACCATCATTCATTTAACCATTCCCTTACAATTGAACATTTAGTTTCTTTCCAGTTTTTTTTTTTTGCAATTACAGAGAGTGCTGCTATGAAAAATCTTTTTACAATTGACTCTTTCAAAATATTTTTGATAATGCTTTCAGGATATGTTGCCTTAAATGGAACTAATGGGACAAAGGGTAGGATTATTTTGGTACCTTTCACCTTGCAGTCATTTTTTATTTGTTTCCTTCACCCCACCCTTACCCTCTCCCACCCCCATCCCATCTATTACAAAATGTTGCCAATTCTCTCCTAGTCTACATTGTCTCTTGGCTTGAATTTGCTCTTGCCTCTTGCTTCTCCATTGCCATTACCACCATACTTAGTCCAGACTCTGCTGGACTGCTGCAGTCTAGCTTCTCCCTATCATTAAGCAAAGGGCCAAGGCGTTTCTCCCCTGCCATCTGCAGAGCCCAATTCTGCTCTGAAGGAGGCCAAAGTTGCTTCCAGACAGTGGTGTGTTGGTAAATGTTCAACAACTAGCTCTCTGAGTGGGGGTAGGGGATGTAATCACAACACACTCTTAAGTTTAATTTGCATTATTAACATTTTCTCCATCACTTTTTAAAGTCAGGTGGCCTCAAGGCTGCAGGTTCCCCACCCCTGGTCTAGACAGTGAACAAAACATAAGTCAAGCCCTGATTTGTAGTGCTTGCTGATTTCCTAGGTGTCAATGTTCACACTGAAAATGTAACTATGGAAACAGTGGGAGCTAGCACCACCCCCAGCCACACGGCCAGGCAGTAAAGGCTCCTGAAACTTGGCCATTCCCTCCGCTCCTTTTTTTCTACAGTAAGAAGGCAAGAACGAAGAATGAAGAGCTTGAGACTCTAGCTTCTCCCCGAAGCCCAGGGAAATGCATCTCTGAGCAGGAAGGAGATATGGAAGGTTTTATTTTAGAAGCAGCTTCAAGGGGCAGCGAGGTGCCACTCAATCCGTCAATGCGAGGTGACGCAGTGGATTGAGCACCAGCCCTGGATTCGGGAGGACCTGAGTTCAAATCCGGCCTCAAACACATAACCTTTACTAGCTGTGTGATCCTGGGCAAGTCACTTAACGTATGGCCTAGCCAAAAAAAAAAAAAAAAGAAGTAGCTTCAAATTCTGATGCTAACTACTTGGGTGATTTGGGGCCAAGTCACTTAATCTCCCTCAGTTTCCTCATCTGTAAAAGAAGGAGGTTAGACTAGGCGACCTTGAAGGTCCTTTCCAGTTCTAAACTTATGATTCCATGAGCTAAAGTTCCAAGATTCTGAGCACATCCGCTGAGGGAAGGAGGGAAGGAGGGAAGGAAGGAATGAGGGAAGGGGGGGCTGGTGTGTGAAAGGGCACCCTAAATGAGGTCACTAGAAAGGCTAAATGACCTCAGGCAAGTGATCCTCAGTTACTTCATCTGGAAAATAGGGAGAATGAATAAATGAAAAAGCATTTATTAAGTCCTTACTCCATAAGGTACATACTACAGGTAACTGGGTAATGAAGTAGATACAGTCCTGGCATTGGTGTCAGGATAGACCTGAATTCCAAACCTGCCTTAGACACTTAGCTGTGTGACCCTGGGCAAGTTATTTTACCTCTCTCAGTCTCAGTTTCCCTACCTTCTAGGGTTATGAGGTTAAAATTAGAAATTTATAAAGCACTTTAATAGTCTTAAAGCCCAAGACTTCTGCTTCTGGGAGCCAAGATGATGGAGTAAGAGGTGAGTCTCTCTTACTCTCCCTTATTAACCCCTGAAAGCCCAGAAAATATCACCCCAGGAAAAACCCTGGAACATCTGAACCAGAAGAAAGATGGGGTGCAGAAATTCAGTAGCCCAGGTAGCTTGAGGGATTAACTGGAAGGGCCCCTCTTACCCTGGGGGAAGGAGAACAGTAGAGAATGGGAGGTATCTCTGGCAAGCTAGTGGAAAGCCCCACCTTAGCATACCAGGAGATCCTGAAGCCCAGGTGGTAGAGCAGGCAAACACTATCACCTGGACCCCAAGCGCCTCATTGAGGATGGGGTAACCGGGGAAAACAACTCAGAAAACCACATGTGCCTCTGCATTCTACAGCAACCGGCTCTCCCAGTGCCTCAGCAAAACTAAGGGAAGCAGAGCTCCAAGGGGCCCCAGATGGATAAACACCCTACAACATACATCTGAAAAGAGCTGAAGAAAGCAAAAGGAAGGAAAAGTCTGGGTGAGCAGGAAATCTCCAGGAGCCACACTACCCAATCCTACCCCTAGAGTTCCAGTATTGTTGTTTCCAGCCCAACACCAGGTAAGCCGCCAGAATCCTACAGCCTCCAACTGCCAACATTAGAGGCCCCAGCACACAAAGCCATCGACCAGACCCTAGGCTCCCAACACAAGAAGTTTGGGTTAGTACCCTCTGCTCCCCAGTAGGGGAGCCCAATATCTTTAAAGGCCAGGAAATAAACAAACACCATGAGCAAAAAGAAATGTATGATAGATTCTTATTATGGGAAGAGTGAAGATCAAGGCAGAAATTCTGAAGAGGACAATATTGTCAACAAATTCACATCTAGAACCTCAGAAGGGAGTATGAACTGGTCTGAAGCCCAAAAAGCCTTCTTAGAAGAGTTCAAGAAAGATTTTAAAAATCAAATGAGAGAGGTAGAAGAAAAAATGGGAAAAGAAATGAGAGGTGTGCAAGAGAGAGTCAATAGCTTGGAAAAAGGACAAAAATTAACTATAGAAAACAAGTCCTTAAAAAATACAATTGGCTGGGGGGGTGGAGCCAAGATGGTAGAGTGAAAGCAGTGACTTGCTTGAGCTCTCCCCCAGACTCCTCCAAATACCTATAAAAAATGGCTCTAAACAAATTCTAAAGCAGCAGAACTCACAAAAAAGACAGAGTGAAACAGATTTCAAGCCCAAGACAACCTGGATGGTTGATCAGAAAGGTATATCACACTGGATGGGGAGAGAAACACAGTTTGGCGTGGGTGTGCAGGCTGCAGTGAACCTGGAGCAGACCTCAGAGGACTGAATCACAGGCAATTGTGGTGGTTTCCAGACCTCTCAACCCACGAGTGCCAAAGACAACTTAGAAGGTCAGTGGGAAAAGTCTGTTTCTTTGGTGAGAGAGAAGCTAGGTCTCAGCCCCAGTTCCCAAACATGACCCCAGGGTGGTGGCTGCTTCCTGAGCTTCAGGCCCACAGACTGAGGGGGAATTGAGTGACAGATCAGAGGGGGATTGCAGGAATCTCTTTGCCAGTGTTGAAGCAGGAATCTCTTGCTTTGCCCATGCTTGGATCTGAGTCACAGTTCTGAGGGGGCAGTCCTGGGGCAAGGAGGAGTGCTGACGTGGTGGAGCTTGTAGTGGCGGTGGAGAGGAAATCCTCCTCACAGTTCCAAGACAGAAAAGAGTGCTTGTGATCACTCATAGACCAGAACACAGGCCAGGAAAGGAGTAAACACCTCACCCCTTATCATACCACCTTGGAAGAACTGAAAATTTACAGGTCCCTAGAAGTATCTCTGAAAACAGCTGTACAAACCCCAGAAGCTTGGGACAGTACATTCTCCACATTGGAAGCAGACCTCTACCTTAAAAAAGAGTTTGTAACTCAAGTAATTGACTGGGATCATGAGCAAACCTCACAAGAAGTATCAGACCATAGAATCTTTTTTTGGTAACAAAGAATATCAAAATATACAACCAGAAGAAGACAACAAAGTCAAAGCTCCTACATCCAAAGGCTCCAAGAAAAATACGAATCAGTCTCAGGCCTTGGAAGAACTCAAAAAGGATTTTGAGAAGCAAGTAAGAGAAGGAGAGGAAAAACTGGGAAGAGAAATGAGAGTGATGAAAGAAAATCATGAAAAACAAGTCAACAGCTTGCTAAAGGAGACCCAAAAAAATACTGAAGAAAATAACATCTTAAAAAATAGCCTAACCCTAATGGCAAAAGAGGTCCAAAAAGCCAATGAAGAGAAGAATGCCCTTAAAAGCAAAATTGGCCAAATGGAAAAGGAAGTTCAAAAACTTCCTGAAGAAAATACTTCCTTAAAAATTAGAATACAGCAATTGGAAGCTAGTGACTTTATGAGAAATCAAGACACTGTAAAACAAATTCAAAAGAATGAAAAATTAGAAAACAATGTGAAATATCTCATTGGGAAAACAACTGACCTGGAAAATAGATCCAGGAGAGAATTTAAAAATTATTGGACTATCTGAAAGCTGTGATCAAAAAAAAAAAGAGCCTAGACATCATCTTTCAAGAAATTATCAAGGAAAACTGCCCTGACATTTTGGAAACAGAGGGCAACATAGAAATTGAAAGAATTCACCAATCTCCTCCTTAAAGAGATCCTCAAAGGAAAACTCCTAGGAATATTGTAGACAAATTCCAGAGTTCCCAGGTCAAGGAGAAAATATTGCAAGCAGCCAGAAAGAAACAATTCAACTATTGTAGAAACACAATCAGGATAACACAAGATTTAGCAGTTTCTACATTAAGGGACTGCAGGGTATGGAATATAATATTCCAGAGGGCAAAGGAGATAGGATTACAACCAAGAATCAACTACCCAGCAAATCTGAGTACAATCCTTCAGGGGAAAAAAATGGTCATTCAATGAAATAGAGGACTTTCAAACATTCTTGATGAAAAGACCAGAGCTGAATAGAAAACTTAACTTTCAAATACAAGACTCAAGTGGAACATGAGGAGGTAAACAGGAAAGAGAAATCATAAGAGACTTATTAAGGTTGAACTGTTTACATTCCTGCATGGAAAGATGATATTTATAACTCGAGACCTTTGTCAGTATTAGGGTAGTTGGAGGGAAAAAATTATATGTGTGTATATATACATATAGATATAGATATAGATAGATAGATAGAGGGCACAGGGTGAGTTCAAGATAAAGGGGTCATATCTGGAGAATAAAATTAAGGGGTGAGAGAGGATTATACTTGGAGAAGAAGAAAGGGAGAGGTAGAATGGGGTAAATTTTCTCACAAAAAAACAGAAAAGACTCTTACAGTGGAGGGGAAACAGGGGAAGGTGAGAGGGAATGAGTGAATCTTATTCTCATAGGATTTGGCTTAAGGAGGGAATAACATACACACTCAATTGGGTATGGAAATCTGTCTTACCCTACAGGAAAATAGGGAGAGAAGTGGACAAGAGAGCAGGAAAATGATAGAGAGGAGGGCAGACTGGGAAAGAGGGTAATCAGAAGCAAACACTTCTGAGGAGGGGCAGGGTCATAAGAAAGAATAGAATAAATGGTGGGGTGGAATAGGATTAACGGAAATAGTTTTTCACAACATGACTACTATGGAAGTGTTTTGCATAACTGCACATGTATAACCTATATTGAGTTGCTTGCCTTTTCAATGAGGGTGAGTGGAGAGGGAGGAAGGGAGAAAATTTGGAACCCAAAGTTTTAAAAACACATGTTTAAAAAAAATGTTTTCACATGCAACTGGGAAATAAGAAATACAGGAAATGGGGTACAGAAATCTATCCTGCCCTATAGGAAAGTAGAAGGGGAAGGGCATAAGAGAAGGAGGGGAGAGATAGAAGGGAGGGCATACTAGGGGAAGGGATATTCAGAATGCATGCTATCTTGGGGTGGGGGGAGGGGCAAGATGGGGTGAAAATTTGGAACTCAAAATCTTGTAGAAGTAAATGTTGAAAACTAAAAATAAATAATTTTAAAAAAAAAAATACAATTGGCCAACTGGAAAAAAAGTACACTGAAGAAAACAAGTCCCTAAAAAATACAATTGGCCAAATGGGGAAGGAGGTACAAAATCTAATAGAAGAAAACAATTTGTTAAAAATTAGAATTGAGCAAATGGAAGCTAATGACTCTATGAGAGCAAGAATCAGTCAAACAAAAACAAAAGAATGAAAAAATAGATGAAAATGTAAAATATCTCATTGGTAAAACAACTGACCTGGAAAATCAATCCAGGAGAGACAATTTAAAAATTATTGGTCTACCTGAAAATCATGATGAAAAAAAAGAACCTGGACATTATCTTTCAGGAAATCATAAAGGAAAACTGACCTGAGATACTAGAACCAGAGGGTAAAATAGCCATAGAAAGAATCTACCGATCACCTCCTGAAAGAGATCCCAAATTGAAAATGCCAAGGAATATAGTAGCCAAATTCCAAAATTACCAGGTCAAAGAGAAAATACTGCAAGCAGCCAGAAAGAAACAATTTAAATATCCTGGAACCACAGTCAGGATTACACAGGACCTTGCAGCTTCTACATTAAAAGATCATAGGGCCTGGAATATGATATTCCATAAGGCAAAGGAGCTTGGATTACAACCAAGGATCAACTACCCAGAGAAAATGAGCATGATCTTTCAGGGGAGGAGATGGATATTCAAAGAAATAGGGGACTTCCATACCTTCCTGATAAAAAGACCAGAGCTCAACAGAAAATTTGATCTTCAAATACAAGACTCAAGAGGGACCTAAAAAGGTAAATGGGACAGAAAGTAAGAACATGTTATTAATAAGGACAAACTCTTTACATCCCTACAAGAGAAGATGACACTTGTAACTCCTGAGAACTGTCTTGTTATTACACCATGTAAAAGGGGTATACATAAAAGGATGGGTATAAACTGACTTTGATGTAATGATGAAAAAAATCTAATCAAGCAGGTTAAATGGATCCAAGTAAGTGAATTAATCTGATCTAACTAAGAAAATGTAATGAAAGAAAAGGAAAGAAGGAGTCAGACAAGGGTAAATTACATCACAGGAAAAGGCACAAAAACCTATTACAGCAGAGGGAAAGAAGGGAGGGAGATGAGCATTGTTTGAACCTTACTCTCATCAGATTTGGCCCAAGAAGAGAATAACATAATCAGTTAGGTATAGAAATCTAACAAACCCTATAGGCAGTAGGAGGGAAAAGGAGATAGAAAAGGGGGGGGCTAATAGAAGGGAGGTGGGACTGAGGGAGGTGGTGGTCAAAAGCAAAACATTAGTGAGGAGGGAAAAGGAGAAAGAGAAAGAAAAGCATAAACGGGGGGGTGGGGGATGAAAAGAAAGGCACATAGTTATCATAATTGTGAATGTGATATATGAATGTAACGGAATACTGTTGTGCTATAAGAAATGATGAACATGCTGACTTCAGAAAAACCTGGAAAGACTTGTATGGTTTGATGCTGAGTGAAGTGAGCAGAACCAGGAGAACATTGTACACAGTAACAGTCACATTAAGTGATGACTGACTGTGATAGACTTAACCCCTCTCAGCAACACAAGGATCTAAGACATCTCCAAAAGCCTCATGATGAAAAATGCTATCCACACCCAAAGAAAGAACTATGGAGTTTGAATGCAGATCAAAGCATACTATTTGCTAAAAACAACAAAAAAGTCTTAAAGCTCTTATATAAATGACAGTTACTACTATCATTAGAATCAAGAACTTGAGGGAGGAGGGAAGGGTAGAATTTGGAACTCAAAAGTTTTTAGAATATTTAAAAAAATTGTTTTAACATGTAATTGGGGAAAATTATACATATATACATGTACATATACATATACATATGCATATACATATTTAAATCAAGGACTTGAAGGCAGGAAGACATGAGTTCTACTCCTTCCCAGGGAAGGTCACCTAACCTCTCAGCCTCAGTTTCCCCATCTGTAAATAGGGAAAATAGAACCTACTTCCCAGAGTTGTTGTGAGCATCAAATAACATACAAAAGTGCTATATAATTGTAGGCATTATTTGCTAAGTAAGTGCTGCTATGAAAATCTTTTTAACAACCAACTCTTTTAAATTTTTGATAATGCCTTCAGGTTATATTTCCCGAAACTGAAGTTTTGGCACCAAGATTCCCCTTGGGCTACAAGAAGGAATCTGATTTTGCGACTGGCTGAGTAAATGAATCCTTTAACCAAGGCCCGAGGCTCTGCAGCCTGGACAGAGGCTGAGGTAGAGGCTCTCCGCAGGCCCAGGTCGCCACAATGTCACAAGGCCAGCAGAGGGTGCTGTGGACAAATCCTGGGCCAAGCCCCGTTACAGTTCTTAAGGAAAAGCAGCCACGCGGCCCCCAGGGCACCATGTGCTTCTCCGAGTTTGATTCACAGAGGGGCCTGGAAGCTGCTCCGCCTCCCCCTCTTGGCCCAGGATGCCCTGCCGCTCCCAAGGGTGTGTGGGGATGGGGGGTGGGAAGCCAAGACTGAGGACTGGAAGGGGGACCTGACTACTACTACCTGCTGTGGTAAGGGGGAGTGGGAGGAAAGCTCCCTGCATGTTTGCTATGCAATGGGGGTGGGGGCGGGGCAGGAGTGAAGATTGGAAAACTGGGAGTGTGAAGCTGGGCGTAGGAAGACCATCAGGCCAGCCCAGTCTTGCCAGAACAGGAATCACCCCATTCAGTCATTCCCAACTAGTGGGAAGCTGTGGGGTGGTAGAGTTTGGAGAAAAAAAGGTTGCCAAGCTGAGTGCCTTCTCACCTCCGAGCCCCCACCCCACCCCACCCCACCCCAGCGTCTGGCCCAGCCTTCGCCCATTCTGATCATCCCCTCCACTGCCAGCCCCTGCTGACTGAGGAAGTCAAATTTGTGCCGTGCTCTTTGCCTGGGGCAAAGTCCTCCTGGCAGGATCCCGGGCTTGGCCTGAATTGCCCCTTCCCACCGCCTCTCCCAAACCTCTCAGGTCCCAGAATGAAAGGCTGGCAATCCCCACCTCCCCCCTTATCTCACACTCCCAACTCCAAGCCGGGTCCCTTTGCCAGCAGAGACACTTGAGCTGGGAGATTATCCCGGCTCACTCAATTACCAGCAGCAGCTCGTGTGATTGGCATTTGGCCAGGGAAACATATGCAGTCCAGACCTTCGAGCTGGGCACACAAGGCTATTTAGTTCCTGCTAGGTCCAAGGCTGGAGAGAGTAGTCTGGATATGGTTTTCCTATTGTGTGCAAGACCTGTCTGGCGCCTGACCTAGTCCCCTCCCCCCAGACTCGACAGGTAAAAAGAAGTGCTCACTCAGCTCTTTTTTGGGGAGGGAGCAACAGTGGGAGGGGAAAGAAAGGGAGCAGTGAAATAAAGCATAAAAGATGTAACAGAATTCTGATTTCCTGCATTTCATCTTAAACAGCAATATTTACTGGAAGGGAAAAATTAGAATACCTGGATATAAACCTTAGCCTTGCTATTAATGCCATGTATCACACTGGGCAAATATCTTACCTTTTGGAGCCTCAGTTTCCCACTTTGTCAATTGGGGCTAGGAATGGGCACAATAGGTTAGAGAAGAGGGGGCTGGAGCATTGCAAGGAGGGCTGGTAAACAGGCAGCACCTGTGATGGAGGAAAAAGGGGCAAGAACGGGAATAGGGGATGGTGACCTCTGGTACCATCAATGTGGTATAAGGGATACAAGGTTGTACTTGGACTCAGAAAGATTTGATTATAAATTGCTACGGACACTTACTAGCTTGGTGACCATAGACAAGTCTCTGAGCCTCAGCTTCCTCATCTGTACAATGGGGGTAATAATAATACCTACCTCACCATGTTGTTGTGAAGCTTAAATGAAATGTATATAAAAAGTGCTTTGTAAGCCTTACAAAGTGCTATGTGAATAGAAATTATTATTATTCATAAAATGGGTCTAACTCCTTATAGTGTCTACTTATGAGGAGGGTCAAATGATATAAAAATGTCAGCTCTGATTATTAAAAGACTGGGAGCATTCTTGAGGAGGTGGCTTAGGCTACTAACAGTCAGAACATACAACACAAATACAACACAATACAAATATTCAGCTGATATTTGTTAAATGCATCACTGAGTTGTAGATCTTGGAAGGACCCTGTAAATAATCTAGTCTTTATTTTACAGATAAGGAAACTGAGACCCAGAGAAGTTAAATGATTTTCCCTGGGGTCATATACCTGGCTAGTGGCTGGGCAAGGGCTAGAACTCAGATCTCCTGTCTCATGGCCAAATGCTCTCTTTAACATCATGAAACTACCTCTGGAAAATAATAACACTTACTATGTGCCAGGTACTGTGCTAAGCACTTTACAATTATTATTTCATCTGACCCTTACAACAACCCTGTTGTGCTGTTATCCCCATTTTATAGATGAGAAGACTGAGGCAAACAGAGGTTAAGTGACTGGCCCGGGGTTACAAATCTATAAGTGTCCAAAGAGAATTCAAACTCAGGTCTTTCTGATGTCAGGTCTAGAGTTCCAACCTCTGTATCACCTAGCTGAATGGAGAGCAGAATGGGGATGGGTAAGAAGAGTGGGTTTGGTATGCTTTAAGGACTCTCTCTGGGCCTTACCACTGGGAAAGTCTGAGCACTCCAAGGAGGGCCTAAAATACTCATAGATTTGATACCTCTTGTATTTCTAATTTTACAATTCTGTGATATGGGGAAACCTAAGCCCTCCCCCTCTGCAGCTGTGGTTATTCTCCATCTCTCTTCTAGGCTCAAACTGGAAACCCTTTTGAAATACAGTTGACTCTTAAGAGGGAAAGGGGAAAGAGTAGGGAGTGGAGGAAGAAGGGGGAGAGGGAGGGCCATGGCAGCTGCTGCCCAGCCACTATTTCAGGAAGGCTTGTGGAATAGCCGGTGAGATGCAGACCAAGTGTGGAGGACATAACTGCAGAGCCCAGGCCCGTCACTGATGCTCTAGACCTGCTTCAGTGCAAGCAGGGAGAGTTTGGAGCTAGTTCTCAGCTTCTCAGAGAACTGCAAAGTTTTTTCCATACCGTGTGGAATCTGGTCCTTTCTGTGGGCACCTCCACAACATTATTTAGCAGGTGGTCCCTTAGAGAAGAGAAGGGCGTCTTGAGGACTGAGCAGGGAAGGGAGCCAAAGATAGTCATTGGGAGCAGCTGCTCCAATCAAGCGAGAAGGCACCCTGCAGCTGAGGTTGCCTAGTCCATTCCACACACTCACCTCTGTCCCCCGGACTCTGTTTTGGTATGTTGGTGGGACAGAAATAAAACATGTTGATTTAGCAACCAGGCAAAACAGCAACCAAAGCTAGCCAGTTGCCGGGGGAAGCAGAAAAGAGAAAGGGAAGAGGAATCATGGGGGCAGCAGGTTCCTCATCCAGGCTTCTCCACCTGTTAGAATCGCTGGGATACACTTTTAGGGTAGGATTTGGGAGGGCTCATGATGAGAAGAATCAAGCCCCATCTTCATGAAATCCCAAGGGTGACAGCTGTCATTTATTCTCTGACTCCATGGCCCACCAGTTGCAACTGGGGAAGGTGTGACCTTCTCATTCTTTTCACCTCTGTTTAATCCTTTATGCTCTTCTTGTAACTAAATGCAGGTCACAAGCCATTACCTCTCTAGTGGACATACTCAGAGCACACCCTCTGACAACGACTTCCCCTCACTATAGCCACTTCTGCAAGAACCTAGGAAAGAGGGAATAAGCAAAACTAAATTTTCTTTTGACCTATTGCCTACTTTCAGGGGTGGGGAACCTGCAGCCTCAAGGACACAGGCAGATTTCTTCTAGTCCCTGAGTGCCTGAAATTTGTAGGTTACTGTTCTGCATTTTAACAAAACACTCCTTTGAACTTATCTAGCATGATGCTTTGCACATGGTGGATATTCAATATTTGTTAAACGAATGGCCTATAACCTTACCCACTTCAAATCAGCTGGGAAAGAATCAAGAGTCAGAGCCCTTTAGTAACTTGACCGAGATCCCACTAACCTCATTAGGGACAAAGCTGGTTCTAATATCAGCACTTGGAACTCCATCGATCATTCTAAAGATGATGAGAACCTGAGTTCAGATGCAGAATGTTTGTTCTGGACCTTTTCCTTCATCAGAGAGCTCTTCAGCAGCCAGGGAACCAGGGCCAAAAGCAGAACTGGGCAGAACTCAGAGAACAGGCAGGTCAGATTTCCATGAGGCCTTATCCCTAAGTAATTTTGAACCCTTTGGTTCCTGATGCTTCCTTCCCCACTGGACAGGGTCAGAAAGGGCAGGTTCCAACATAGACAACCTCCCAGAGTTGTCCTAGTCCAGTTGCCCTGGCTGTCAGACTGCCTGACACACATTTCCCAATCATCCAGGAAGTAGCTGGCTTCCATTCCCTAAGTCTGAATCAATCTTTCTCTCTCCCTGTCTCTCTCTCTCTCTGTCTCTTTCTTTCTCCCCTTAAATGGCAGAAAAAACTGTGGGAGCCCATAGGGGTATGCTAACTCCCCCAGGAAGACTGAATGGCTGAGTATTCACCTGGAAAATAGTATGTCCAGCAGTCCATACATCTTATGTTTAGGCATTCACAAATTCAAGAGACCAGTGGAATTTTGAAAAAGTGTAATTCAGACTCTTAGAGGATTGTTCAGGTGCTAGACACAGCCCTACATCCAGAAGGAAAGCCTGTATATTTCTCAGTTAGCAAGTCTAAAGAAAGGGAAACATCAGCTCCATCTCAAATCAGTCTTAGTTGCCAGGGCAAAAAATGGCTCAGGATTCATCCAGGAGAAGCTGAGGTGAGGCTATAGCCTGTTCTTTCTCTTCCTTTTCCTTGTTCTCTTTCAATTTCTTCAGCCATTAAAGGGACTCAGTGTGGGTGGGCTGAGAAAAGCACCCAAACCTTTATGCTGCTCCATCAAACCTAATCTTTAAAGCCAAGCTTGAGGCCTGGGGAGGACCCCCTGCTAACACCAGACCAGAGGGCTGATAGGCAAGGTCCCAACTGGGTGACAGAGCACCAGCAATGTGCATATTTATACCATTTCTTTCCACCATAACACTCTTATGGCCATAAGACCAGGCCATGAACAACTTTGTGATGGTGTTGTGTAGTGGTGGTGTTCCCCATCCTAAATCCTCCCCTTTACCCTTTGCCTACATAGCCTATTTCTCCAACTCTACCCAACTGAAAACTTCAGGCTGGAGTAGAGTTGGAGAAATAGGCTATGAGTTCCCAATGAAACTCACATGTCATCTGCAAAAAGCATATTTAACCCAGAGCCTGTTTACCCTCTAAAACTGATTCCTCCTAAACTTAGCAACAGCTCACCTAAAAAAATTAATAGAAAAAGTGTTAGCAGAATCAATCTCATTGTAAAATAATTCAACAATCCCAAAAAGGTTAGGAATTGAGACTAATATCCTGAGTCTTAAAAAAAAAAAAAATCAACCCAAAGCTATTCCTTGGCCAGATTTGGGGGTTTGGGTTTTTCCCAAAAAACCTCATCCAACCCTAATCTTTTTGGTCATGAGGGGAGAAGGGACAGCACAATAAAGGAGAAATAAAGGTTCTTATTCACTAAAATAAAAGCAAGTTTCCTAGAAGAGGTAGCCATTGTGCAAAAAACTATGAGGCATCATAGAGGCCAGGCTTACTTTGTCCATAGAATCATAGGTTTATGACTAGAAAGGACCTGAGAGGTCATTGAATCCAACCCTTTCCTTTGACAGATAAGGAAACTGAGGCAGAGAGGGTGACTTGCCCAGGATCACATAGCTAGTAAGTGGGCAGGATCTGAACCCAGGATTTAATGACTTCATGTCCAGCTGTGCCATGTGCAAATATGCTTCTCTCCCATGTTTCAAGCTATGTTGAATCCAATTCCACCCTTCTGGGAAGTCTAGACAATGTATTTGTAGCTCTGCCTTATCTTGGAGACTATGCCTTTGCAGGACAGAATTGTATTCATTCCTTAAATGGATATACCAAGTGTGGGCTCTGAAATTAGCAAGATTAATTTTGACACACAATTGGAAAGACCCATTATCCCTAAGTGCATTGTGGCTGGAGGCTGGACCTATAAGTCAGTTCATTCAAATCCTCAGGACTGCAGTTGTGTTGAGGTCACCACAGGGCAGGGGAGGGAGAGATGTTTTTAAAAGGACTATAAAAGTACAGCCAATCCAGTCTGTAGCTTGGTGCTGGCAGTGGACAACTCTTAATTTTCCAGTCCTGTCCCACTCCTTATTTGTTCAGACTCTAGAATCCTTTTTCATTGATGTCTGCCCTGGCTGTGACTATGTATAGCATGTTATAGTGTTTTAGTGATCTGTAATCTCTGGCTAGACATTGACGAAACACTGATGAGATGATGGAAAAATGCTGCTGTGTTTACATGTCAAGTGCACCTGATACAAAAGAATGTTATGTGTGCTACTCTTAGAGAGCCCTGCAAAGGAGGAAGAGTAACCATGAACGTTCTGGTACTGGTCTCCTTTCCAGCTCTTCGGTTTTCAGAACTGAACAACAGATAGAACGAGAAAAAAAATTCAGTGTGTAAGAAAAAACTTTTTGTTATTCACCCGAGTGGTAGGAGTAATACTCTGTTAATAAGTAAAATTTAGAGTGGTTCATCAGCTGCTACCCAAAATTTAACTTTAATTATACCTAGTTATTAGAATTAGGCAGGACAGAAAAGTTTTCTCGATACAAACAGCTATCACAGCTCCAAACTCAGATGCCCAATGGCAGTTTTTATTTAAGCTTTTTTGTTTTTGTTGTTCAGTTTACGCAAAAGCACCCCATTCTCAACAGATTAAATGTCACGGAAACCAAAAACCTTATGAGATTGACTAGCTGACTTGGCTGTCCCCAAACTCCTTCTAATTCCTAGGAAAACAACACATTGATACAGCCACGCCAAAGGAAAAAGCTCATTATCCTGGTGGATGAACACTGCAAGGGCGTCTTGACTCATATCTGGGACCACTCTGTGGGAAAGCAGAGCCTACATGGCACTGGTTTTTTTTTTTTTCAGTGATCAGTTTAAATCTATCTAATGACTTGGAAGAGGCAGCTTCACCAATCTGCCTTCTGATCCCACTCTCAAAAGAAAATTAGGGTATTTCATGGGTCACTATGACAAGGGACCAAAAGGGACAGTAAGATTTATAATTTATACAGGGACCAGAAACTTTCTTCCACACACATGAAATTTCTATTGGTGAATCTGAGCACCTATAGGGAGCTCGGCACTGTACTAAATATACTGAGGACTTGAGCCCTTAGTGAGGAGTATACATTCTAATACAAGGAACGGAATTTAATGATGAGTATAGAAGGCAGTATTAAGTCTGATGGGAGGAGTAACAGGGTTAGCCAGTCTCTTTTGGTTGGAAATCTTAAGAGTTGGTAAAGCTCCCAAAACTGTCTTTCTTGATAGTTTGTGAGATCACAAAGAATAAAAACTTTAGAGCTGGAAGGGACCTTGTGGCACACCCAGGATAAATGTAGGAACAAAATTCGTAATATTCTCCACCTGATTCATTAGTTACAAAGCCTACAGTGAGAAATACTGGGGCCATTGTTGCAATGCCAAGAAACCTATTGACCTGGTCATTTTAAGTGATCTTTATTGTGGGCCCTCCTTCCTTAAAAAAAGATCTGAACATATCCAGGCTTTCTCATTCCAAGTCATTCCATGCCTTTCCATTTCTGAAAGCTCTATCCAATGTGCTACAAGCCCTCCTCCGGTTCTATTAATTTTGTGGATGATGATATAATGCTTGGCTTGTTCATCTGTTATTGGTCACCAATTCAGTGTGGGGTGAGAATCCATCAAATTGGTTAATTTAATTGAGCGACTGTTTGACTGAAAATCCTATTGATTATCACCTAAATAAGTCATAGAGCTTGCTGGGTAATAAAATGTTCTAGTAGTTAAGAAGGTTCTATGAGGGCAGGGACCATGTTTTTGCCTTTCTTTATATCCCCATTACTAAGCAGTTCCTGGAATGTAATAAATGCTTAACAAGTACATGTTGATGATAATGATGATGGAAGCAGATACTAAAAACCTACCACATAGAATACAGCTAGAAACTTGTTTCTCCCCATCACACCCATCCAAAAACCTCCTCAAAACCATCTGTACAATAACCAGAATGCTTTAAAACTGCCCACTCTCCTGCAATTTCCCAAATGCAATCAGCTCTTGCAAGGCAGAAAGGCCAAGTCAAAATGACTGTACTCTGCGTCATTGTCTGGGCTGCAAAATTTGAACAAAAAGACACAGCACTTCACCTTTCCAGTGCCTTCCAACATTTGTCTTCCTAATCTCATCAGCTCTGTTCCTACTAGCTTTTCCTCCCACTCGGCTGAGTTTCGGTAATCCCAAAGTCAAGTCAAAATATTCTGACACAGAAATCTCTCAATAGAAGCACCCAACCTGGGGGCCCAGCAACTGTAGAAATTGCCAGCTGAACTAAAGTAAGTGCCTTTTAAATTAAAGCACAAAATTTCTGCAAGCTATGTCTTTTTTCCCCTAAAAAAGATGTCAATGGTCTTTCCGAACTTGCTTAGAGTGTGCCTTCATCCTGATAAGTTAACATGGTGCCCTCAACTTATGCTATGTCTAGATAATGAAGAAGCTTCCCAAACAAGCAGCCCAAGAAGCCAGAGAACTCAGCAGGAGGTACAAATGATCTGCAGGAGCTGGATGAGAAGTCTTCCTTCTGCAAACCACAACTGGAGATAAGCAGTGTTTTTAATGGTGTTTGTGGTTTGTTTTTGAAAGGACCTTCTTAGCTGTGCTAGTTAGATGCAAAACTTTCTTCTCAGTCACCAAAAAAGAAGAACCGGATATTTATAAGGAAGTACCAGCCTCACTTTTTACCATCTCTATTTTTTCAAAGATCCATTCTGCTTTGAAGACTGAGGCCATGCTGAAGTCTACTAAAGTTTAGAAAACTACCAAAATAGCCTGACCCATAATAGGCACTTTACACATGTTTGTTGATTACTGGGGCTTCCCAAGGAAATCAGGGATGTTTTCAGACCTGAATAGTATATTCATAAACACATATAACATTTTTCTTCCTTTGATTTATCAGAAACCCAGGATCATAGGATTTATAGCTAGAAGGCAATTTAGAAACTATCCATTCCAGGCTTCCCCCTCCCCCCATTGAATAAGGGAAGGAATTCCCTTCCAGGTAATTTATGCAGTTACAATTTATATATACAGCAATAGTGAAAAGATGGAAATGGATCATTCTGAGAATCCATCCCAAAGAATTAAGCAGGCCATTGATCTTTGTTCTACAGATGAGTGTTAGTGGGACTAGGGACAGGAGAAAAGAAGGCAACAAGAAATAAGTGAATTATTTGAAAATGATCCCTGCTTTTCCTCCAGGGTTAAGCAAGCCACTTGGCTAGCAATGATTGTTATTTGCCACTGTTCACATTTTCAATCGTATCTGATAAAGAAGGTTGAAGTTTTGGGATATTGAAATTGACTCTTGTACAAATAAAAGCTCTCTGCTTCTCACCAAAATCTACCCTGAATCAAGGATGTAACCTTAAATGACAGTTAAGGCAGGAATGGAGAGGAAAGATAGATGGAAAATGGTGGGTGCTGGAGGGCAGAGGATAATAGCAAAGCATTTACTTTGCATTCTTGGTTCTCCTGACACCAGTTTTCTATCACTTAAATTGTTTGTGTTCACATGATTGGGTTTGGGGAAAGGAGTATTGAAAATTGGGGTGGAGAAGGGGAGCCAAAGGGAAGTATATTAAGAGGCAACTTATGGGGCAGCGAGGTGGCACAGTGGATAGAGCACCTGCCCTGAAGTCAGGAGAACCTGAGCTCAAATCCAGCCTTAGACCAAACACTTGACACTTACTAGCTGTGTGACCCTGGGCAAGTTACTTAGCCCCAATTGCCTAAAAAGAAAAAAAAAAAGAGGCAACTTAGTATACAGAGAAGCAAGTCAATGAACCTGAGTTTCAGTGCTGATTCTGCATCTAGCATTGTGGGTGACCATGGAACAACTGAGATGTCTTGGGGCTGGGCTTCAGTTCTCAAATGAATCTTCAGGGTCACTATGAGAATGAGGAACAAAGGCTATTATGCTCTCTGAGCTTCTAGAAAACAAGTTAGTAGCATAAGAAAAGAAGAAGTTGAATCTTGGGTATTGGGAGAAAAAGAATAGGACCCACAGGACCTGTCTCTCTTTTCCCCATCATTCCCACATGGGAGCTTTTATCTGTAATAAAGACCTGAAAACATCTTCTTGGGGCAAGAGATTTTTTGGTTCTCCATATCATCCAACTGCCACCATATTCCTAAAGTCATCTCCACTCCTACCCTCACTCCTCACCATGAATCCAAAGGGCAAACAAATATAATTCTGGAATGTGGAGCTTTCTAGTAAAGGAATAACATTCATACTTCGTATTTTATCATTTTCCTTAAGATGCTCCAACATTTTGATTTCCTCAGCTGCTCACCAATGGAAAGAGATGCTAGGTTAGAATGGAGATCATAGCCAGGACACATTTTTCTATGTACTTTGTCCCAGGAGAGGGGGATTTAACTCAATAAAACACACTAAAGTATATCTAAACTAATTGACCAAGAAAGTACACTGACCTATAAAAAGTAATTTAATAGGTTTTGAAATGTGACTGAAACAAGGTGGTTAGATAATTAGCCCTTGAAAAGTTCATTTCCATACATATAAAAAAAGTTTTGCCTTTAAAAAAGTCTTGTCCGCCAAACACAGGGGCTCCGAGGATGCTATATTTTCCAAATTGCAGGCTTTCAGGATGATTAAAAATATCATTTATGCATATTTTCACACAGATCACTCTCTACTAGCTGATGAGTTTGGGCAGGACACTGCACAGAGGTATACTGCCATTAGTTTCCGACATTAAATTAGCTTTAAGCTTGTTGGCTATTCCAGTGACCGGAGGCAATTTGGAACCCAATCCCTGCAAAGCATTCACAGGATTTACTATCCGTTTCCCTGACATTTTGTCTGTAGTGAGAGGTCTGGGCACAGGTTTACTAATCCAAGGGTGTCTTAAGGCCTGAGCTGGGGTCAGGCGGGCAGAGGGGTCCCAATGAAGACATCTTTTCAAGAATTCTATAAACAAGTAGTCATCACACCCTTTCAGCGCTGTTACCCAGTCTTTGCTGCCTGGTGGGCCTCGCTTCTTACCCCTGCGTGAACGCCCGCCCACAAGGACCGCCCTCCCATCTGCCTGAGTAGTCACAGAACAATATCGAGGAAGACCCTTGGAGTTGATAAAGTACTTGGCACGCTTAGCTTGCTCGAGAAGTTTTGGAGGGGGCATCCCTAGAAGTTCCATTATACAAGCTAACTGGTCTCCTTCATCCTCTCCAGGGAAGAGAGGCTGTCCAGTCAAAAGTTCGGCTAGAATGCAGCCAAAGCTCCAAACATCAATAGGCGTACTGTATCGACTTCCCAAGATGATCTCCGGAGCTCTGTAGAAACGAGACTGGATATATGTGTAGAGTTTCTGGTACTCAAAACAGCTGGACCCAAAGTCAATTACCTTGGTTGCGCTGCGGCCATGCTGTTTTAGAAGAATGTTTTCTGGCTTCAGGTCGCAGTGAATGATCTTGTTTCTGTGGAGAGCATCCAGAGATTGCAAGATAGATTGAGCAAATTTGCGCACCAGCTGGACGCTGAATCCCTGAAACTTGTTCTTTTTTATCAGCTCATAGAGGTCCATGCTTAGCAATTCAAAAGCCATACAGACATGATTCCGGAATGTAAAGCTTTCTAGCATGTGAATAACATTCATGCTGCCTGTTTTATCCTGTTTCTTGAGATGCTCTAAAATCTTGATTTCTTCAGCTGCTTGTCGATGAAAGCGCTTTTCATTGCGAACCATCTTCAGGGCGACATACTGGTGAAGTTTGTGGTCATAGACTCGAGCTACCTGGCCAAAGCTGCCTTTGCCAATGATTTTCAACACCTCGTACCTATAAGCCAAGTGGTCTCGAGGCACGTGGATGTAGCCTCCCTCAGCATCATCATATCCCCCGTTGTTGGGGCCACCCATGACGCCGTGCCTTTTCTTAGCATTTGGACCCACAAAATAAACTTCAGGATAATTGATGATTTCTAGCTTCTCATAAGGAGTCAGGTGATGCTTATACTGCTTTAGTGCTTGTTCAGGAGTCAGAGGTACCACTTTTAGCCCTTTGGATGAACTACCAGATTTGACAGTGTTCAAACTATCTGAACTTTTACCCTGAGAAATGGTGGGAGGATACTTTTCAGAGGTATTTGTTCCTACGGATTGAAATGCACTGGTTCTTCTGTTGCCAAATTCCTGAAACAGCTGTTCCACCTTAATGTCACCTCCATTTGGGATTGGTTGAGTGTGGCTGGTTGTTAGCTTTTCAGTAGTAATCTAGAAAGAAGAAGATATATGAGACTTAAAAGGCAATAGAAAAAAATGTGAAACTACTCAGAAAGAAAATGAACCATACAAAAATTCCATAAACTCTTAAATTTAATAATGCCCTTTATTAAACTTAAAATAACCCCAAAGGGAGAAAGAAAATTGAACTAGAGACCTCTAGACTAGGCATCAGGAAATCAGTGTTACGGGTCCTGATTTTGCCAATAGTTTGTTATTAGACCTTAGGCCACTTAATATCTCAGTGTCTAAGATTCCCAAGTTTGTACAATGGGGATGTTGCATCAAGTCCAAACTTTTCTCTCTGGTTTTTAGGGTCTTCCATACTCTGTCTTTACCTTATCTATCCAAGATTATATCCCCCTACTCCCCAACACAAAATGTTTGCTTCCATCAGGTTAGTCTCCTAAAAGTCCCCCACATATGCCATGTTTGTTCTTGTCTGTGTACTATTGCTCATGCTGGCAATGTTCTCTCCCCTCCCTATCCAAATCTCACCAACTTTCAAAGGCTGGCTCAAGTCTCACCACCTCCATTGAACTATCTGAGGCTACTCCAAATGCAGAACGCCCTCCACTTTCTTTGATCTGTACAACTTGTAATCTGTACCACAAAATTCAATACAAAGAGTTTTCTATCGTTGGCTAACCATGTTTGCATCCATGTGTGTATGTCACATAATTTTTGTCTAAAAACATTCATTACATGGTGGTCAACTTTCTGGAAATAATCCTCTGTACTAACCAGGCTGCTTCTCACAGAACAGACAGATAGCAGAATATAGTTTAAAATAGAAATGACCATCTCTTGCCATGGATGGAGTGTACAATGGATTAGTAAGAAGACATCTGGAGTCTTGCAAATCTAGTCAAAACGGCTTTAAATTAAAAAGGAAGGGAAAGGGAAAGAACTGCCCAAGAAAATAGCTACAATGTAGGAAGGAAAATACAAAGAGTAACACCCAGAGGGGTGGCCAAAGCCAAGAAGCAGTGAAATTCATGATCTCAGATATCTCCTGACAAATACAAAAAAGGATGAGTAATAAGGAAGATGAACTAGCAATCTATCCAAATGAATTCAGGCAAATATGACCTCAGAGGTCTCACGCTTAATGGAGTGAAAGATCCGTGACTGAAAAAGAGCCTGGAAGGATATACTTTATTCAGAAGGAAGAGCATAAGTTTGGAGGCTGGGAAGAGTAGGTCTGGATATATTAAGAAATACTCATGTGAGAAAATTCAGGTACCAGAGGGGAAGGCAGCATGGTGTAGAAAAT
Organism: Vombatus ursinus; assembly: GCF_900497805.2. Taxonomy (NCBI): domain Eukaryota; kingdom Metazoa; phylum Chordata; class Mammalia; order Diprotodontia; family Vombatidae; genus Vombatus; species Vombatus ursinus. Next base: position 46,951,537 of record NW_020954576.1, read on the forward strand.
TTGTGTGAAGATCAACGAAGCAAAAACAGAAAAAAAATTGTCATTTAAGTATATACTACTGAGCACCTGGCCAGAAAGAAGAGCTGAGGAAAAGATCACAAGCACAGCATGGAAGTATCATCACAGTTGTGACGGGGGACTTCAGTTATCCCAACTTCTTCTAGTGCTTTCTTTCTCTGCCCAAATCAGAAAAGGATAACTCAATTCTTCAGAAGGTAGAGAATAATAGCACCTGCTTCATAGGGTTATTATGAGGATCAAAAGAGACAATACTAAAAAAAGAGAGGTAATACTTAGAAAGTTCTTTATAAACTTTAAAGCCCTGTACAAATGTTAGTTCTTGTTATTATTATTATCATTTTCACTCATGAGTTCAAGTCACCAATAAACTACACTTGGCAGTTGTGGTTGCTTAGCCACTCTCAGCGAGCTTTTGAAGATCCTGGAGATTGGGAGAGGTCCTGTTAGGTTGGAGAAGGGCAAAGACTACTCCAATTGTCAATAAAGGGAAGAGAAAGGAATCTACAAATTATGGAACAGTGGCCTTGACTTTGACTCCTGGTAAAACTCTAGAATTTATCATTAAACAACTGGTTAGTGCACATCTAGCCATGGAAACAACGATGACAACTATTTAGAGTGAATGGTTTTATCAGGAACAAGTCATGGCTGACTAACCTAACTTCCTCTTTTGACAGTGTCACAAAATTGAGAGACCGGGAAGATGCTGTAGATATATTTTACTTAGATTAAGTAAAGTTTGTGACAAAATGTCTCATGCTATTCTTGTGAAAAAGATAGAGAGATGTGGGCCAGATAACAGTATACTTTGGGATCTGGAATTCATAGAATGGCCAGATCCAAAGAACAGTCATTAATCATCTAATGTCAGGTTGGGAAGTGGTCTCTAGTGCAGTGCCCTTGAAATCTGTGCTATATAACATTGTTTAATCAGGAATTTGGATGAAGCCTTTATATAAGGGTATAAAAGCTATGAAAGTATAACTATCTATAATTTTCAAGTGTGTAGGTGACACAAAGCTGAAAGACAGCAAATACACTGGATGACAGAATCCAAAAATAAATATCTCAACAAGCTAGTATATAAAGCTGAATCTAGTCAAATGAAATTTAATATAGACAATGCAAATTACATTTGGATTGAAAAGAATACATTTCATAATTACAATATGGGGAAAGTGTCACTACCTAGCAGTGTATCTGAGAGAGACTTAGAGGTTTGGAGGCCTACTCGGCTTGGTGGAAAAACCACCAGATTTAGAGTTGGGGCCAGGACTCCCAGCTCTGCCACTTAGGGTTATCTGGTGGTTTTGAACAAGTTACTCAGCCCCTCAAAGCCTCAATTTCCTCAATCTGTCAGTTTGCCAGGCACTATGCTAAGCACTGGTGATACAAAAAAAGGCAAAACAAGCAAAAAAAAAAAAAATGAAGTGGTTAGGCAAGGTGACCTTAAGGTCCCTTCCAACTTTAAATCCCATGAACAATATAGATGGCAGCCACAAAAGCTCACTCAATCTTGGGCTGCACTGAGGGACCCAGCAAATAGAACCACTGAGATGTAATGAGTACTATGTCCAGTTCTAGGCAGCCCATTTTAGCAAGAACATTAGTAAGCTAAAGAGCATTCAGAGGAAGGCCACTGGGATGGTGAAAGACCTCCAGATTATACAATATGATGTTTCCCACAGAGAAAAGAGGTGATGATTATTCTCTTCAAGTATGCAAGGGGCTGTCACGTTGAGAGATTAGACGTGTTCCACTTGGCCTCACAGGGTGCAGGTTACAAAGGGGGTAAGTGCAGGTTCCACATAAGAACAGAAACTCCCCATCAAGCCATTCTGAAGTGGATCAGGTTGCCTGAGAGACAGACCATGAGCTCCCATCACTGCAGGTCTCCCAGCACAGGCTAGAGAACTACTACATAGACTACACAGGGGATTCTTTTTTTGTCTGTTTGTTTTTGTTTTTGTTAGGCAATCGGGCTTAAGTGACTTGCCCAGGATTACAAAGCTAGTGAGTGTTATGTGTCTGAGGCCAAACTTGAACTCAGGTCCTCTAGACTCCAGGGCCAGTGCTCTATCCACTGTGCCACCTAGCTGCTCTGAAGCAGTGATTCTTCAGAGGAAAGCTCCTCTCACTTTTCCACAGAAAGATTACTCAAAGGGAATGTTAAAGTTAGAGGTTGAAAAAGAAAAATTAAAAGCAAGAGTCAAGAACCATTTGTATGAATGATGTAGAAAAGGTTAAGAACAGAACAGAAAAAGGGAAAGAAGAGATTTAAAACCCTGAGATATCTCAAAAGAGTTATTCTCGGTACATTTTAAGGAACTGGAGCCCTGATCATAATATGGCCAATTTTATACCTTCTAGAAGAAGAAGTAGATCATGTTTTGCTTGTTTGCCTATTTGGCAGATCACTTTAGATCAGAGGTTTTTAATCTAGAGTCCACAGATACCCACTCAGTCTGGTTTTTATTTGTAAAAAGTATTTTGAAAACTGTATTTCAATATATTAGTTTCCTCTGTTATTCTATATATTTTGTTCTAGGCATTAAAAAAAAACCTTCCAAGAAGGGGACTGTAGGCTTTATCAAAACAGGGTCCATGTCCCAAATAATGTGAAGGATGAACCCCTGATTTAGATGAAGGCAGTGGCCCTAAGCCAGAGTTCTGGTCTCAAGAGTCCATAAGTAATGTGATAATCATCATAAGATGATAATCCAAAAGGGCCATACCTTTAGAAAATGGAATTTAATCATAACTTCAGCAAAAAAGCCACTGGTATTCAAAATGGCCTAGCTTGTTGTAAATCAAATCAAATCCAGGCTAAGAAAACATATGAAGGGGAAAAAAAAAAAGATGGATGAAATGCAGCTTTAAATAACTGGTTGCAGATTGCAGGCAGCTTCCTCAAATAATACTCCACGTAAGGGCTATTAATTAATCCTTGGCTACTTCTAGGTCACCAATGTCTCAAGTTGCCAAAAAAAAAAAAAAAGTGTTACACTCTCTTAAGCAACATCAGAGCAGTCATTACAAATGTGGCCACAGATGTTTCCCATTTTGGCCTTTAGTTTTAAAATAAAGAGGTGAGCTAGGAGCCAGTCTCAGTCCCTAGTTCCAAAATTATGGTTTAGCAGCGATATTAATAGAACTAGACACTAAACAACTGAACCCAAACACGTAATTGTTAGATTGTATTAGTAAACAGTGTATCCACTCAATAAGTTTAGAAAGCCACATAAGTACTCCTACTCTTAGGGGCAGCAAGGGTCTCAGTTTCCTCCTCCATACAACTAAGGGGTTTGAACTAAATGCTCTCTTTCAGGTCTAAAATTCTGGTGTTCTATTCTAGGCCTATATTATGCTGAACTATAGAAAGAACTTGCCTATTTTTCATTAGCTTCATTAAAACTGAGATCTACTTATTAATGATAAAATATTTGTATGCATTTCAATCATTACTTCTTACATTCTTCATCTTACTTAGTATTTCTCCTTACTTATCTTTGGAACTTTCAGTGTTCACTTATAGCAAAATGGAGAAGCTGGCAAAGCCTGTCTTCGGCAGAACCCTCTAGTCTCCATTTCAGTATCCCTTACCTCCCCTTTCTTTATTCCCCACCTAGCACCCAATACTCTTACACTACTTCCAGCCCCCAGCTAACAAGAGTGCCCCCGGGGCAGGTAGGTGGCGCAGTGAATAGAGCACTGGCCCTGAAGTCAGGAGGACCTGAGTTCAAATTCGACCTCAGACCAAACACTTACTAGCTGTGTGACCCTGGGCAAGTCACTTAACCCCAATTGCCTAAAAACAAAAAAACAAACAAACAAACAAACAAAACCAAGGGTGCCCTCATCTAGGGAAACTATTCAAGTTAATGTACTACCTCTCTATTTTAATAAAGAACCAATGCCCTTTGCTGCAGGTGTTCAGCCATTTCTGTTGTATCCAACTCTCTATGACCCCATTTGGGGTTTTCTTGACAGAGATACTACAGTAGTTTGCCATTTCCTTCTCCAGCCCATTTTACAGATGAGGAAACTGAGGCAATCAGGGTTAAGTGACTTGCCTGGGGTCACATAGCTAGTGTCTGAGGCCAGATTTGAACTGACAAAGATGAGTCAGCCTGACTTCAGGCCCAGCACCCTATCCACTGTGCCATCTAGCTGCACCACCCTACCCCAAAACAATAAACCTGAAATTGTAGAATTTGAGTCAACAACAAACAGGCTGGTGGGGAAGATAGTTGAGGATGGGCACATGCTGCGTCCTTTACCTCATACATCTATATATAAAAAGCTCATTTTGAAAGGTTTCCTTTATGTTCATGACAACAACGCATCTCAGATGCAGAGCACTGGGAAGGGCTCTTCCTTAGCAAACAAAACAGGAAAACAAGTAAAAGATTTTGTTTCCATAGAAATATAAAATCAAGATAGAGGATACTATTTAAAAGGAATTGAAAAATTCCCACTAATGTCTGTGAAAGTTTTCATCAAAGACATGAAGTTAGGGAATTTTTTTCCAAGCAGGGAGGGGTCCTTCCAATGGATGTTTTCCTTTTGTGCAACTAACACAGATTTTGGCTCATATAAATTAGGAATTAAGCGCCCTATGCTATAAATAAAATCTTTCCATTGTTCTAAAGAAAATCTTCCACTGCGCACTCAGCATATTAGACTATAAACTAGCTACGGAACATTATACATTTCTATTCTAGGGTTGGTCACAGTGACAAGGCAATTTGTATCTGATTCTAAACATACCCAATTACTACAGATGTTAAACCAAACATGGCCAGTCCACCTCAAGTGTGACCAGCTAACACATCATATTTATAATTATTGATAGAATGTACATATTAAATGTTCTTAAACAACAAAATTTAATTGGAGGAAGGGGATAGGGATAGCAGCTAGATGAAGCAGTGGATAGAGCACAGGACTTGGAATCAGGAAGACCAGAGTTCCAATTCTGCCTCAGATAGTTATTAACTATGTAGCCCTGGTCCAGTCAGTTAACCTCTCTCAGCCTCACTTTCCTCATCTGTTAGATCAGGAAATCAATAGCACCTAACTGACAGGGTTGTTATGAGGATCAAACAGGACCAAAATGGAAAGAACTTTACAAACCCCAAAGCAGTATATAAATGCTAGTTATTATTATTGTGCTCAAAAGAGGATTTTATTTTATATCATTCTTTGTAGCCAGCTATGAAGTCCATCCATGTCTGTCATCCTTTTAGTTACTGCTGTGTTGTTCAGTAATTTTTCAGCTGATGTCACTCTTTGTGACCCCATTTGGGGTTTTTCTTGGCAAAGATGCTGGAGTGGAACCCATTTGCTTCTCCAACTCATTTTACAGATAAGGAAACTAAGGAAAATAGGGTTAAGCGATTTGCCCAGGCTCACACAGCTAGTAAGGGTCTGAAGCTAGATTTGAACCCAGGAAGATGAGTCTTCCACTCCATCTACTTAGCCATCTAGCTGTCTGCATCCCTTTAGTAACATATATACATAAATATGTATGTATACACACATATATATCCCACATACATATCATATATATATATACACTACATAGCTGTAAAGTAAGAATTTTAAATCTACAATCAAATCTAAAAAATGTTGAGACTAGAATGTAGATTAGAATTAGTAGACAAAAATTTAATAGCATACTGAGTACAAAGTGACAGGAATTAAATACCTTTTGCATTGTTAGCAGGATGGGTCTATTAAGCGAATGCAGAGTGGCTGCTTAAACTAGAATTCAGATGAACTTCCCTTTGAGTCAGATGACTGATGAAGTAACCCACTTCTAAAAGTAGTTCACTTTTTTCACTCAGTTTCCCTGAGAAACCCCATATGGTGGCTTTGAGCAATTAAGAGATCTGATGGCTATCCGGGGGTATGGTGGTTATGGAACTGTTAAGAGGTTTTTACATGCCCAGGAAGCAAACCACTGTATGCTGTGAATGGGAAGGAAATGATACTGTACTTCAGAAAAGAGATAAAAATAGAATGACTGGTCTTCCAAATGTCTGGCCTTATGTTCTTGGCACATGCTTCAAATACTATTCGTCTAGAAAGTAACAAGTAAAAAGGATGATTCCACACTGGCTTCCCATTAAACAGAGCAAAACCTGAATAATGCTTAAGGAGGAGAATGAAGATGAGTGATTTTCCTTTCTTATAAAAACCATCTTAGATATTAAAACAGGAAAGCATAAATGAGGACTATCACATATAATCAACTCAATTGCTCATAATGTTAGAACCATAGTAAATTTATTAATTTCCAGACAGCTCTTTCCTAACACCTAGCTTACACAGGGGCCACTAGTCTTACTTAAGTACAATTAGCAGATAAATTCACTTCCCTTAAAAAAGCAATCCAATGCCAAATGAGCTTTGGAGTAGCTGGTGAGACAGAGCATAGCATAGAGAATAGAGAGCCAGCCTCAAAACCACGAAATCCTAGGTTCAAGTTCCACTTCATACTGGCTATATGATGCTGGGCAAGTCACTCTGGGATACTCCAACACCGCATTGGTAGAGGGAAGTTTGTAACATGGGATTTCTCTATATCATTAAATCACAGTTCCAGTTCCTATCTTGATGTTATCAAGCATCTGTAAGAACTCCTAATATCTTGTAGAGGAAAACTAGCAGAGAGAGGAAAGCACAAAACTTATCAGTGGTTTTCACAAAAGGATCTTTTGTAGTTATACAATTTGAAAATAAACACTGCCTACTTAAAAGTAGCACACTGGTTTTTTTTTCCCCCTAGTGATTTATATTTTATTGCAGTAATCAAGATGGAAATTGGGCTTGGTTCCAAAAATCATTCAGTACATGCACACAGGAGCCATAGTAAGGGGGCGGTGGGAATGAGGACATAAGTGTTTTGAGAAACAGGATCAGAGGGTATATCATCGTCCGTGACAAAGCAAATGACAAAGTCCTCAGAAGGTCTAGTAATGCTTCCTTCTTAACAAAACAATTAGTAGAGTACAAAGAATAGCTAAATTACTTACATACAATCTTCTAGGTAGAGCTGGTTCAGAAGGGTTGCAGGCTATATTTGGGCCAGGTGGACATTTAGTTTCATCTAACATCATGAAGGTATCATACACACCATCTCCCAACCTAGTTGAAAACATTAAGCAAACATTAGTCGGAAACAGTCATCCTGATTGGCATTCCCCCTCCCAAAAAAAAAAAAAGGCTTTGATGTTAACTATGTTCCCAAGGAACTGTTCTGATAGCTACAGTAAGAACTCCTTGACATCAAATACAATTAACAATGATTAATTGAACTAACATAGTAGAGCAATTTTCTTTTCTTTTCCTTTATTTAAATGATTTCATTTCTGTACCTATATTTAAAAATTAACAGTTCACACAGGTCTCATTTCACAAATAACATAAAACATTTTTCTTTTGTAAGTTATACATATTGTTTAGTGAAAAGGTTTTCTTCCATACTGCTGCAAAATTGAGGTTAGTTTAGACCTAAAGTTAAAAACCTTATCCTAGAAAGTAAGGAAGATGGAAAAGAACACTGGAAGCAGAATCATTGGATTCTAATCTACCTCTGATTGTGCTTTTTTGGAGTAGTCACCACCCTGGGCCTCAGATTCTCTGTCTAGAAAATGAGTAGGGCAATTCCTTCCCACTCCCTGCCTGACAGGGATACAAAAAAAAAAAAAAAAAAAAAAAAAGATTACAGATACCAAGCTAATTGGAGTGAATAAGTCACAAAATGTATCAAGTTTTTACATTTTTTTTTCCCCACTTCACTTTCTGGCAGGGGAACCACATTCATGAACAAAGACTACAGAAATGACTATATGAAGAGCCTAGAGAGGCAAAGGACTTGATTAATCCACTGGTTAACGTATCTATCTGCTACTAAGAATTTAGATTTCTTAAGCATTTGCATTTGGTACATTTTGCCACATTATTTTTCCTACTGATAGACTATGGTACCAAGGATTTCTGTACTATTTTAATTTTTTTTTCAAACAGCTAAGTAATAAAAAAAATTTTTTTAAGGCAAAACATTTAATAAGTCATGTAACTGAATTACTCACAGGCACCAAAAATAATGTAACTATATCTCATGATAAGAGTACATTGATAACTATGTTACAGAGGAAGGGGGAAAATATCTTTTTTTTTTATGCACTGTTTTGCATAACCAGTTCTAGCCTTGGAGTTTAGAGGTTATTTGCAAATTGTCTTTGGGGAAATAGTTTAAAATACCAGCAAAAAAACTTTTAAAAGATTTTTTTTTAATTGGTATTGTTCAAATGTGGTATATTTGGACTAATTTATATTTTTAATTGAATTTTGTTTCATTGGCAAGGGCTAAGAATTCTAGACTGCCTGACACTTTGCCAATGGGCTGCAGAAAACATGCTCCAGCCAGACAAGCAGAGACAGTATAGAGAAAAAGAAAGACACTTAAAGACCTGAATCATTGGGTAATATCTCTGTGACCTTGGTCCACTTGACTCCTCTGTAGCCTCAGTCTCCTAATCTGTAAAATGAAAAGGGCTAGACTAGATAGTCCAAAAGGTCTCCTCCTGCTTTAAATCCTGTGGTTTCCTACTAGCACCAAAAAGCATCTAATTATATAAACAGCAGAGGAAATAAAAGATAGGAATGTCCCCCAAAACACTAAGTGAAGGGGGAAAAGAATTAGAAAAAGAGTAACTATAAAAAGTCTTATTGGGGCATCTTACCTATTCCAAAGCCAGACCACACCCCACTGTGCAAATCCCCAAGTGTTTAGTCCTGTTTTTATCTCCCATGACCAACAGGGATTCTCTGAAGGAATTTTGCTCCCCAGCTTCCCCCGTTAGCAAATGGCTTGGCTTTTCAGTTTTCCTTGGCTTATGCCTCCCAATCTAGCTCCTCTTTCAGGATAACCCCTCCTTCTCTTTCCCCTCCTAGGCTCTACTCCAACTCTCTCCCCCTTCTTGGGTGGCAGAAGGCAGAAGGAGGGAACCTACAACTGGGAGCAGGGGGTGGAGGTTGCAAACACCTCCCCAGAGAGCTCACAAAGCTTTAACAAGTTCCCTCTCTCCTTTGCTGGGGTGTCTGGGTGATGTCTACCAAACCTAACCCCCGTCTCCCCGTCTCCCCGTCTTCCCCTCTGTTGGGGTCCCCTTTCCCAAACCCAGTAGTCTCTCCTTTTTGCTTGGCCACCCCTACTCCAAGCCCAGACCCCTCCCAATCTCCTGCAATGCTCTTCCCTACAGGGGACCTCGATCCTCTGCAGGAGTGCCCCTCCCCAAACCCAGTCTCCCCTTTTCCTGCTGGCCCCCCTTCCTCATGCCAATTTCCCCCTCCCCACCTCCTAGGGTGCCCTTTCCCCATTGCTAGGTCCCACTTTTCTGCTGGGTCGTCTTCTTTGTGCTACCCCTCTTCTTCCACCCACCCCCATCTCATCTCCTGGGGGCTCTACCCTTCTGCTGGTGTCCCCTTACGCCCCCTTTCTGTTGCCCCTTTTCCCCAAGTCCAGTCCCCCTCCTCATTCCTGGGGCTCGCTTCCTCTCTGCTAGGGTCCCCTTCCTCCTTTTCCTGCTGCGCCTCTCCCCCCAGCTCCGCAGAGACCCGGCCCCACGCGCACACCCCTACCTCCGAGGTTCCTGGGCCGGGGGCCCCGCTCGCGGCGGCCCCGCATCCTTTCTGCCCGGCCCGCGGGCAGCACCGCCCATCGCGCGGCCCGGGACCCCTCCACGGCGAAGGGAGAAGGGGGCCTGGGAAGGACTGGCCGAGGCCGCCAGCGGTGGCGGGGATGGCGTGGGGGCCCGGCCCAGCCCTACCCAGCGCTGCTTCCCCGGGAGCCCCGGCCACAGACGCCCGCTCCCGCCAGCGCCCGCACACGTCTGCTCCCTCCTCCCCGCCCGCCCTCCCCGGGGCCGGGCTGGAGGCTCCGAGGGGAGGAGGAGGCGGGGATAGCGGCCCGGTTACCGGGGCAACAAGGCACGCCCCTGGGAACATCTCCCAGGGCCGACGTGATGACGCACGGCGGGAGGGGCGGGCCCCGAAAGCATCCCCTCGCCCCTTGCCACTCTCCAGGCTTTACCTGCCGCGTATGTCTACTCTGTCCCCGCGGTTGTTGCTTCCGAATTTGGAAATGGAAAACTAGCAGAAGGAAGGCCAAAGGAAAGGGGAGTATTGAAAGGAATAAAAAGATTAAGTCGTTTTTCAATCGTGTCCGACTCTTCGTAACCCCATTTGGGGTTTTCTTGGCAAAGACACTGCAGTGGTTTGCCATTTCCTTCTCTAGCCCATTCTATAGATGAGGAAACTGAGGCTAACAGGGTTAAGTGACTTACCCAGGGTCACACAGCTAGTAAGTGTCCGAACCCAGATTTGAATTCAAGAAGAGTCTTAACCACTGCTCCACCTAGCTGCCCTAGGAGAGCAAGAGACCCTTGCTTTGTATCTGTTTGTGTGTTATCTCCCACATTAGACTGTAAGCTCTTTGAGGGCAGGGATTGCCTTTTGCCTCTTTCTGCATCCCCCTCTATTAGCACAGTGCCTGGCATATAGTAGGTGCTTAATAAATACTTGTTGAATTGAATCCTCTTTCATTTTGTAAATAAGAACTTTGACATTTGGAGAAGGGAATTGGTTTTCCCAAAGCCACACAGCTAGTAGGCATTTGATCATGGATTTAAATACCTGTCTTGTGTCTTCAGATTCAATGCTCCTCCCCCAATGCTATGAGGAAAGGACTAGGAACATAACCTATATGATAGGATGAATGGAAGGAAACAAACAAGTATTTTTATTAAGTATAAATCAATTAAATATGTTAACATATAAATTATGTTCCAGGCCCTGTGCTAAGTGCTTTACAAATATTCCATTTGATCCTTTCAACAACCCTGGGAGCTAGGTGCTTTATTATCCCCATTTAAAGTTGAAGAAACTGAGACAGACAAAAGTTAAATCATTTACCCAGGGTCACAAGGCTAAGTAAGTATCTGAGGCTGCATTCAAACTCTTATTTTCTACTCCAGGTTCAATGATCTTTCTATCCACTGTGCCCCCTACCGGCTTCTAGGACATAGGACAAGGGAAATGCCCCCAGAGGAAGATGTAAGAAGCATTCAAGGAACGTGGAATGTCATGGTTGTCCTCAATGATAATAACCTTTTTCAGATCTCCTCCAAAGATATCACTCCAGTTTCCCTTAGGAACCAGTTTTCCAAATTTGTTGTTTGTTAAGTCATTCAGCCCTTTGGGGGAATCTATTTATATTTTCAGCTTGTACTACCTCTTTTTTTGAAGGTATGCATGAGGGTAGAAAGGAGTTCCAAAAGTTTCTTTCCTGCTGAAATAAAAGAAAGCAGCACTAGCATCCAGAATTACAAAGGGTAGGCCTTTTTTTATTGTGGCTGTTCATTCATGTCTAACTCTTCATGACCTCATTTGGGGTTTTCTTAGCAAAAATGCTGGAGTGGTTTGTCATTTGTTTCTCCAGCTTATTTTGCAGATGAGGTAAGTGAGGTTAATTGACTTGTTCAGGATCATATAGCTAGTAAGTGTCTGAGGCCAGATTTGAACTCAGGAAAATCAGTCTTCCTGATTTAGAGCTCTTGCTGACTTAGCACTCTATCCACTGTACCACCAAAGTAGACCTCAGTTCTACTCTCCTTTCCCAAGACTACCATTTCTGCTGTGCTGCCCTATTCCTGAGCCACCTCATCTATAAAGGCCTTCTTTGATTTACATCTCCTCCTTCCCCTCCCACTGAAAATCCTACAATTAGATTGTCAGAGCTACGTCTTGGAGATCTTAAAGTCCAACTCCCTTGTCCATCTTATACCTCATGTAGGAAAATTGATTAGACCAAAAACTCACAGATAGAATGAGTTGAGATTCCAGATCTTTTGTCTCTGGATCCTGTGTTCTTGCCTCTTAGAGTCGTGTGTGTGTGTGTTTCAAGTTGGCCCTGTTAAACTGTAAGTTTCATGAGGCAGGTTAACACTCTATTTATCCTCCTATCTCCCCTAGAAGTTGGCCTAGTGAAGGACACTCCTTTAGCGTTAGTTGAGCAAAGGTGAGAAAAACTTCATTTGAGTTACATGAGTCCAGAAAGTGAGAAGAGGGTTGATGTTTAAACTGAATTCCAAACACTTTAAAAAGAAGATAATTGTAACCCTCAAGTATATATTCAGACCATTACTGAGCCAAATAAACTAGTTGGATCAATCAAAAGGTCAACAATCTGCAGCCTCACCACTGAAAATTAAATTCATTGCAGAATTGTTCAACAGATCTCAAAATTCTAGACACCAGCGCCACATGGTGGCACTAAGAGGACTCAACACCCCTGTCAATTCAGGCCGAAGCCTAGCCCAAAGGGATATGTTGTCCATTCTTCTTCCAAGGCAGAGCGTATGCAAAGTCCTAAGACCCCACAGACTTCTCAGATTAAGGATACACTTCCTTTCATTTTATTCTACATAATAATATTATATTTTGTTGTGAAAAACATAAATAAGTGGAGTAAAACATTTATTAATTACTCAACATTAGAAAATTGATGGCGGGGTGAGGATAGGAAACTAAAGATCCATTGATCTGAAGGGAGATGGTGGTCAATATGATGGTGGTGGTTTGACAGGCCCATGCTACCCCCTGCTTCTCAGGATGCTGGTTCAGTCAGGCTAGCTTGCCCGTTCTGTGAGTGGCAATTAGTTGGCAGACATTGGAAATGGCTGGCTCCTCCATGGGTATTGCTTCCGCAAAATGAAAAGGATTGACTCCCACTTAAAATTTGTAGCCCTTCACATGCCCAATCAATGTTATCTTGGGTACTTATACATCAAACTTACCAAAAACAAGCATAATAATAGCTCACATTTACGTAGCTCTTTATGATTTACAAAGTGCCTTACTTACAAACCCATTAGAGAGTTAATATAACAATTATTATTATCCCCATTTTACAAATGTGGAAACTGAGCTCAGAGGTTAAGCAATTTGCTTAAGGTCACAAACCTTGTGAATGATGTCAAGAGGATTCATATCTTTTGACTAAAAAAAAAAATCGTCTTTTCAACTGCACCCCGAATACTTGTTATAGAAGGGGAGATCAAAGAAAGCCCTGATTAATATGGTGGGTTGCCTCAGATCACATGACAAATTTAAAGGACACGGGCCTTTGTCTGATTGGTCCATGTCCAATGATGTTATCATGAACATGTGGCCCTGTGCTGAGGGATATCATCTTGAACATGACAGGAAATTATTTATTAGTCTCCAGTGACTAGGGCCTCCCTGATTAGAGTTGTCAACTGAGAGTCAAGAGTCAAGACTTTTTCAAGTAATGGAAAAAGCCCTGCTTTTCTTTATTCCGAACACCTTTCCAGTACTTTCTACCCCTTGGATTTCCAGCAAGGACTTCCCATTCCCTTTACACCCACCCACCAGTGATAATAGTTGCATACAACACAAGCAACTGACAGTGGAAAGTGTGGTTTCCTAAAAGAGGTTGAAGCCCTGGCTCTCTTCTTTTCCTTCCTATTTCCTTCCTGAGTGTAGGTCAATGACTAGTAAGGGGTACTGAAAAATGGACATTTTCCAGCCTTGTTGGCTACTTTGTGGGTTGAGAATTCCTATGTCCGGGATTAAGGCATCAACTGAACAAGAGGATAATTTCCATTAACTGATTCCTTGTTGAATTGCACCACAGCTAGGATCATTATGTATCTGAAAAACTAAAACTCACGCTTCACCTGGGATGGAGATGTGGGCCTTGTGACTTGTTCAATTAGTGCAGGTTCAAGGTAAATGAAGACTTACTGCTCAGCAGTTCCACAAAGTTGCCTTTACTTTCCTGGAAGAGTATAATTAATGTAATGGGCTATATGAGATATTTTATGTTTTAAAACATTCCCATCCCAGCTGAATTCACTCCCCCAAGTCATAACCAGACTGGCAAGATGGGTCTCCAGAGGGTGGTTATTTATCACAGGTTCTACGGGCAACTCTGTGAGTGATTATCTTACTAACATGATAGCTCTTCATGTGTCTTTTCCCTTAACAATACTCCAGTAGCCTTAATTTATAAATTCATTTCTAAAAATTTATAAAATACTTTTATAAAAGGCATTTCCAGGAGAACATTGTACACAGTAACAGCAATATTGTAATAATGATCAACTGTGAAAGACTTACTGATCGAGACAATGATCCAAGACAATTGCAAAAGACCCATGATGAAAAATGCTCTCCATCTCCAGAGAGAGAACTGATGAACTCTGTGTGCAGATTGAAGCATGCTTTTTTCAGTTCATTTTTGTGTGTGTTTTCTTTTGCAATATGGCTAATATGGAAATATATTTTGCATGACTTTACATGCAATTGATATCATATTACTCGCCTTCATAAGGAGTAGAAGAGAAACAGGAGGGAGGGAGAGAATTTGGAACTCAAAATTTTTAAAAATGAATAATGAATGTTTAATATGTAATTGATAAATATTTACCAAATAAAAAATTTATTTTTAAAAGGCATTTGCTGAAAAGGCATAGCAAAAATGGCAGTTACAAATCATTGTCCCCCAAAACTTGGGATGCACTCTCTCATAAATACACAGATCCTTGGGGTGGGGGAAGAATGAGCTCAAGCCTATAGTACAGTGGTAATGAGGCACACAGGTAGGAAACATATATGGCCAAGGCATTTCCAAACAACATGGACTTTAGTGTCCTTTCTTTGGAGCATCTTCACAAAATTTACGTGGGACTGGGTGTCGGTGTCAGTGACAGGTGGATTGATCCACCAATAGATCTGACTGGCTCCTCTCAAATCACAGCATCTCTCCTGGTCAGGCAGATAAGCTGACCAGATGGGTCAATCTACTGTTTGACTTGGCTGGGCAGATCACTTGGCCACAGGACTGCAGCTGGACTGGGCCAGGTTCTGCCTCTAGGCTGTAACTGTCTGGGTTTTGCTGGGCTGGTCAACTTCTCTGCTGCTGAATCGTTCACAAACCTAGGTGCCTCTGCTGGATGGATTAATTTGCTGGACTCTCCAGATTCACTCTTTGATACATAGTCTTCACCACCTCCAGCTTGTGGATTGGCTAGATATCCTAGTATATTTTTTTTTCAGCTTGCGTATTACACTGTTATTTTTAGCAAAGGCTAAAAATCTTTATACTAAGATGGGCAGAATAGTCTCCTTTTTGACTCCCTCAGAGTCTTATCTTGGAACCTCCTGTATTTACATTACACTTCCCAGTTTCTGTTGGGGTATTATATAGATGAGTATAGAGACAGCCTGTACTCAAGGGTCAAGTTCATTGTTTTCAGATGAATTTAAGTTCTTCAAACCTCAGACCATTTCTAGGTATGGAATACTGCCTCCACTTCTGAGATACCCTTGACATTACAATATCTCTGTCTTTTTGCCCCTTCCAAACTTCAGCTTTATGGAAATCTAAAAAGATGCCTCCTAACTTCTGCATTTGTTCATGTGTCTTTCACATCTTATTCAGTGATTTCAGGAGAAATAAACCACTCTCCTCTAGCTGATATCTGTGCTGAGGACTAAGTCTCTCTCTTAGATAGGATTCTGCAAGCCACATATTAGGGAGATCCTAGACAGGGGCTTTACTTAAACATTGTTTTAGAGATTTCCCTAGAGTTACTCTCGTCTTTTCCCTTTCGGGGAAAAAGACTGGACTTATACAGACTAGGTTCATCCTAATCACTGGCCCCCAAGCAGGAATTCTGTGGATCATCCCAACAATGCAGTGTCTCTTAACAAGGAGCAGGTATGCATATCCAGTTCCACGGAAGGTGTTCCAGTCTAGCAAAAGTCTATGCCCTAGACCAACCAAATAAAATGCGGGTCCCTGCTATCATCCTTTCTTCTTCCTTTTTTTTTTTCATGTTGTTCATATGAACAGTAGCAACAAAGCATTGCCCCACGAAATTTGGGATGTATTCTCCCAGTCCATTTTCTATTGCTGAACCTATGCAGAGGTTGTGCTCCCTGTTTTAGGACTCACTTCATGCTTTCCTCTTGCTTATCGAGCCCAGAGTGACTTTGAAGCTCAGCTCCAGTGCTTACTCCTATACCACATCAAGCCTAATCCCCCAGTTGCCTGGCCATCTTCCTCCTGAAATGACTTTGCATTTACTTTGTATGTATTTTGTATTCATATATTTCTATTCATGTGGCTTCCCCAAAGAGAAGGTAAACATCTGGAAGGTTACAACTATTTCTTCCTTTTCTTTGTATTCCACTCCCACCCCCCTCACCTAGCATGTAACAATGTCTGGTGCACAGCAGTTCCTTAACAAATATTTGTTGAATGAACAAATGACATCCCAGCCTTCAAAGATTTTCTATTTAAAGAGAGAGATTAAAGAAGATAGAGCTAGCTCAGATCACTTTATTGGGCTCTGAATATGCTAGTGAAGCCAATTATGCGCTCCAAAACCATTTCTTTGCACATCGGATAAAGGCTCTCTCATCTGTGTTTAAAGAATTTCCTTGACATCCAGAAGAACTTTTGAGATCGGAAGTCTACAATAGTGGTCTCCAAAGTAGAGGCTAGGGCCTCCTGGAAAGCCATGGTGGCCTAACCCAAAGGGATGTGGATTAATCAATCAGAGGGCAGGAAGATGTCACTTTCTACCCCTGCTGCCATAATCATTTGTAGGGTTTGTCTGTAACACAATCATATGAACCCTTATCCTCTAACACTCCCCAACTCTTCTCTCTTTGTGTTATATAAGCTCCCAGGCCCCCCTGTTCAGAATCAGGTATCAGCCACTCACCGCTACTGCCCACAGCAGCTGGTACCAGGTACCACTGGAAAAATTCTGTCCTCATATTCTGTTCCCCACACCCACATCCTATCACGGCTGAAGTGCCCTCAGACAGTGATCTCTGTGCTTAGGGGCAGTGAAGTAAAGGTCCTTCCTTTCTTCCCAGTTTTTTTTTAGGAGGTAACAAAGTGAATCACACAGGATAAGTGGATGTGGAAAGATTGTGATCACAGATTTCATTTTACCAATTTTTTCCCTAAGCCTATCCATCTCCCAAACCTCCCTATTACTGTCAAGGACAGCATCATCCTTCTAGCTACTCAGGTTCTCACATCCCCAGTGTCATTTTGACTCATCACTTTCCCACACCCCACATCTACTTAGCCAGTTGCCAATTCTATGCCCATATCACTCACATCTGTCCCTTTCTCTCAACTCACAGAGCCACTACCCTAGTGTAGTCCATCCTCACCTCTCACCTACACTATTTCAACTAGACACTTAATTATGACCCTATCTCAACTCTCTTTTCCATCCTCTAGGCAGCTGCCAAAGTGATTTTCCCAAAGTGCAGGTCGATCATGTCATTCCTTTACTCATTAAATTTCAGTGACTCCCTATTGACTCTATTGTTGTTCAGTTGTTTCAGTTGTATCTAACTCTTTATGACCTTGTCTGAAGTTTTCTTGGCAAAGATACTGGAGTGGTTTGCCATTTCCTTTTCCAGCTCATTTTACAGAGGAGGAAACTAAGGCAAACGGTAAAGTGACGTGCCCAGGGTCACACAACTAGTAAGTGTCTAAGGCCAAATTTTGAACTCTGGTCTTCCTGACTTCAGGCCTGGCACTCTATCCACTGTACCACCTAGCTGCCCTAATTGACTCTAGTATCAAATATTATTCTGTCTTTATCTCATCCATTTTAATTTTTTCTTTTTGAGTAAGTTTTATTATATGCATAATTATCAGAGCAGGGGATAGAGCACTGAGCCTGGAGTTAGAAAGACTTGAATTCAAATCCGGCCTTAGACACTTATTAGCTATGTGACTCTGAGCAAGTCTTTTAACCTCTGCCTGTTTCTTCTCCTGTAAAATGGAGATGTTAATACTACTTACCTCCCAGGTTTGTTGTGAGGATCAAATGGAATAATGTTTATAAAGCACTTTACAAACTTTAAGGTGCTATATAAATATAAACTTCATAATAATAGTAATAATAAATATAAACATATTAGAAGTACATGCTAAAAAATCTTTCACTATATTAGGGGTACATGACTAAAAAAATTTGGAGACCACTAGCTTAAAGAAGCTCCCTTGTGTCTTTTCTTAGTAATAAAGGATAATAGGGTTGGAAACTGAGTGAATTCAGAACTTTCAGTTTTTATTCCATGCTTAGGATAAACCAGAAGAACTAATTAGGAACAAACTTGGGCAACTGAACAAAGTTAAAAAATAAGGACTTTGTTTGGGACTTAGATTACATCACTTTGATAAGTGTGAACAACTCTACCACAGAAGAGATGGCTTGAGAAATCACCTTACGGGGTGTGACCAATGACACTTCATGAGGATGGATGATTGAGACATCAGAGGTTCTTTCAGGTTTAAGCGACACCCTTTGAACATGGTCTATAAAAAGCAGCAGAACCAAAATGAGGAGACACCTGAGAATGGAAATGCATATAGCAGATTACTGTGCATCTATACAATTTCTGCCACAGGAACTACTAATGGTTGCTGTGGAGACACAGTGGTAGAGCCCTTTCAATCATGTGTCCTGATTTTTGTTGTTGTTATTCAGTCGTGTCTGACTCTTCATGACCCCATTTGAAGTTTTCTTGGCAAAGACACCAGAGTAATTTGCCATTTCCTTCTCTAGCTTATTTTACAGATGAAAAAACTGAGGCAACCAGGGTGAAGTGACTTGCCCAGGGTCACACAGCTAGTAAGTATTGGAGTCTGGATCTGAACTCAGGTCTTTAGGACTCCAAGCCCAGTGTTCCATCTGCTGTGCCACCTAGCTGCTCACTCCTGTCCTGATTGGTGACTGCATTGGCAGAAACTTCAGCCTTCTGGAGGCATGAATAAATAAGGGTCTGGGATCATATAGTGTGGTGTTAGAAGAACAACAAGAAACTGAGCTGCAACATAGAAAAGTAAAACCTGAATTTTGTTTGATCTGAAGGAAAAGGAGTTATCCTTCCTGCAGTGCCAAGTTTATCTCCTTTTCTACCAAATGTGTCTAAATCCTTCGGACAGTACTATAAGCCAGGAGGACTTACAGGTCATAGGACAATAAATTTGGAGCTAGAAGGACCCCCAGAAACCACCTAATTGATGCTCCTCATTTCACAGATGAATAGACTGAGGTTCAGACAAATCAACTGATTTTACATAGTTAAAAAGTAGAGCAAGATTTGAACCCAGGCCTTCAGACTCCAAGTCTAGCACTCCATCCACGATTCCATATAGATAGAAGGCCTTATCAGGATGTTGAGAGGTTGACTCTCTAGCAACCCTAAGTTCATTTCCTTTCTAAAGGTAGACTGAACCCTTAATGTAGTATTTTTTTTCCTTTTTTTTTTTTTTGGTGAGGAAATCGGGGTTAAGTGACTTGCCCAGGGTCACACAGCTAGTAAGTGTCAAGTGTCTGAGGCTGGATTTGAACTCAGGTCTTCCTGACTCCAAGGCCGGAGCTATATCCACTGTGCCACCTAGCTGCCCCTAATGTAGTATTACACTAAGTAGACCAGAGGCCCACTTAGGTCCCTGGGGTGGAAAGTGGGACTCCCTGCAAGAAAGAAGAATGTCTTGATTGTTATGGGTTCCTGTTAGTCATTGTGTTTTTTTCTGTGTTTGCTTGTGGAAGGCTGTGAGTCTTTTGTGTTTTCTGCATTGTTTCTGTGACCTAAAATAAATAATAAAATAAAAAATAAAATTTTATTTTTCTGATAGATATTATTAATTTAAGTGCTTTCTAGAGAGGGAAGAACCCTTCCCTCACATCTGTGAAGACCTGAGACGTAATATTCCCTGGAGAGAATCCAGGTGGAGGCAGAATGAACCATATTTTGAAGTTCCTAGGAGAAACCTTTTCCTAGGACAAAGTTTGAGAGGGAACACAAGTCAAAGAGAAAGGGTTCTGAAAAGGACCTTGTTCTGGGTTGAAACCTATTCAGGTTAGTGCCCTGGGAGTTTATGTTCAGTGTTTGAATGGAATGAAGTAATCATAGGTCATTCAACAAATAACACAAGACTTACTACACCATAGTAGGAGAAGGAAGTTCAATGTATATGCACCAAGGACTCCCAGCGTTTTGATTCAGCTGAGTAAAACTCCGCTGCCCCATCGCTCATTGTGGCCTACCATCCAAGCATCAAAGTGAGCCTGGAGCTCTGGTCCTCATGGCTGTTTCATACTTAGGCAAACAGGAAATCATGTCAACAGTCTTTATCTTTAGTCTCCTGAATCAACAGTCTTGAGAATGGTTTCAGTACCTTTAAAAAAAAAAAAAGAATAAATTTTTATGTATATTTTTTAACATCATCTAAATTTTTCCCAGCATGTTACTAAATGCCATGCGACATGCTAACAGCAGAGAATACAATATAAGCAAGGTTGTAAGGAGAATTCTCCTGAGGTAAGATAATACACAAAAGGGAGCTGAGAGACATAGTGGGGAGGTGTAAAAGGAGTCTGGGAAGTCAGAGGTGGTATTTCCTCCAATAGAGGTTCTGGGGAGGAACTCACCCACTGGAGAAGGAGATAGCAGGAGTGGAGGCACTGCCAGCATAAGAGGGTCATTGGAGTGAAGATGGAAACATGCTCAGAGGAGTTGGAGATTCATGCCACCCACAAGGACATAGCCCTGGGGCTAAATAATCGGGTCCATGCCAAATCTTTGCAATCCACAGAGGGTATCTCTATGTAAAGAGGTAATCATAGGAAGAAGTCACACCTGGAGTATCAGGGTTAAAGCAAAGATGATGACACTTCCTTCATAGTCTCTGACTTTTATCATGGGATTGCCCTGCGCCACCACCTATTTAATGTCCTCCAGTATACCAGCTCTGGGAGCCCCGTGGAGGACAGGAGGGACTGCCTCACTTCTGTAGGGACTGGTTAGATAATTACTTTCCCCTTTGTTGCCAGAAAGCAAACTACCTGACAGCAATGCCACCCCTTGGTCCACCAATCCCTCCCCGGAAGGCGTTGTGTAGTGATAATGAAGTGTCGTACTGGCAGCACCGCAGAGGCGCCAATCAGTTCTAGATTACAGTAAGCAATGACCTATAATGGGCCTGCCTTTTCCCACTGCCCACGCTACAGCCCACTCTTTTGTAGTTGAGCTGCAATTGCTTCTAGGAGCCCCTCATTCTCCACTACTGTCAGCTCTGCTGAGGACATCTCTGCTACCTTCTGGCCATTGTCAGCAGGGTTCACATCTCTGCCCACTGGCCTCTGATGCTGGGTCCTGTGACTCTTCCCACTCTGCCAAAGTCAGCTGCTTCCCCTATTTGCCAGGATCTATGTGATTAGGTGCTGTCACTGCCTCCTGCACCAGGGCAGGTCAAGTGCCACTGCTAGGTCCTGAGGTCTCCTGCATTGCCCTGGACTAGGTCAAATATTGCCCCCCCCCCCCATACCAGGGCCTGTCTTGGCTCCCACTCCCCGCCTCACCCATGTTGGGACAGAGTATTGCCATAGGCTTGGGCTTTGTTGAAATTCCCCTCTATCTCCCTATGCCCTGGCCTGTCTCCCTGTGCAGAGCTTTGCTGGGGGCCTGTACTACCATTGCCCTCTCCTGTTTGGCAGGAGGTCTATGGGTGCTGCAGGCCAGTATCACTGTCCCTGGCTACTCCACCACTGCTGATGATATCAGTAGCTGTCATGGGGGATGGCTCAGGCAACTCCAAAGGGGTGGGTTTCACCTTACTCTCAGTGGTCAGCCTTTCCAGAGTAGGAAATTCGTTCTATTGAGTAGAACCCCACTAAGGGCCTGAGGGCCTGATATCTCAAACTCAGAAGGCTGCCATGAAGGTTGCAATTAAACTAATTTAAGTTTTAAATCAAATTTAATTTATTTCCTACCTATATTCAGGGAAAGACACATAATAAAACAAACAAACAAACAAATAACTTCAAAGCCAGAGACCCCTCTAGGCTAGTACATGTGCAAGCAATACCCATTTCTGCAATGGTGAGGGAGGGTGTTGGTACCTGAGCTCTGCAGGGGTTAGGGATGGGTCTCACTGGAAGTTGCAGAAAGAGAGAGATACAGTTCACAGTTTAGGTATGAGAGTGGAAAGTTTTTAAACTGATAAGACACCCTTGTTTGTCCTTAGCAAAGTAACTGGGGTACAATTGGCAAATTTGTCCACGTCCTCAATTCCAAAAATATCTCTTGCCTCTTGGAAGGAATAACGTATTATCTTTTCAAATTGTGTCTCCCCTATTGCTTTGCACCAAAGAATTACAACAAAGTTCATGTGGTACAATTCTGCTTGGCCTTTCAAAGACCAATTAAAAAAAAAAGTTCAAACAGTTCCTCTAGCCTGGTTGTTAGGTAATCCTAAAATATTGTTTTGCATTCATTCATTCTTGGGGTCTTTCATGCCACCCCTCAACTGACTGACTATTTCCATAAATAGCTATAGGACTGAGGACTGCTTATTCAGTTATAATGTCATTTCCAAAAAGCTATTAAAAATCAAACAGTTCTTTCCCCATTCACACACAAATATCACTCTTTTAAAGTTGAGGGGTCTTCTTTTAGTAAACACCCCATTGAGATAATTGTGATAATGACCATTAACTGAGGCAGCTAGAGGGCACAGTGGATAGAGTGGTGGGCCTAGAGTTGGGAAGATCTAAGTTCAAGTCCTACTTAAGATACTAACTAACCATGTGACCCTGGATAAGTCACTTAACCTCCACCTGTCTCAGTTTCCTCAACTGTAAAATAAGGATCATAGTAACACTTACCTCACAGGATTGTTGTGAAGCTCAAATGAAACAATAAAGTACTTAACACTAGGCCTGACCCATGGTAAGCACTACATAAATGCTCATTCCCTTCCCTTCTCAACAATACAAAGGCGTACAATTCCAGCAAGAGGAGAGTGCATCTTATTCTTCTATATTTGTCCTTTTCCAGTGAGGGGGAAATCACTTTCAATTCCCACCACCGATCTCCCATTCAATCCCTCCTAGCTACTTTGAAGATAAACTGAATTTTGAAGATCACCCAGTAGAACTCCAAGGATACTTAAATCACCAAGCTAGACAGCTCACAGACAACACGACCAGTGTTTTAATTAAAGACATCTTGCCTTGATAATTTTTGAAGTGCAGTTCTTAAGGACATAGAGCATTTTGGCATCTGTCTATCTCATCTTGCTGAATGGCCATGGAAGGTTTGCTCTCAAATTTTCCAGGGAGAAGAATGTCTCACAGCAGAAGAGGGAATGATTGAAACTAGTGGAGTAGTGAAGCATCAAGCCAGCTCCATTTGGTTTCTCACCTGAAGGGTGAGAGGCTGACAGCCAGCTCAAGCTCCCCCATCCCTGTGGGTAAAGCCCCACATGCTTAGGGAATTCTATCAGGAAGGAGGCATTCCTTCCAAAAGAAAAGGGAACCTTGATTTTTCTTTTCTTTATTGTTTTTGGGTTGGGAGAGGTGCTGTTTGGAGCATTGGGACAGGATGTAACCTCTTAAAACTTTTTTAAACTAGTATTTGTTTGCTAACTTGTATCACTATGTATTTGGAAGTATGGAAGAATGTTAATCACTGGGTATGACTATGAACTGTGACATCAACTTTTCTAGATATTCTATAGGCACTGGAGAAGGCATAGAAAGGTTGTTTAGTCATATTTGACTCTTCCTGACCCTATTTGGGGTTTTCTTGTTTAGTCATATTTGACTCTTCCTGACCCCATTTGGGGTTTTCTTGGCAAAGATACTGCAGTGGTTTGCTATTTGCTTCTCCAGCCCATTTTATGAATGAGGAAACTGAGGCAAACTAGGTCAAGTGATTTGCCCAGAGTCATATAGCTAGTAAGTGTCTGAGGCCAGATTTGAACTCAGGAAGATAAGTCTTCCTGACTCCAGGCTCGGCACTCCATCCATTGTGCCACTTTACCGTCCCATGGAAAGGCAGAACTTCCCTAAGCCACTAATGGGCTCCCAGGATTTGATCTTTGCCAAAGGAACCCCAGTAGCTTTGCTAAAAATAGTCAATCTTAAAACTTGAGAAAGTGGGGGCAGCTTGGTGGCTCAGTGGATAGAGTACTGGCCCTGAAGTCAGGAGGACCTGAGTTCAAATCCAGCCTCAGACACACAACACTTAATAGCTCTGTGACCCTGGGGAAGTCACTTAACCCCAATTGCCTCACCAAAAAACAAAACAAAACAAAAAAAACAACTTGAGAAAGTGTCTAAAGATGGAGTCAAAAAACCATTCCATTTTAGCTCTGGTATCTTAACTAGGTGAGAACATGTTTCAGTCATTCGAAAGACTTCATATTAAATGAGATGTAGCACAAGAATTTATTATTTTTCAGAGGGGTTGAGGAAACTTGGCCCCCTAAGCACATCTATAAATTGTAAATCCAGTTAAGAAGGGAGCAATATCCTGAAGTTTGAGCTTGGAGTTTTAGCTGATTGGTCATGGAAGTTGTCCAATGCACAGTCCAAATAGAAGAAAGATTCCCTGATAAACTAGATGGTGACATCCTGTAGAGTGCTCCTATTTGCATATGATGTTGTACTGATTTCACTAATTATTTGAGCACTGACAAACCTCCTAAATGAGATGCATAATCACCCAAAAGAATTTGGCCTAACTGTCCACGCAGGAAAAAAATAAATAAAGGCATCCCATAGATTTGTTCCACCGGTAAGGATCTTGGCCAGATGATGCAGGTGGAAAATGAACTGGCTTGGAATTAAATAGTAGGATGATAATGGGCTGGATTGCCTTTGGAAAATTGCCCAGTGCTTTTTCAAAATAGATTTTTATTTATATCTTTTGTTTTTACATTGCCTAAATTTCTCCCCTGTATCCCTTACCTTTCCCTCCCAGAGAGCCATTCCTTATTTTTTTTCCTATGAAACATATTTGCCATTCCTTTTTTTAAAGAAAAAGAAGAATTATTTTAAAAAGAGGAAGAAGAGAATAAAAAAATTAGCAAAACCAGTCAACACATTGAAAACATCAGAATTTATATGTTGTGTTTCACACTTGCAGTCCACTTTGGTAAAGGGGAGGTGTCGTCTCATATCTCTTCTTTGGGGCCATGCTTGGTTTTTACAGTTTTGCAGCATTCAGTGTAGATTATTTGGTGGTGATAGTTCTTTTTACTTATATTATTGTCATTGTGTATATTGTTTTCCTGGCTCCACTTACTTCACTGCATCAGTTCATATATCTTACATCTCAGTATTCATGTTCATTATTTATTATAGCACAGTAACATTCCATTGGAAGGTAGGTGGGGCAGTGGATAAAGTGGCAGGCCTGAAGTCAGGAAGACCCATCTTTCTGAGTTCAACACTTACTGGGTGTGTGATCTTGGACAAATCACTTAATCCTGTTTGCCTCAGTTTCTTCACCTGTAAAATGAGCTACAAAAGGAAATGGCAAACTACTCCAATCCCTTTGCCAAGAAAATCCCAAATGGGGTCACAAAGGGTCAGACACAACTGAAAAACAACTGAACAATGACAGAAAATATTCCATTACATTCATATACCACAATTTGTTTGGCCATTTTCCAGTCAAAGGACATTTAGTTTGATTCTAGCTTTTTACTTCTGCAAAAAAGTGTTGCTATAAAAAGTTTAGAGTACATGGAGCCTTTCTTTTGAAAATGACCTCCCTGGTTACCAGTGCTTTTAATGACACCAGGCTTCTCCCTGAAACAAAGGCCCATCTTTTATTAATACCAATATTCTTTTCATGGTATTGGATAGCTGAAAAAGAATGAAATACCACATTCTCTGAAGAATTAAAATTTCAAGTCACCCAAAGGGCAATGGGGAATTGCATGGCTGACTCTTTTCCTCTTTAATATTTATTTGTATATTTATATACAGGTTATATCCCTGCATTTCCTCCCTCACTGCACACACCCACACCCCTGCCATGAATTTAAGTTCCTTGAAACCTTGAACATTGCTTCCCTTTCTCTGTGTCCTGGGAAGAAAAAAACTCATCTCGGTCTCCTGTTCCCAGCTTTTGCCTTGGAGAAGATAATGCATTCCTCTTTTCTCCTTTTCCCTGCACTGGATTTCTTGGCTGGTGAGATGAGCCTAACTTGTAAACCCCAGTATGCTTGGCTAGAGTCCAACCAACTTCCGTCCTCAGCACAGTCCTGCCTGTTCCTGAGCTTCATCAAGCAGTTGCTACAATGATAATGACGATGACAACGACGATGATGATTCTTTTAAAGTCCTGCACAGTCTAGCTCTACATGACCTTTCCAGGCTCACTGCACATGATTATCTTTTATATACCTTAGGATTCAGCTAAACTGGTCTTCTTGGAATGAGACACACATTTTGGACGGGACCCATATAAGAATTAGTTTTGCTTGACCATGCATGTTTATTACAAAGGTTTTCTTTTCCTTTCTTTTTTTTTTCCCCCACTGGAAGGGTGGGGCAGGGGAATGGGAGAGAGAAAAAATAAATGTTTGTTCATCGAAAAAATAAATAAACTGGCCTGCTTGCTTTTCTTTATACGGGACATTCTATCTCCTTCCTTGATGTAGTTGCACAAATTATCCCTCCATGGCAGGAATGCACTTTTCCATCCTCACTCTCTTCTTCCCTTCCTCTCCCCTCCATCTCACAGAATTCCCAGTTTTCTTCAAAGTGTATTCTAAGTGCCACCTCCTACAGGAAGCCCATTCTAATCCTACCACTTGCTAGGGCCTTCCTCTTAGAAATTACTTTGGGTATATTATTTGTAACCCTGGCTACATTTATATTTAATATTATAAGTATATACCATTCCCTTCCAATGAAATATGAGCTCCTTGAGGGTATGTTTTTGTCTTTGCAGTCATATTTCCTAACATGGTGCCTGGGATGATGGCCTCTTTAGAAATTCTTGGTGAATGAATGAATGGATAGCTGGATGACAAATATCTCTATAACACTCTAAGATTTACAAAACCTGTCTCTCACAAATACTTGTAAGGAGAACTGGTAATAGCTTCATTGGACAGATGAGGAAACTGGTTCAGGGAAAGGTCACTTGCCCATGACGATAGCAAGTGTGGAGCCAGCCATAACCAAAAGGATAGGAAAACTTTTTCCAAGTTCTCTGCCTGCCAGTTCAAACCCAGAAACGTGAGTATTTGTTAACCTTCTACTTACCTGTAATGTTTAAGCTCTCAAGTAAATCTATACTGGCAGTAAATACTATATGCATTCAGAGAAAGACTGCATAGAACCTTGTGGTCATCTCTTGATTTCTTCTTCTGAATCAATTTGTCCTCCTTTTGGGCTAGTTTAGGCATTCCCTTGGAGAGTAGTGGAGGAAGGGACTCTGCCATCAGTAGTGGCCTTTAATCAAAAAGGCTAAGTGGTGGAATGAGAACTTCCAATCTCCATAATGATTCGTGTATACACATACACACAGAGCTGTTCCTTGGAGTTGGTAGCAACCCAAATCAATCATCAACCAAGTAGCATTGATTAAACACCTACTATGTGTCAGGTACTATACTAAGTGTTTATGGGGTAGGGAGTGGGGGGGGATACTCAGAAATGGAATCTCTGCCCTCAAGGAGCTTATATTCTATTGAGGATATGGATATATACACATATAAGTATACATAAACTTAGATGTATGGTAGGCGCCATCCCCCATGAGGTAGGATGGGTCTGCACCTTGATACCTTCCAGTACACCACAAGTGCCCATTGTTAATCAACTTGTGCTTTAGGATGATGCGGCAATCCCTTATTGGTCCCCGTGGCGGTGGAACCATGTGGAAGGTGACTGGTGACTGAGCCAAGAAAATCCTTGAACTTAACATGAACTAAGGAGAAACTTCCTCTCTTTGTCTCTTTTGAGTGTCATTTGGGACTCTGCTGCCTTTCTCTGACTTCTTGATGGGTAAGGAGAGAGAATTTCTCTCCCTTTCACCACACTAGCAGTAATGGCAGCTACATACCTGTGGCATTGTAAATATGTGCTTGACTAATTGAACTAGCCCCAACATAGCACATGCTCTTTAGCAAGAAGCCAGAGGTTCAGGTATCACTGGAAGTGTCTTCAGCAGATGCCCAGCTCCATAGCTAGTTGCAGAAGTCACCTTTCATTAGCAATATGCACTAGACTCAGAACTCTTTTCTTTTCTTTTTTTTTTTTTTTTTGCTTTTTAGAGTTATGGTTTTCTTTTTTAATTAATTAATTAATTACTTTTTTTGTTTTCAACATTCACTTCCTTCTCTTCCCCCTTCCCCAAGACAGTGTGCAATCTGATATAGGTTCTACTTACACATTCATATTAAGCATATTTTCCCATTAGTCATGATGTAAAGATGAATTAGAACTGATGGGAGAAAATCATGAGAATGAAGCAATAAAGTAAAACAACAAAAGAAAAGGAGAGCAAATAGTATGCTTCCATCTACATTCAGACTCCATAGTTCTTTCTCTGGATGTTGATAGCATTTTCCATCATGAATCTTTTGGAGTTGCCTTAGATCCTTGCATTGCTGAGAAGAGTCAAGTCTATCACAGTCATTGACTCAGAACTCTTGAGCTAATGAGGTAGCCACTAATGCTGCAAATGTCCACTGATCACTGTTTAGTCATCCGTGCTCAGAGATAGACACAAACAGAAGGGGGCATCCAAGGGCTTCAGGTTCTGTCTCAGGTTCACTTAGGCAAGTACATAGTCTGTTTGCTGTGTATATATCTGCCATAGCTGCTGGGGGGAGGAGAGAAAAGAAAAATCTCCCTCACCCAACTGGGAAGTATAAATGAGAGCTGGCAGAATCCCAAGTGGCATGCTTGAAAAGGAGGAAGATAGAGGAATTTTTTTTTTTTTTTTGGTCCTGATATCTCTTACAAACTACTGAATGAAAGGTTCTGCCTGGCTCAAACCCTAGTCATCTTTTTTTTTTTTTTTAAATCCCACAGTTACAGGACATAATGAGCACAGCATGTCATCCCAAGCAAGGGACCAGAGCACATAAGTACTCCAGCAGGGACCAGAGCACATAGGTACTCCAGTAGCGACCAAGCCCAGGGCCATCCCCACTCATGCTTCAACTACTACAGGTACAAAGTAAATGCAACGTAACTTGAGAGAGAGGAGCTAGCAGCTGAGAGGATCAAGAAGGGACTCATATTTGAGGGTGTTTTCTTGAGGAGTTAGGAATTGAGAGGGTAGGGAGATGGTCATTGACTATCCCCTTGGAACTTCCCCACCGCCTGAGAGGCTGCAATGAAGGGAAACCTCACCCATAACCTTCAAAACTTACCAACCGAGAGCTTGTTCAGACCTGCCTTTAAAAAAAAATTCATTTGCAATGAACACCAAGGCTTGTTGCTAAGGAGCCTTCACAAAGGATCTCTAGTGACTTTGCTCTTGTTGTGAGTGACAGCTAGCCCAATTAAACCTGACTCAGTGTGCCCTTTTAAAATTAAGGAGGAACTGCTTGTTTTAGGTCCAAAGTTAGACTGGTTGGAGCCAGACACGCAGGCTTGTTTGGTTGAAAATGGAATTCCTTCTTGCTACCATGGGTCACAGCTCAACATTTACCCACAAATTAATCAAATGTTGGCTGGAATGAACACTAACTTCAGACAGTACAAACATTTCTATACACACTGAAACCCAAACCCACTCCACTGCTGAGGAGTATGCTAAAATGCTGTTGAGTAAGCTAATAGCCACCAATGTGGGTTCCTTCAAAATCCAAATTAGTGTTTCTTCTGTCAGCTAAGATACCTCTCTGTACTTGTTTATGGGATCATAGCTTTACAACTACAAAGGAATCTTAGAAGCATTAAACCTCTTTATTTTACAGAGTTGCGATTTACCCAGTCACACAGATCCTAAGTGATAGAGGTGGAATTAAATCCCAGATCTTTCGACTCCAAAACCACTTTTTTTTATAGAAACATACTGACCTTGATTCAGGAGTTGGCTTTCCCACTTTCACTGTGATTTTGGGCAAGTTGCTTATAACTGACTCTAATGAACAAAAGGTTTCTACTCTATACCCCAGCACTGCTGGGGATTCATGATACAATGAGAAGACTGAAATATTCTCTGCTCTCGAAGAGAGAATGTTACGGGTTAGGAGTACTCTCAAAGAGAGAATGTTATGGGTCAGAAGTATGATGAAGTGGAAAGAGAGTGGTACAACAGGGAAACCAATAAGAATGGGTATGATATTTTGAGGAGGGAAAGAGGGTTACTAGCTAAAGGGATCAGGAAAGGTCTCACAGAGGACGTGGTATTTTAGGGGAGCCTAGAAGGAACCTTCAGATTCTAAGAGGACAGGTACATTTTAGGCATGGATGACTGTAAAAAGGTCAGAAAGTAGGAGGTTAAATGCTGAATTCAAAGAAGAGCAAATAGGCCAGTCTGGCTAGAAGATAGAATGCATGAAGGGGAGAAACGTGAAGAAAGCCTAGTAGGTGGGCTGGGGCCAGAATGTGAGAGGTTCTAAATGCCAGTGTAATACATATAGACTTTGGAGGTCTTTATTAGAATTCCCAAATGCACCAACAAGTTGGGTCTTCCAAGCAGGGCTGGCTATGTCTCTCCTAGGGGTTCTAGGGGTAGCAATGAAGCATTGAGGGTTTCTTTCTAATACTATAGAGCTCACCAGCCCTTGAGTGCTCCACACGCCCCCCCCACAATTATCAATAAATATCAATTAATCAGCCTGGCTTAATCAGCTTTTAGAAATGAGTATTTACTATGGTAACATATAACATATCGTTACTCTCTCTTCTCCCCTGACCCCAAAGTCTGTGAAATATTCTCGTACAATTATACAGAGTTCAACAGAAAGCAGTCTCAAGCTTTAGATACACGTTTGCTGGAAGTCTTTTTTTCTCCTTCCTGCGGGTACTCATGACCTTCACCTTGGGCAAGTTGTAGCTTTTCTGTGGGCCTCCTTGTGGAACCCTGAATCTGCCTTTCTGTACTGAGGACAATTTATTCTTGGTTCCTAATGAAGACACTGCCAATAGTCACTGTTGCCCTGGGGATACTATTGTCAATAAACATTTATTAAGTACCTACTAGGTGCAAGGCAGTATACTAAGCGCTGGAGATACAAATACAAAGAGAAAAAAAAAGAACACCTGTCCTCAAGGAGTTTACAGTCTAATTGGGAGAGACAACATATAAATAACCATGCACAAACAAGCTATATACAGGATAAACAGAAAATAATCAGCAGAAGAAAGGCACTAGGACAGGGGAGGGGAACCTGTGGCCTCGAGGTCACATGTGGCCCTGTAGGTGTTCAAGTTTGGCCCTTTGACTGAATCCAAACTTCACAGAACAAATCCCCTTAATAAAAAGGTTTGTCCTGTAAAACTTGGACTCGGTCAAAAAGCTTCACCCAAGGACCTAGAAGGCCACATGTTGCCTTCAGCCTGCAGGTTCCCCACTGCTGCACTAGAATTAAGAGGGCTCAGGAAAGGATTCCTGCAAAAGGTGGGATTTTAGCTCAGATTTGAAGGAAAGCAGGAAATTTAAAGGGAAACGAAGAGGGAGTTTCAGCTAGTTGAAAATGAATGAAGAGCTGTGAATGAATGAATGAAGCCAGAGTCACTGGATTATTGTGTAGTTGGGAGGGTTAAGAGGTAAGAAGTTTGGAGAGGTGGGGGGTGGGTGTAAGTTATGAGGAGCTTTGAAAGGCAAAGAGGATTTTATGAAAAAGTTCAAATCCTTTGACCCTCTAGAGTTCATAAGGTCTTCCTCCGGCCAAGGCATGTTGGGGGAGAGAGGAGACGGAGAGAAGAAACAACGGCTGAGGCTTAGTAATTTTGTTTAAGTAATTTCTTTTCAGAGGCTTTAACCCAAACTGCTTCTTTCTGGGTCACCACTTACTTGGATCTCAATTCCAATTATCTCCCCAGTTTTATCCCTGCCCCACAGGGTGTTTCTAAGTCCCTCAAACAATCTGAACAGTTTTCCTATCCCACTTAGGAAGGCATCCAGGCCTTGTTCGCACTGAGTCCATAACCCATCATGTGTTCTCCCCTAATAAATGCATCAGAGCTAAGTGGGGTGGGGTGATTTTGATGTCCATTCTTCCCACCCTCACCCCCACCAAGCTGAAATGTTTGTAGTTAATCCTTGAGGCAACAAAGACCCACTGTGGGGGCAGCATAGAACAGGGTGAGCAGTGCCAGATTTGGAGACAGGTAGTTGGGTTTGAATTCTGGCTTTTTTATTCGCTGCACGAATGCCCGTTTCTTTATATGTAAAAATATGGAGGATGGACTAGATCAGATATTCACAGATTTAGAGTGGGAAGAGACCTTAGAGGCCACCCTCATTTCATAGATAAGGAACTGAGACTTGGAGATCTGAAGTGACTTCTCTAGAGTCACACAACAGTAAGTTTTTTTGGTTTGGTTTTGTTTTTTTTACAGCAGTTGTTTTTGAGTCAGGATTTGAAACTAACTCTTCCTGGCTCTAGCCCTAGCCCTGTATCCATAATGTCATGCCTTTTTGGCTGGAGTTTCCAAGATCTTGGATTTGGGTCTTTAGCAGTCATCAAGTTCAATTCTTTTATTTTACTGGTGAGGAAACTGAGGTCCAGTGAAGTTAAATGAGTTGTCTAGTAGGGTTACACATGTAGTTGTTCAGTCATGTCTGACTCTTCATAACTCCATTTGGGGTTTTCTTGGCAAAGACATTGGAGTGATTTGCCATTTTCTTCTCCAGCTCATTTTACAGATGAGGAAACTAAGGCAAACAGGGTGAAATGACTTGCCTAGGGTCACACAGCTAGAAAGCGTATGAGGTTACATTTGAACTCAGGTCTTCTCGGCTGCAGGCCCAACACTCTATCCATAGCTTTCCACCCCCAGTTGCCTCTAATGGTAGAGGACTCAGCATTCTAACTCAGAACTCGACTTTAAATCTAGTACTCTTTTCACTCTACCATGATGCTCTTCAGGATTACATAAATGTGAATTGTTATTATCCTCATTTTGTAGATGAGGAAACTGAAGTTCTGAGATGTAAAGCGACTCATTGACGGTCCCATAGTCAGTAAGTACTGGAATTCAGAACATTCTAACTCTAAGGCCA
The DNA here is from genome assembly GCF_900497805.2 of Vombatus ursinus. Classification (NCBI taxonomy): domain Eukaryota; kingdom Metazoa; phylum Chordata; class Mammalia; order Diprotodontia; family Vombatidae; genus Vombatus; species Vombatus ursinus. Next base: position 46,984,690 of record NW_020954576.1, read on the forward strand.
GTACTCTTTCCACTCTAACACGCTGGCTCAGAGGCCCTCCAGTCCAACTCCTTTATTCTAGAGCCTAAGTTACAGGGAAACCACAATTAACCAGGGGCCAAATAATTAGAACCTTCAATCAAATCCCTCCCCGATAATCCACTTTTAGAAAGAAAAAGGCTTTTGAAAGAACATCAGGATTCATTCAGTGAAGCCACTTTGGGAATTTGCCTTAGAGACAGTTCAGTTCCACTAACACCCTCACACATTACCCACATCTTCATTTCTATTTAGTAAGGAATAATATTCAGAATGTGGGCTTATGGGATACCAAAAGATCTCAAGATGCCTTCTGAATCATCAAAGAAGCCTCGGTAAAGTTCAGCACAAGCCAGTTACAAGGCAAGGAAGTGATAGAGAGCCACTGGAGTTTATCAAGTAGGGTGGGAGGGGGAAGACCGCTAGCAGGCTTTTGCAGTGTCCAGGTGGGAGGTGATGAGGACCTGCACCAGAGGGGTGGCAGTGTCAGAGCAGAGAAGGGGGTGTATTCGGGGGATGTTGCAAAGGTGAAACGGACAGACCTTGGCAACATCTTGGATATGGGTGGGTGAGAGATAGCAAGAAATCCAGGATGACTCCTAGGCTCTGAGCCTGATGGACTGAGAAGATGGTTACGAGAGAGAGACAGAGACAGAAACAGAGAGAGATAGAGAGACACAGAGAGAGAGACAGAGGGACACAGAGAGAGAGACAGAGGGAGAGAGAGAGAGATGGAGACAGAGAGACAGAGGGAGAAACGAAGGCTGGGGGATTAGTCTCAGCGAGCAGACACAACCACGCGTCTGCGGCTGCACAGAGCACGCCCGAAGAAGCAGGGAGCGCGTGGTGCCTGGGGGCGGAGCCTCTAGCCGGAAGGAGCGGAGCCCTCCTTTAGACGCCGCTCTTCCAGCCCGTGTGTCTCCGCCGGGGGCGGGAGAGAGACGAGCCTCTGTTTCCGGCAGGGCCTTTTTAGGAGCAGGACCAACATGGCAGCCCCCAGGGCCACGGGCCGGGAGCCGAGTTGGTCGTCGCCCTGATGGGGTTCCTTCTTTAGCAGGCGCGCCGGGGCAGCCCCCAGCCCAACCCAGGCCCAGCCTCCGCCCCCTGCTCTCTTTCCCCGGCGGCGGCAGTAGCGGCGCCACACGCCGTCATGTTCGCTAAGGCCTTTCGGGTTAAGTCCAATACGGCAGTCAAGGGCTCGGACAGGTGAGGGTCCGGGGTGGGGGGGTGCCGCCCAAGGAGGGGCCTCGGACCCGTGAGGGGCTCGGGGGATCTCGGGGGTCCTCGGGCCCGGGGGGCCGCTGGGGGATCTCGGGGCCCTTGGACCCAAGAAGGGCTCGGTGCACTTGGGGGACGGTGAACACCGGAGGGGCTTGTTGGTCCGGACCGGGCAGCCTCGGGTAGCCTGAGGGGGCTCGCACTGTTGGCTCCGGGGCTTTCTGGACCTCTCCCAGGCCGGCAGGGTACGGGAGGGGCGGGGAGGGGGGTTGGGCTGTAGAGGAAACTTTGTTGGGAGGACCTGCCCCACCCGAGGATGCACGTGTTTGGTACCGCGGAGGTTCTGGGGGAAGGCAGGCAGTCACATTCCCGAGAGCGGGGAGGGACCTTGGCCATCCTCCAGGCCAATTACCCTATTTTATAGGGGAAGTAGATGAATTTGTGCAGACACAGCTAGCAAACCTGGAACTTGAATACCTCCCAAGAGGCATTCACCGATGCCTTTGCATTCATGAAGGCACTCTGAAGAGGCATGTATGATGCCCTGAAGAGAGCATCCCACAGAGGGGGGTAATGGAAAGGTGCACGGAGGATACGAGCAGGTTGCAGCATGTAACCAAGGAGAAACTGAAGAAGAAACAGGAGTTAGAGAACGTCATCAGGGACCTATAGGGCCGAGAATAAGGGTGGGTTATATGGAAAGAGTTAAGGAATGGCAGGTGGCCAGCCAGAGGGCTCTGATGGATGGCATCCAGTTGGTTGGGCCCCTTGTGATGCTCAAAGAAGAGAGGTGTCAAAGAGGTAGAATCAATACGATAGGGCAACTAATTGAATCTGAGGGTTCAGTGAGAATGAGAAGATGACACTGAGGTTTCCAACTTGAGTTATTGAAAGGATGGTAAAGTTCTTAACAGAAATAAGGAAGTTAGGAAGGGGGCAAGCTGTTTTTGGAGTCAAGGGCGGGGCTAGATAATGGAGAATGAGATTCCTGTGGGGTTAAGTAGTGGCAAAAACTCTAAGGACCTATGACTGCCAAAGCAGTATTATAACGGATCACTTTGGGATCAGTGCTATTTTGTCCTCTGCTCTACCATACTACTGTCTTATTCTGGTGGCCTGACTTAGTTTTCATGGCAAATATAGAAGGGAAACAAGTACATAGGGGAAGTGTGCTGGGCTAAGGAGTCTTTTCATTTCAATTTAGGAAACCAAGTGGCACAGTAGATAGAGTACTAGAACTGGAGTCGGGAAGACCACAGTTCAGATTCGGTCTCAGACACTTACCAACTGTGTGAACCTGGACAAGTCATTTAACCTCTGTCTGTTAGTTTCCTTATCTGTAAAATGGGGATAATACTGGCACCTAGAGTTGTGCCAGTAACTGTCCCAGAGTTGTGAGGACAGAATATTTGCAAAGTCCTTTGTAAACATTTAAGCATTATATAAATGCTAGCTATTATCAGCTCTGTCTTTGATGTATACCTTGTGACTTTTTATAACTCACTAGGCCCATTTTCCTCACCATAAATAAATAAGAGGATGAGCCATTCCTGCCCATTTCTCTTCACCAGGAAACTGTATGGAGACAGGTTAGGGATAGCAGAAAGAACAAGGAATCTGTGGCATTGGAAACCAAGTGTTTTTCACTGAGATAGTGTGGTGAATGGAATTAGATTTGTACCAAGAGCCTGGAGACCTGAGTTCAAGTTCTTAAATGACCATTTGCTGGTCATGTGACCTGAGACAAATGAATTTATCCCTCTGACTCTTAGTTCCTTGTCTGTAAAGTGAAGGTAATAATACCTACCATTTCTCCTCCGTCCCTCCCAGAGTTGTTGTGAGGAAAGCACTTGGTAGGCCTTCAAACGCTACTGCAGAAGCAATATTTCCTTGAGATTTCATTCCTGTCTTTTGAGGTGTGTGTCATTTCCCCCAGCCCACTTTGTCAGAGGGAGGCTAACGCATTCACCGATTTAATAATGTTGGGTGTGCTTTTTGTAGGAGGAAGCTTCGGGCTGATGCGGCAGTTGCTTTCCCTGCCTTTGGGCCAGAACAGCTCTTGGAACTAGTGCCTGGGAAGGACGAGCTCAACATTGTGAAGCTCTACGCTCACAAAGGAGATGCAGTCACCGTGTATGTGAGTGGGGGAAACCCCGTTCTGTTTGAGCTGAAGGGAACTCTATATCCCACAGGTATGTGAATGGAATGACACTTCGTTCTCTTTCCCATCTCTCTCTCTCCCTCTACTTCCCTCTACATTCTGCTTCTCCCAAAACCAAATGAACAATTGAAAAAAAAAAAAACCAGTTGCCTATCTCTAGTCTTTTCCGTACTTCTGTTTTCCTTATACTAGAATGAGAATCCTCATGACTAGGAGGACATGGGAAACAGGGAAGAAGAGAAGAGGAATTAGTATGAAGGGAGATAGAAGGAAATAGATCGAAAAGGAAGTTCTGAAGTGAAGGAGAAAAAGTTGTTAATAGGATTACCGGGCAAAAAACAGGGGTCCTGACAATGGTATGATTTCATGACGTATCCCATATAATGTTCCTTTAAGGGGGGAGGGGGGAAATCTATCCTTAGCTGTTTTTCGTTCAGTTAACATTCATTAGGTGCCAGCTCTATGCAAGGCACTGTGGTGGGGATAGAAAAACAAAACCATAACAGTTCCAGCCCTCAAGGAGCTTACATTCTATTGGGGGAGGGAGGAGATGCATTTACACAAATAAGTAAATATAAGATACTTTGAGGAGGGAGAAGGTGCTAACAACTGTAGGCAGCAGAAGAGTTCCCAGATGTGGTGAAGTCTTGAAGGAAGATAACAGTTCTGAAAGACTGATATCAGGAGGCTGTATATTACAGGCATGGGGATTTTTATGAATGAAAAGAAGTGAGAAATGGAATGTCAAGTTTTGGAAATAGCTGATAATCCAGTTTGACTGGAATATGGAGTGAATGGAAGGGAGAAATACGAAATAAGACTAGGAGGGTAGTTTGGAGTGTGATATAGAAGCCTCAAGTGTCAGGCTGAGAGCAATGGGAGGTTTTAAATGATGTGATCAGGCAGGTGCCTTAGGAAGGTTAATTTAGCAGCTGTGTGGAGAGTCGATTGAACAGAAGAAATTGGCAGCAGGGAAGCCAATTAGGAAGCTATTGCAGTATCCCTGGTCAGAGCTGATGAGAACCTGAACTAGGGTGGAGGTGTTTGGGAATTGAGAAAGGAACAGGTATGCGAAAGGTGTTTCGAAGATGGAATCAATAACACTTGGCACCTGACTTGGTATGTGGACTAAGGAATAGGATGATCCCAACATTATCTGGGCAACTGGGAGGATGGTGGTTCCTATAATGGTGTAGGTAATGAGTTCTCTTTTGAACACAATGGATGATAACGGGACATTCAGAAGGAGACGTCTAGCAAACTGTCCCAAATATAGCCTTGGAGTTCAGGAGACATTTTGGAAATAGATATATGGCCTCCTCTTCCGCAGAGATTGGAGTGAAAGAGGAAGATGGGTGAAATTGTAGGCTATTGAGGTGTGAATTAGAGGATCTCAAGGAGTTCAGAACAGATTTTTTCAGAAAGTAGGGAGCAAAGAGCTAAGAGCTCATTTGCTAAGGGTGGGTTTGGAACAGGGGAAAGAAGCAATCAAAGAAGAACATAAAGTTTACCTTGAGGGCCTGGTCGAAATGAAATAATTTGAATTTGTAGTGAATCCAGTTGGCATGGTTGTATGACCTCCATTGTTGTTTAGCGTCCTGGCACGATGTACAGAAATATCGTGAGAAAAAAATGCAAAAGGGTTCAGCCTAATTAAAATACCCACCTGGGTCCCAGAAAAGAGGAAGAGGTAAAAAGACTGTTGTTGAAATCTAATTAACCATTGATAATAGATACAGAGATTAAGGGAAGCAGCCCATTGAGGACATCTAAAGGACATTTGTGACAGATGGCACCTGCCCATTAGCTGTACACCTCATAGCTGGTCGCTGAGCCAAGGGCCTTTCCTTTTTTCTAGCCAAAGCGACTCCAGCACTGTAGTTTGTTGGTTCTCTTGGAAGCTGGACTGACTGGGTTAGTCGAATGTTTGAGGAGAGTTGGAGGGCGGGGTCAGGACCCGGGAGGGTTTTTACCTTTCTTTGCAATCCCAGTCCTTAGCCTAGTGTCTGGGTCCTAGTGAGTGCTACATAGCTGCTCCTTGACTAAAAATCCTAAGTGGCCTCCAGGCCCAGTTCTGTACATGGAAGTATAACACATAGTCCCCGCCTTCAAAGGAGCCTGTCTGATAGGCATATGGGGCACATCACTATGGAAAAAGACAGAACAATCAGTGCCAAATAAAATAGTATAGATAATAAGAGTTACGGAGCAATGCGATGTATTGGAAACAGCCCTGCACTGAGAGTCAAAGGTCTTGGGTTCTAGTCCTGTCTCTGCTACTTATTAGCTAAGTGACCCTGGGCAAGTCCATTAACCTTTCTGTGCCTCAGTTTTTTCATTTGCAAAATGTTTGCCATGCCAATTTGATATAGTTCTCATGAGGATAATAAGTGGTTTTGGTTTTGGTTTTTCTTTTTGCTTTTTGGTGAGGTAGTAGGGGTTAAGTGACTTGCCCAGGGTCACACAGTGTCAAGTGTCTGTCAGAGGCTGGGATTTGAACTCAGGTCCTCCTGACTCCAAACTCAGAGTGCTATCCATTGTGCCACTTAGCTGCCCCTCCCCCCCTTTTTTTGCTTTTAAAGAAATCTGTAACTGACTGTAATAAATTAATTATAATTACCACTGCATTTAGACCAGCCAATAAGTGTTTTGAAAACTGTAAAATTCCATGAAAATGTAAGATTTCATTATTATGGGCTTCTTTTTGGACAGTGTACACCTTATGGTCTTACCCTAGTCTTCTGCCGGCCTTCACAACATGGCCTCCTGTGCTGGAGAAGCTGGTTGGGGGAGCAGGTAAGGAAGTGTCGGTCTATTCATTTGGGCTGTTTTTAAAATTCCACCAAGGAAGGAATAAGAGGTTTAAGATGAAGTGCATCAGGAGTCTAGATTTGTTTATGACGCTCATTGAAAAGAATCCACAAATATGTATCTGGAGTCTATAAAGAAGACAGGTCACAGTGCAGTGACAAAACCCATCTGGAAGTCCCATTGCTTTGTCTCTCTTCCTAACCTCATTTCCTGTTATTGCAGTGATACATCTAACGACTTGTGTCCTCAAGAAGAGAGGTCTAATGCTGTTTTTAATTTTTTTCAGTTTTTAATGTCATTGTTACTCATGGTAATTCAAATCAGGCATAAATCTTACCAAAGTAATAGTATTAAATTAGTAATTTTCCTTCTGTATGTAACTTTTAGTCACACTTCATGTCAGAGTTTGGGATCCCTAACTGGCCTGCTTTTAATATGGGGAACTCTAGTAGTTCCTTCATGAAGCCTCTTTTCCTTAGTTTCAGTATCCCCAGGTTCACTCTTCCCTTTTGGAAGGGGGGTCAAGATATCCTTAGGTACATCCCTCCTTCCCTCCTTCCTCTTAAAGAAAAATGTCCACATACAGTTATCCTCTCAGAGCTGTCTAGCAGGGGCTGGGAGGGAGGGCCTCTGTATTCCATCATCTAGGTAATCAGGAGCCTCCCTTACTGCTTTTTCAAATCAACATGCTTTCTTTTCTTTAAAGCATCTGCTGTAGTTAAGTGTTAAGATTACATATGAGTTCTTGTCTGCTAGGAGTGTGATTTGCACCATTCTTTTCTTGGTTAAGTGAATGGCAGAATGGGAATTTTGGTTCTATTCTTTCTGTGCATAGTCTCTGGAATTGTTCTCGCTCTGAAAACAAATTTTGAAAAATTCTTTGTTTGTTTTGGGCGTTCTTCAGACCAGAGTTGTAAGTGTGAATTACAAGAAATCCACAATTAATGAGGTAATGGGACATGCTCCTAATCAAAACTAGCATTTCCTCATCAAGTGCCTTAATTTAAATCTTGGAATCTCCCTAGCTGATAGAGGGGTCAGAGGAGTCCAGGGAATTAGTAAGGATTAGAGAAAGGGGTATACGGGTATGTGATTGCATTTTAGTGAAGAAGTGTCTTGGTGTATCTTGGGATGAAAAAACAATATCCAATCCTGAAAGTTAGAATAGGGGTTTTAGTTTGAATGGAAAGGGTATATAGCCTTTCCCTCCAGGTATTGATCAGAGCATACAGAAGACATTATTGGGGTTGACATTAAGAGTTAGGTGGTAATTCCAGCTTACCTTTCTAGATCCCCCCAAAAGCAGTGGAGCAAAGGATGACCTCAGAGGCAAGTTGTCTTGGTGTACTGGTGTTGGACAGAGGTCATTCCTGGGGTCATTTGGTTTAGTCTCCTGCCTGCGTATGGGACTGTACCCAAACTACCTGAAGTAAATAAAATGGTGGTTACCGTGTTTTTATTTTTTAATGTTCAAGTATTCCTTCAGTAGTTTATTCCAGAAGGTTTTGAACTAACTGAAATAAGTAACCTCCCAGGACTCTTGCAGCTCTAAAATTCTGTGATTTATTGATGTGATAAAGCAAGAAGTTAGCCAAATGGAATGCTTTGGGTAGAAATGTTTTTTTCTGTTTTGTATTACAGATTTGATGCTGCCTGGCCTCACGGTGCCACCTGGTGGTCTGCCTCAGGTACAGCAGGGTGACCTTTGTGCCATCACCTTGGTCGGGAACAGGTACCATACCAGCCAGTTTCATCTTTTGGGGGAGGATAAGGAAAGAGAAGAAGGGAGAAACAGAGGAAGAGACAACTTTATGAGGGGGGAGGGCAGGAGATAAAAACTTGTGACACGAATGGGGCAGAAATGAGAAGACAGACAGTTTAATAGTTTGATTGGGTCCTCCCTAGTTAGGAGGAGCTGGTCACTTAAGTTGCTATGGTATGGAGTTGCATGTGTCTCAGCTGGTGTATCTCTATTGAGAGAGAGAGAGAGAGAGAGAGAAAGAAATCGAGTAAGAGAGTATGTGAATGCTGTGGGAGAAGGGGAAAAAGAGGAAAGGAAGAGTTTAAGGAAGAATTTAGTTTCAGGTCTTTGGTGGTTCACCCCCTGACCTGCTCACACTGGTGCTCCTACAATCAAGTACTGTACTTGAAGCAACTTTGGAAATATTTACTTGTCTGCCTGCCCAGAGTTGATTTTGGGTGAATGGGAAAGAATGGTGGTTTCATTCACTTTTTTCCCTGTATCATAGTCGAGGTGGAGGATGGCTGGGAAATGAGGATGATATGGTTAATTTGACCTTTAGAAAATTTGTTAATAAATTACGTAATATTAAGTTTTAACTCAGTTTTGTTCTGAACCTCGTGGTGATCACTCTTTTTAGAACTTAAGCAGCTGGATGTGTTGATCTGGATTTTGTACATAGTAGGAACTGACTCATAGAGTGGTTGGAGTCATTAAGTCTTGTTGAAACTTTTTCAGAGTTCAAGTACTGAAAGATTTCTTTGGCTTTAAACTTTCTTCACAGGACTTATATAGCCCCTCCACTCCTTTCTTCTCTCTTCTCACTTCTCCACGGCCCCTCCCTACCTACTCAGCCAGTGGCCATACATATGGTCACTGTCATCGTCTCTTAATTGTCTGTGCCAGTAGAAGGAAGCAGTGAGAAAAGAGAAGGAAACCATAATAGTCCAATATGGCAGACTGAATGTTTTTATATTTGAATTTTGCAAGGTGTGGTTGAATATACATGCTTATATCTAATAGTCCAAGAATTCACAACTTGTCACAATAGCTAAGCTACTCTATAAAAACCCAATTTAGAAGAAACTGAAAAGCTATAGAGCTTTTCCATTTAGCTCTTGCTTGATAGATTTTTTTTCCCTGCTTTCTACTTTATCTCAGAGGGGGGTAGTATCACCTTTGAGACTAGTTCAGAGTATTGATGTAAAGATTTCATGATTTTCTAGCTCTTTCTTTCCCTGCAAGTGGAAAAGGTAATTAAATTTTTTTTGTTGTTGTTTTAAAGGGAGCCACCAGTTTTCTTGCTTTTTAGTCCTTGCTGTATAAAATGATGATGATGGGGGCAGCTAGGTGGCACAGTGGATTGAGCACCAGCCCTGAATTCAGGAGGACCTGAGTTCAAATTTGGCCTCAGACACGTAACACTTACTAGCTGTGTGACCCTGGGCAAGTCACTTAACCCCATTGCCTAGCCAAAAAAAAAAAAAAAGGTGATGATGGTGAGGATAAAATAGCTAACATTTACATAGTACTTACTATATACCAGGCACCATGGTAATTGATTTACGAATATTATCTCATTTGATCCTCACAATGACCCTGGGAGGTAGTTGCTATTATTATCCCCACTTTATAATTGAGAAAACTGAGGCAAACAGGTTAAATGGTCACAGAGCTACTAAGTATATGAGGTCAGATTAAGAGTAAATTTAGTGATGATATCTACATAGATGTCATTCAATCATAGAGGGTGAAATACTGATTGGAAACAAAAGTTCTTATGAACAAACCACCTGAAGGTAATTGAAAATTGACTACATTTAGTTACCATGATGAGCAGGGATGTGCTTCTCTTGCCTTGTGGGGGTGACTGATGTTATCTGCCCTTGAAAGGTTCTACCTCCTCCTGATTCTGTTTCATCTTCTTTCCTTAGGGCTCCTGTTGCAATTGGAGTGGCCACCATGTCTACAGTTGAGATGCTGGCCTCTGGACTGAAGGGGAGAGGTTTTACGGTGCTCCATACCTACCTTGACCATTTGTGGTGGGTGTATTGTCTCTCCAGTTCCTTACTGTAATGGGGTGGAGTGGAGAAAGCCCAAGACTGGGGATCGAGCCGTGTGAGCTGTGATCTTGTCTTTACCACTGACTTCTCTGAGCCTCAATATTCTCATCTCTAAAAACGATGGAGATGGGCCAGTGTAATCCTTGAGGCCCCCTTCACCTAGAGAATTGTTTCTGTCTCTTCCCATGTCATAAAGCTGGTGTGAAGACTTTTGAGAGAGCTATGCTTCTTTGTAAAAAGGCATTGCTGAAACTGAAGGTGGCATAGTAGTTATAAGGCCTAGCACAGAACCTGGAGAAAAGCTGTCTCCTGATGATACAAGAGTGTTGAGGAGTTCAGAATTGTTTCTAGATTGCCATCCATCACTTTCATGATAACCAGCTGTATTTTAACATTCCTCAGTTTCATCATTTTATTTCACTTCTTCTTACTTTTTTCTTGGCAGTTCATGGGTTTTTGCTAATTGTGAAGGAAATAACAATAAGTTTCCTGGCTGTATTTTTCTCAAATAGAAAAGCAGCTAATGTGTTGGCCTATTATATCTTTATCCCACTGAGAGTTGTCTAGGAGTAGAATGGGGGACCTCTTTAAGTAGTGGGCTCCCCATCCCGGGAAGCCTTCACATGGTGGCTGGATGAATAGTTGTCAGGGATGTTCTTGTTCAGGTGAAGGTTGGGTTAGGTGACCTCCAGGGTCTCTTTTAGCACAAAGATTCCATAATTCACAGTGCATGTTCTTGTGTTTATATTTAAATTTTTTTTCTATTGATGCCTTTTGTTTTTCTATCCTAGTCATTTCCAGATCCCATTTCCAGATCTATCCATACCCTACCCCCATTGGAATTGAGCCCTACCTTGTCACAGAGAAAAACAGTTAAGCAGAAGCAATCAATTCAGTGACCATACCTGACCATTTATGTGACATTCTGCTCCCATTGTCCCCCACCTTACAGTGCCTTAAGTTGGCATTCTGAGTCCACTGGTTGGAGGGCTAATTGCAGATATTAATTAGGATCATTCTTTGACTGGTCAGTATAACCTATAGCAGCCACAGTGGTGTAGCTCAGAATAGATCCTCTCTTAGATCATCCACCACCACGTGTCCTCTCAATCTGTTTGCAGCAGTTTGGTGGTGGTTGCCATGTTCAGCATGCCCCAGCGTACCTTTCATAGACTCTCTGGCCGGGACTCCCATGGCCACCAGCTCTGCTCGGCTTTAGCTCTCTGGTCTTGTGTACAGCAATGAGAGTTAGCAAATTCCTTTCCCACCCTAGATACCCCTAGATGCATTGCAATTGTTTGTGGACGTTTCAGTCTGTTCTCATCTACCTTTCCAAGTCTTTGTGCTGTAAAAATGTGGTTGTGTTTCCTGGCCATTTTAAGTAGACTGCAATCAGACCTGCTTCACATTCTCCCAGTGACCTGAGGTTATCTTTCTTCTCCAACTTTTGATAGCCAGGGTTTCATGGCTCACACACAAACCTTCAGGCTGGCTGCCATGGCATATGATCACAGTTATTTCCAAAAAACATACAAAGTAACCTCAACATTTGCCCAAATGGTAAAAGGAAAATTCCTTAGCAAAAAAAATGCTGTTTTTTTCCTTTTTGGTCACCTCTGTCCTCAGAGTGCTCTAGAACCTTGAGGGACAAGAATCCCAAAGTGTTAACAGTTCCTGAGAGACCACTTCATTCAACTCCTTTATTTCACAGAGTAGAAAACTGAGGGCTCAGAAATGTGAGTGACCTGGCCAAAGTCACACAGCTAGAGCGTGGCAGATGTGGGACCAATCCCGTGGCTCCTTCTCCCCTAGTTTATGCTTCTTGGTCCACATTGGGCAGTTTGGAAGAGAATATAGTTCACGGGTGTGGAGCATTGCATATGGTGTCAGATTTTCTGTCTCAGATCTGTTTTCCTGAACTATTTTTTCTTTCTCTTTTCTTTAAAAAAACAAAAACAAAAAAATCTTTGTTACAAGTGATGACTATCTGAGGTTGGGGGAAGGCAAAGGGAGATACAGGGAAAATCTAGGCAATGTGAAAACAAAAAAAAAAATCAATAAATTTTTTTTAAGGCATGAATACTTTAAAGAATGGATACTGGTACTGCAAATCAACTTAATCGTATTTGGTATATTAAGATGTATCTTAAATACCTTTTTTGAGTTTTTATTTCTACTATAAATTTTGGTTTTTCTTTGACTGCTTTGGGTTTAACCATTTTCATCCATGAGAAGGCTGTGTACATTATTATCATCCATGGGGGTTAGGGACAAGGCACGAATTATTCTTTCCTAATTTTAGAGAAGACAGATTTAAGGTGTAGAAGTTTTATAGCTAAGAGTTAAGAGTTAGGATGAAAATTCCATCTACTTTGCGCCTTCAGCTTCCATTCCTCTTAGCTTCTGGTATTCCCTGAATTGCCTTCCAGGTCTCTAGTCAGTACTGCAGCTCTGCTCTGAATTTCTCACATGGCCTTTTTCCAGGCAATTTGGGGACAAATCATCTCCACCCACCATTCCCCTATTGGACCAGGATCCTCCAGAATGTAGGGGGAACGCTAAAGAGGAGGGGCCAGTACAGGTAGATTCTGTTCTTCAGGGAGACATGGACTGTCTCACCCTGCAAGGAGACGAGGAGAGCAGCATGGCTTACAGGACACCGCCTTCAGAAGCCACCGCGGAATTGAGGGAAGTGGGAATGGACCAGGAACCAGCTGATAGCAAGACCTTTCAAGGTACTGCCCTAGCAGAAGTGAGTTTGGGCTTTCCTCCTTTCCATTTCCATGACTGCTCTTCTCTGTTCTCCTTTTTGTACAGAATAACCCCTAGGTATAAGGAGAGGAAACGCCTTGTTTTGAGGTGGGAATGAGCTTACGGTCTCCATAGTTCTGACTCCTCTCGTGTTCTGGATACTTTTTCAGCTTCAGCCATCTTTCCCTGGCCCCTTGCCCACCCATTTAGGTCACTGGAGGCCAAAGTTGGAATATTGTTGTCCTCAGAGTTTGGAGAGATTATACAGCTTAGGTTCATCATTATATCTTTTCTTTCATTCAGTTTTCTCTGTCAAAAGGGCTCACTTCCCAGGGAGCTGTGGCCATTTCAGTGCCTGGAAATGGATTCCCTTCAAAGGCCTTTGGGGGAACCTTTTGTCCAGCCCCTGGCTTCCTCTTGTAGACCACTCAGTGACAAACAGCATATGCTTTTGTCTTTTTCTCCCAGAGCAAATGGATGAGCTGCTGCTGAGATGTTTCTTCCATGCCCTGAAGTGCCGGGTCACAAAGGCTGACCTCCCTTTGCTCACCAGCACTTTCCTGGGCAGTCACATGTTTTCCTGCTGGTATGGAGAGGACCAGATTGGGATGGAAGACCGATGGGTTGGACTGTCACTGTTGCTTATCTGGCATCTCTGTGCTCTGATTGGAGAAAGAGGGTGGGGGAATGTTGGAAAAAGTTACAGAGTGGGGTTAGCACATTGACCTGGATAGTTAATTGGATTCCAAGTCCTAAAAAGTTACCTTTCCCTGTCAGAGCAGATAATGAAATTATCCAGAAAATTAAGCTGAAATTTTCCCTGGGTAATTTCATAGGTGAATACTGAGGATCTCACACCTACTGAAATTACCCCTGCCTTCAGGTGTTAATATTTCCCCCTGTTGACAGAGGAGAAAATCCTGTGCAGGAAATCCCCTCTCGCTAGATTGTAAGCATTTGAGGGAAGAGTTGTGTTATTTTTTAATCTGCTATGAGGTCTTGTACATATAATGAGATATATATATATGAGATATATGTACGTATAATGTACATATAAACTTAATATGTTTGTTGAATTGAAATGGCAGCATCATTAACCATTTCTTCAGGAGCTCCAATTTTCAAAGGCTTTTTCTTCTGCCTTCACAGCTAAAAGTGACACCCTTCAGGTAGCCTTGATGGGCTGGTCAGGGAGAGAGACTTCAAATAAGTGCCCCATGTCTGTAAAGCTGCAGTGAGGAACTGAACCTGGGAGGCCTTTAAAAAAAAAAAAATCTAACACCTGATTTAACTGTGAGGCCAGACCTCTCTTCTTCTGAGTCTCACCTTGTTTTTAATGATTTTTCTTGTGTGATTCTACTTTTGTCACTTGTAGGTCTCCTCAGGGCCTCCTATCTAAGTGCCAGGGCTTGGGGTATATGTTGAAGACTTAGTGACTGGGGCCAGAATTCTGCTGGATTAGGGATGGTTTTTGAGAAGTGTCAGTTTTTTGTCTAGTAGCAAGTCACAGCAAAAGCCTAGGTAACAAGGGCCCCAGGACTGGGAGGCGTTGAGAGCATCCTCAAGTCCTCTTTGAAACTATTTCACTTTGTCTCCTTTCCCACCTTTCCTAAGAATGGGTTGGAGAACAGGGAAGAAAAGTCCCTACACCCAGCATCGTTACTCCGTGCTCAAGCCTCCATCACTATTGCTTTCCCTTCTTAACATGCATTTCTGCTGTCTCTAGCCCTGAAGGACAACAGTTGGACATAAAGAAGTCAAGCTATAAAAAGGCAAGTGAGGCTCTTGGCCTGACTGTTGGTGGGAGGACGACAAACAGTATTAGTAGAACTGATTGCTGGGGAACCAGTGTTCCTGTGGCCCCACCAGCCCAGGACAACCCTTAATGCTCTTTGTCCCAGGCATGAGGAGATAGTACCTTTCTGGGCCTGGCACTGAGGGGTAGATGCCTGTTTCACTTTGCATTTGGGTCCTTTTATCTCATGTGGGTTCTACAAGGCTCAACTGGTGCAGAGTCTCCTTTCCATGTCATCCTAGTCACTATGACATATACTCTAGTACAGGGTAGGAGCCTCTCAGTTACCAGTTTTAAAAGGGTAGGGACTATGTCTCAAACTTCTTGGTTCCCCTCACAGCTTAGCACAGTGTTTTACATATATAGTAAGTCCTCAAGAGATGCTTGTTGAATGAATGAAGTTCTTGGGTTTGCCCCGTGGCCTTGGCCGCTGACCTTCTCTCCCTCAGCTCTCCAAGTTTCTGCATCACATGATGAAGGAGCAGATTGTGCAGGTGAAGGAGTTGAGCAAAGGTGTGGAGAGCATTGTAGCTGTGGACTGGAAACACCCCAGGTGAGAGCTGAGGGCCCATTGGTCCCAGGCAGCTCTGAGTCTGCCTGGGATGGGGATGTCTAGACACCAGTGTAGAATGCTTTTTCTCATCTTTTCCTCATTATGGGTTTCAGCATTACATCTTTTGTTGTGCCTGAGCCCTCCCCAACTGCCCAGAGTGTCCACGAGGATACCAAGGAAAAGCCTTATCACCCGCCGGAGATCGAATCTCTTTACTGTATCCCAGCCAGCATGACTTCTCTCTTCCAGGCGGCTGGCCACAAGTGAGTTGTGTAGAACATCTGCAAACCGGCTCTGTCTGCTTGAGCTCTTGTCTGGACTGATCCACATGGCCTCTCAGCTCATCTTGGCTCTCTGTTGTGCTCAGCACATCCATCCTTCCCTTGGCTTTCTGTTGCCCGAGTCTAGCTTTAAGCTTCCTTCCCCCAGCAAGTTTCTCTGTGTCTAATGGAAATGGGGAGAATGTTCAACCCATAGTCGATGATCATGTTTCATTTCCACCTCATCAGGAAGGAAATAGAGCAGGAAAGATGGGGAGGGAACCCCATCAGAAAGAAGTCCTTGGCTTGTTTTACATGGCTCTCACAGTTGAGTCCACCTTCTTGTACCCCTTTTTTCTCCCAGGAAGGGGAGTACCCTCTCTGGCAGTGAAGTCCGTGCAATCATCATTGACTATGCAAAGAAAAACAACCTAGTTGATGCAGACAACAAAAAGTAAGTAAAAAAGCACGTGGCAGTCTTTTGCACTAAGAACCAGGCTGCCTTGAGTCGTGTGTGTGTTTGCACATGTTCATAGGTGAGTCAGAGAATGCTGAAATTGGAGATCTTTATAGATCTATCTTTGATTTTGTAGATGGGCCACGCGGTCATATAAAAGTCAATTAAAGGATGTAGACGTATTTAGCCTGGATAGTAGAAAATTCAATGGGAACATGACAACTGCCCTCAAGTATTTGAAGGACTATTCTCTGGAAGTGGAATTAGATTTATCCTGTTTGGCCTCAGAAGGAAGGATTGGGTTTATGCAGAGAAGCAGATTTAGGTTTGGTATAGAGTTAAATTTCCCAACAATTAGAACTGTCCAAAAGCAGAATGGGCTGACTCAAGCAAGGATAGTTAGGGAGAGGCCACACAACCACTTGTATGTCTACGTGTGCTCCTGAAGTCTTTCCAAGTGAGTCTGGAAGAGTGAACCTAGAGAAGTGACGTGAAGAAGTTTATCCCACCTGCCTCCTCGGGGTGTTGTTTTGGGAGAAAACGTAAGGCACTTTCTGAGTGTGAGCAACTGTCATTGTTCCCTATAGTCACCCAGCTAGTTGATGGCCAAGCCAAGCCTGGAACCCAGATCTCTGAATTCTCAGTCCTTGATCATTCTACTTGAGCATGATCTATGTCCTGCTTCCAGGAACTCTGCCATGATTTCTTCCCTCTGTGTGGTGTATTACCTGATAAATGATCTTACTCTCAGACTATTGTGAAAGTTTTAGGAGGTGGCCCTTAGCACAAGTCTAAATATCATTCTTTCTCTTTCCCTTTAGTCTTGTGAAGATGGATCCCATCTTGTGTGACTGCATCTTGGAAAAAGCTGAACAAAACACAATATTGAAGCTTCCATGGGATAAACTCATTGAAAGGTAAAAGAGGTTTACAGAACCTCAAGTATAAAGGGGGGGATGATAATAGCATCTACCTCACAGGGTGGATGTGAGGATCAAATGAGATAATATTTGTTTTAAAAAAAAAAAGTGCTTAGCACACTGGCTGCACATAGTAGGTGCTATATAAATGTTTATTCAATCCCTCTTTCATTAGCTTTCCTTAATTTCTCTCTGTGACCTTTCTTTCTCTCCCTTGAATCACCTGATTGCATCACATTTTAATTTATTTTGAAATTTTTTTTCCAATTACATGTAAAAACAATTTTTAACATTTTTTTTAAAATTTGAGTTCCAAATTCTCTCCCTCCTTTCCTCCCTTCCTCTCCAAACGCCCTTTCACGAGAGGGCAAGCAATTTGATACGGATTATACATGTGCAGTCAGGCAATACATATTTCCATATTAATCGTATTATGAAAAAAACACAGACCAAAAAAAAAAGCCAAGAAAAATAAAGTTTTAAAAAAGTATGTCTTGATTTGTATTCAGATTTCATCAGTTCTTTCTCTGGAAGTGGATAATATTTTTCATCATAAGTCCTTCGGGACTGTCTTAGATCATTGTATTGCTGAGCATAGCTAAGTCATTCACAGCTGATCATTGTACAATATTGTTGCTGTGTACGCTGTTTTCCTGGTTCTGCTCACTTCACTTTGCATCAGTTCATATAAGTCTTTCCAGGTTTTTCTGAAAGCATCCTGCTCATCATTTCTTATAGCACAATAGTATTCCATCCCAATTGTATACCACAACTTGTTCAGCCATTCTCAAGTTGGTGGGCGTTGTCTTCATTTCCAATTTTTTGCCACCAGAAGGAGCTGCTATAAATTTTCTGTATATAGAGACACATTTCTGTACGTAGAGGTCCTTTTCCTTTTTTTTTTTTTTTTAAACTCTCTTTGGGATACAGCCCTAGTAGTGGTATTGCTGGGTCAAAGGGTTTTATAGCCCTTGGGGTATAATTTCAAACTGCTCTGCAGAATGCTTGGATCAGTTCACAATTCCACCAGTAGTGTATTAGTGTCCCAGTTTTCCCACATCCCCTCCAGTGTTTGTCATTTTCCTTTTCTGTCATATTAGCCGATCTGATAGGTATGGAGTGGTACCTCAGAGTTGTTTTAATTTACATTTCTCTAATCAATAGTGATTTAGAGCATTTTTTCATATTTCAGATAGTGTTGATTTCTTCATCCCCAAACTGCCTATTCATATCCTTTGACCATTTATCAGTTGGGGAATGACCTGTATTCTTATAAATTTGATACAGTTCTCTGTATATTTGAGAATTGAGACCTCTATCAGAGTAACTTGCTATAAGAATTTCACAAATATCCATTTTTTTCCTGCTGAAGGATTATACTGTTTTGCTGAGTAGATGATTCTTGGTTGTAATTCTAACTCCTTTGCCCTTTGGAATATCATATTCCAAGCCCTTCAGTCCTTTAAAATAGAAGTTGCCAAATCTCATGTTATCCTGATCGTGGCTCCGTGATATTTGAATTGTTTATTTCTAGCTGCTTGCAGTATTTTCTCCTTGACCTGGTAGCTATGGAATTTGGCTATAATATTTCTGGGAGTTTTCATTTTGGGATTTGGTGATTGGTGGATTCTTTCTATTTCTATTTTACCCTGTGGCACTAGGATACCAGGGCTATTTTCCTTGATAATTTCTTGATACATGATGTTTAGGCTCTTTTTTTGATCATGACTTTCAGATAGTCCAGTAATTAATAAATTATCTTTCCTGGTATTTCACATTTTCTTCTATTTTTTCATTCTTTTTATTTTGTTTTATCACTTCTTGATGTCTTATGGAGTCATTAGCTTCCACTTGTCCAATTTAAATTTTTTTAGGGGGCGGGCTAGGCAATGGGGTTAAGTGACTTGCCCAGGGTCACACAGCTAGTAAGTGTCAAGTGCCTGAGGCCAGATTTGAACTCAGGTCCTCCTGACCCCAGGGCCGGTGCTCTATCCATTGTGCCACCTTGCTGCCCTGCCAATTTTAATTTTTAAGGAATTATTTTCTTCAGTGAACTTTTGTACCTTCTTTTCTATTTGTCCAATTCTACTTTTTAAGGAGTTCTTCCCTTCAGTGAATTTTTTTACATCTTTTTTTCCATTTGGCCAATTCTGCTTTTAAGAAGTTCTCTTCAGTGGATTTTTGTGCCTCTTTTACCATTTGGCCTATTTGGTTTTTAAGATGTCATTTTCTTCAGTACTTTTTTGTGCCTCCTTTACCAAACTGTTGACTCGTTTTTCATGATTTTCTTGCAGCACTCTCATTTCTTTTCTCGATTTTTCCTCTACCTCTCTTATTTGATTTTTAAAATCCTTTTTGAGCTCTTTCAGAAATTCTTTTTTGGTCCTGGGATCAATTCATAATTTTTTTGAGGCAAATTTTCATATAGCTGCTTTGACAGAAGATGACAACGTCTTCTTCTGGGTTTGTGTCTTGATCTTCCCCGTCGCCCTAAAAACTTTCTATGGTCAGGTTCTTTTTTTGTTGTTTGCTCATTTTTCAGAATAGTTTGGGCGGGGGGAGGGATGTCTGTAAGTTTTCAGTTCTTCTAAATTGGTATGATCTAAGCAGTGTGGTCACCGCTCTTCTGGCCTGTGCTCTGGTCTGTGAGTGACTAAAAACACTCTTTCCCACCCTGGAACTGTGACCAGGGTCCCCATTCTCCTGCAGCAACATGTTCTAAGTATGCTAGTGTTCCTCCTTGCTCTGGGACTGTGACCCAGAATCAAGTAGGGGCAGTGTAACAGAGTCCTGCAGCAAGTGCCAGCAAAAGGATACCTGTCATCTTCTTCCAACCAGTTGCTACTCTCACTCTTGTAACAGAAAGTAGAACTTTTCTGCTTCTCTCTCTCTGCCTAGTGGGAGCCTGTGCCCTGACTTGGACACTGGAGGGGAGAGAATGCCTTGTGCATGGTTGGGTGGGGGGGTTGCCTGGAGGACTCAGACCTTCATTGACCCCTCTATTTCAGGTGCCTGCAGAGATTGAAACCTGCCTATCAAGTGACCTTTTATGGCCAAGAGCCTATTGTGAAGAAAGGAAAAATCTGTCCAATTGACATCACCTTAGCACAGAGAGCATGCAATAAAAAGGTAAAAAAGAAACTCCATGGACTCGAAGAGTTGGTGGGGACTTCAGGGTGGGTGGGGTGTGTTATTTCTATCGATGCCATGAATTCCTTAAAGCCATTGTTGAATCAGGAAGAAGCTTTATTAATGATCTGGGAAGGCTGGGTGTACTGCATGTGTGAGATCACGATGCCTGTGAGAGCACGTGTGTCGCCAAAGGCACACCTTTTTATTCCTTATTCCCCATTTGAATTTCCTTCCCGTTTCCCCTTTGCTGGCTACTATAGAGGTTACAGCCTATCTGAAGTGTCTAATTTCCTCACGTGAGTCTCCATCCCAATTACATCTCCCAGTCCCCACAATTCCTCGACCTTGACCTTTACTTGGGAACACCCCTTTTGATGTTAATCTATACCTAACCTCAGAACTGGTTTAGTACCCATTAGTCTATTTACCACCAAAAGTGTTTTCTTATTCTAATATAACTCCCTTTGTTCAACTTCTGCCTAGTCCACCCCCCCCCATTCCTTTCCACTTTACTTTTGTGGAAATTTAAAAAAAAAAAACTATCTCCCACATTGCCTACCAGTTTTAAACTGACTCCAGCCTCTGATTGAGTGATATGCAGAAGCACCATTCATGTATTCCACAGGGTGTCATATATTTCTACATTTACCTGAGCAGGAACCTTTTCTCTGATATTCCTAACTGGTGGTCATCCAACTTTTATGTGAATACCACCAGTGATGGGGAACTCACTACCTATCAAGGCTGCCTATTGTCCCATTCAACTATTCTAATTGTTAGGGAGTTTTTCCTTATACTAATTCTAAATCTTCCCCTTTGCAACTTCAGTTCTAGGGCCAGGCAGAACAAATCTAGTCCCTGTACCGTATGACAGACCTTTGGGTGCTTGAAGATAGCAACCCATCTTGTCCCTATCTTAATCTTCTTTATGGAGGTTTTTTGGGAGGACATAGGCAAAAATCTTACTGAATTAGACAGTATAGAGCAATTGGTGTCTGGGCCAGAGAAGAGAAGATTGATTGCATTTTTGTGATCTGAGATTGCCTCTCTAGTTAAGGGTCTAATTCTTAGGAAGGTTTTCCTTAAATAACTGAAATCTGCCTGTGTAACTTCAGAACAAGCCCAAGCCCAGCACGCTTTCTTTCTCATGAACCATCAGAGTCATCAAGGTTGTTTCTGTTTCTCTGCTGGACATGAACCTGCTCCGCCATAGCCCCTGAGGTCATTGCTTGCCATTTACATTTGTGTAGTGGGTTAGGTGCTCTGTGGAAGGAAACTAACCACCTCCACTCTCTACGAGTTTATACTCTGCAAACAGATTGAGTGCTTGGCTTGGAAAGTGAAATTCAGTCAAACAGACCAACCAAAAACCCACGCCTGGAGCCCTGTTGGCAGATTATAAGCTCCAGTTTGTGTTCTTTTCACCATCTCTGAGGCCCTGCTGAATTAATCCATTGGCCCCTTGGTAACCCTAAGGTTGTGGCTAAGCTACCTTATTTATTAGGACGTGTGTGTGTGTGTGTGTGTGTGTGTCTCAAACATCTGTAACAATGTCTCTCCTGAATGCAGAAACTCTTTAACATCTCTTCTCATTATGTATGAGGCATCCTGTTTTTATAGCCATGGGGAATGTTATAGACTTTTAAAATGTTTTTGCTCAACCCATTCTGATGAGGGGCACACCGTTATTTGTGAAGCAAAAAAGCAATTAAAATGTATGTGTGTGCACATTGATGACTGGGTGGCTTCTAGTCTGGGCTTTCTTGTTTTGGAGGCAGTTGTAAGGCATATGGGTTCTCCTCCAATTTAGGGAAGAGGGGGATGCAGAGTCACTTAATTCGGAAGAGTGTGGGGGTGGGGGTGGGGGTATGCATGTGCATGTTCTGCTTTCCATTCTTGGCTAGTCCTGACTTTTTTCATGGACAGGTGACCTTGGTCAGGAACCTGGAGGTCTTTGGTCTTGACCCGTATTCTGTGGCTGCCATCCTTCAGCAACGGGGCCAGGCCAGTGCCACCATCACCCCTGTCCCTGGGGTTAAGGATGCCATTCAGGTCCAAATCCAGGGGAATCAGATCAATCATCTCAGTCGGCTCCTGCTTGGTGAGCATCTTCCCTTTAGCTAAGCTTTGTCTAGGTCTTCTGAGAGTATAAGACAGTGTCAGTCAGTCATCTAGGGCTCAGTACCTATTTTGAGTAAACCCCAGGTCCAGGTGCTATGAGAGAGGGGGAAAGTAAAACATGAGTCCCTGGCCTCGGGGAGTTTACATTCTATTTGGAGAGGCTGAACCTCTAAAGGAATCTTAGAAAGTGTCATTCACCAGGACCATTTGTATAGTAAAAACAGTCCTGAAATATGGGGGGCCTGCCATAGACAAGAGAGCCACTAATGGTGGGCAGCTTCCCAGACAAAATGAGGGTTGGCAGAGAAGAGAGCAATGCTGGCTGTTGATACCTGAATGTGCAAAGACTGGAAAACAAGGAATACTCTGAGGAGCTGGGTTGCTGCTGGCTTAGCTGAGCAGGAACAGAGATGGGCCTGGGCAAGGAACTGCTGAGTGTTTAGATGCTGGGGGGGGCAGGGCAGAGGGCCTTGGAGGCTGCTAGGCTGAGAAGTCTGTCTGCCTTTTTTGCATTGTAGAAGAATATAACATCCCTCGAAAATATATTCAAGGTTTGGAAAAGGCCCCCAAAGCTGGCAAGAAGAAGTAATGGCCCTAGTGTCAAATTACTCATTTCTTGGAAATCGAAATCTCTGAGCTGGTAATTTATGTGACTTTTCAACTTTTGAGAGGATGAAATGTAATTCTTTACCCAAATAAATTTTTATTCTCAAGCTCCTTATTCATATATATATATTTAAATCTTATTTTTAGCACTGTCTTTTATTTTTATATCACCCCCATTTCCAAATATATTGCTCCCCTCTCCTGTCACCAGTGATTAATTCCATAGAGGGGATAAATACTGGACCTGTGATTTCACTGCAAAGGGAACTGTCCCAGGTAAGGAAACTTCCCTCAGTCCCATCTTCATAATCCTTCCGAAGAAAATAAACTAGTATTGCTGAACTTTAATCAGGCGTATTTTAAATTCGAAGAAGAAAAGAGGCTGGAGTGGGGCAGCGTTTGTCGCCCTCCTGCTCCCTTTTGCTTCAGGGCGGGCTGCCTCTGCTCAAGCCCCCACCAGTCCTCCACAGGCTGCCTATGTCCCTGTCCCTAATAGTACCTAACTACTGTGCTTGCTGACAGACTCCTGCAGGTGTTTAAAGAGTCTTTGGTAGTGGGGACAGGACTCAGTTTTCTGCCTTCATAAACACAGAAGAAAGACTTGCCCTCAGATTACAGCAGAGAAAGGACTTATGGGGGACGTAAAGGCAGCACGGGCAAACTAGCAAAGAAGGGGCTCTGTCTGATGAAGTGTTTCGTGGCCACGACTCTAGATCTGCCCAGTCATTAACAGCATTGGCTCATGTGGTTCTAACAATACACATCTTATTTTAATCTCTCACATGACACTCAAGTGATATTATCCCCATTTTGCAGATGGGAAACTGAGACTCAGGTCAAGTGATTTGCCTATGGTCACAGTCAATAGGGAATCAGAGGCAGGATTTGTGCTTGGGCCTGTCCTGACTCTTAAAGTCTGCCACTTTTCCACCTAACATCATCTGCCTGTCTCTGTCTCATTTAGGGACCCTTTAGAACAGGCCTTCACCACATACGGCCTGCACCCAGAGAAAGGAAGGAGTGGGGGCTGGGCTAGATGATAATTTATAAGTTCCCCCAGATCAAAGGCTTTAGACTCGAAAATGATCTGGGCATGGTGCCTTGTGTAATCAACACCCAAGAACAGAACGTAATGCATTCTAATGACTTCTGTCTTTACTACAAAACTTGTAAGATTCAGTGTTCAAGTGAAGACAGAGGGCAGCAAGAATAAGTGATCACCATGTCCAGCCACCTGCTTCCAAGCTGAGCTCGTTTTCAGCCTTTTAAGACAGTGGTTGCTCTACCAATTTTTAAAGACCTTTTCTCTTTTCCTGACCTAAAATTTAATCTTCCTTAGCTCTTTGCAGTCCTTACTTTTACGTAACTGAAAATTGTCTCCTGCTGTGCCTTAAGCAGTTTTTTCATTTTGCTCTGTGGAGTCAAGTCAGCAAGTATTTATCAAACATCTACTGTGTGCTAGACACAGTGCTAAGCACTGGGGATACAAAGAAAGGCAAAAAATAGTTCCTGCTTTCCAGGAGTTCACAGTCTTGTGGGGAAGAAAACATGTGAACAACTCTGTAAAAAAAAGATCCAGGATAAATGGGAGATAATCCCAGAGGGAAGGCATGCAGGACTGGGAAAGCCTTGCAGACAGTGGAACTTTAGCAGAGACTTGAAGGAAGCCAGGAGAGCCAGCAGTCAGATGGAAGAGAAAGTCTCGGGCCTGGGGGGATAGCCAGTGAAAATACCCAGAGTTGGAAGATGGCGAGTCATATGAGAGGAATAGGAAGGAGGTGGATGTCACTGGATTGAAGAGCATGTGGAGTTTGAGGTGACTAGTAGGCGGTTGAACGTGATACACTGGAGGTCAGCAGAGAGATTGGGGTCAGACAAACAGATCTGGGAATAATTTGTGTAGGGATGATTACTGAGTCCATGGGAGCTGGTGAGAGCACCAAATGACAGTATAAAGGGAGAAGGGAAGAAGGCTCAGGGCAGAGCTTCTAGGGGATGCCCACTTTTTTGGGGAATGTCCTGGATGAAGATACAGTAAAGGAGACTGAGGAGAAGACAGGAGAAGCAAGAACAGTGTCATGAAAACCTGGAAAGACAAGAGTGTCTGAGGAGATGATGTTGGTCAATAGGGTCAGAGGCAGCAGAAAGGTCAAGAAGGATGAGGACTGAGAAAAAGGCCATTGGATTTGGCAACTAAGATCACCGATGACTGGATAGAGCAATCTCGGTTAAATGATGACGTCAGAAGCCAGCCTTTGGAGAATTAAGAAGTGAGGGGGAAGGACGTAAAGACATCAATTGTATGTGGCCTTTTCAAATTACAAAAGGGAGGAGATAATAGGAAGATAGCCAGATTGAGGGCTTTTTGTGGATGAGGAAGGCACGGGCAGTTTGTAGACAGTAGAGAAGCAGCTAGTAGATAGGGAGAGACTAAAGATAAGTGAGAGTAGGGGTAGTGGAGAAGACAGGGTAGAGTGGGATCGCTTGTATGTGTAGAGGGGTTGGCCTTGCCAAGGAGAATGGCAGCCTCATGTGAGACAGGTACAAGAGAGAGTGGAAGGCATCTGCAAATTGCCTCGATTTTTTCAGCAAAGGGTAGGGGTAGGGAGATCCATGGGAGGTTTGAGAAAGAATGAAAAAGTTTGGAAGATTGTGAATTGAATGGGGAAGTTTAAAACTATTGCCTTGCTACAGTGAGGACCCAGTTGAGATTATGGAACAAATTTATAGTTGACCTATAAAATCAGCAAAGATTTGTTTTTCACGCCCTCTGTTCAGTAGGAAGGAAGAAAGGCAGTAGTGGGAGTAAACCCAGGCTCAGGCTTGGTAGGGTAGGCTCTTCTATAGGATAAGGGCCAAGGGCATTGAGAGAAGAGGACAGTATAGGGTTGAACTGCTTCCGCATGGGGTCATAATTAAGATGGAGAACAGCTGATCACACCACCCTTCATACACATTTAGGCAACTAAAGTCTTCAAACTATTTGGTCAATATTCTGTCCCAAGGGAATTTTTAAAAAATCATGTTCTCTGATCCTATTCCCCACCCAGAGGAAGGTGGTGACTTGGGGTAAGCCAGAAAAGCCAGATGAAACAATAGTACCAGATGTATCACTTTTGCAACAAGCTTTTTATTTTCATATATATATGTATATTTTTTTACAACTCAGACCAACATTTTTTAAAAAGTTCATACAACACACACACACACACACACATACACATACATATACATACACACAGACACACAAAGCAACATGACCCTTAGGAAGGCACTGCCAGCAGTCACATCCACCTCTGAGAGGGAAGGAATTCTTTTTTCATACTTTTTTTTTTTTTTTAAGAGCTTTAGACCTCAGCCCAGGTCCAAAATCTAGCTGTGCTTTCTTTAGAATCTGAGCTGTCCCATGCTTTCTCCCACACTCTCTCTATATAGCTATGTACTATATTTGTATATCTCTATATATATATATCTATGTAATAGGTTTTTTTTATTCCCTTTAAAAATAAAATCGCCTTTCCCATTGGAGGGAGGTTTTCAGCAGCATTCACGGCAGTTGCAGCGAGAGCCATGCCTTATACCAAGGTTGTAGACATGCAGGATTAAGAGAAATGGGTTTTTTCCCTTAATTTAAACCAGAGGGAGAGGAGGGTTTTTTTGTTTTTTTTTTTTGAAGGGGAGGGTACAGTGTGAGATGTGGGATGGGGGGAGAAGGGGTATTTGTATAGGTTGCTGTTTCTTCTACAGATATAAAGACTACATGTGGGTATACATATACATACATATATATAATTTATATTATATATAATGTATCTATGTATGTATATACACACACTGTATTCTCCAGAGGCAGTGATGAGGGTGGATGTTTAGTGGGAGAGGTGAGGAGAAAGAAAGGCCACCCTTTGAGGCCTTGGAGAAGCTGGGAACATCAGCTTACCTTTACCTATGGAGTAATGGGCTTTTGGGGATTTGGAAATTGAAGGCAAGGGAAAAAAGGGTCTCTTAAGGGCTGGGCCTGGAGTCTAACCCTCAGTTGAAAATTACAATCCTTCTGTCCTTGCCTTGAAGGGTGTTCTTTTGTTTTCTGGGCCTAAGGCTGTGATTCCATCAGCAGAGGAAATATCTACCAATGAACATCAGCATCTGCTCACAGCTTACAGTTTTAGCAAGTTGACTGGGACACTGAGGTTAAGTGACTTGCCCTGTGTCACAAAGCCACTCTAACCCAGGTCTTCCTGACTCTGAAAGCTGGCCCACTACTCCATGCTGTCTCTATCCATACCTGGCTGATAACGTGAACTGGTTGGTTGGTTCATAACTGAAGTTTGCACCAGTCCAATGAGTCAGCACAAAGTAGCAGTCAGGAAGCCGCGTGTCCCCCCTGTACAGCACCCCCAAGGATGAGGGGCAGCTGTGATAGGGGAAGAGAAGTCCATTCTCCCTTTGGTAGCTGGGAAGGGGGGCTTTCCTCAACCCGCTCTGCCAGCCATCTGCTGTCTAGCACCCGGCAAGCAGCATCTGGAAACCTTGAACTTATTCCCACACCCCCTTTAAAGACAGAAAGGCACTGAGGTCAAAGGGGAGACAAGGGCCCCTGGGGCTCTCCATCATTTAGGGGTCACTCTGGGCGTAGTGCCCAGTCTTCAGAATGGGAGGGTTGAGTTTGTAATTCCCTACTTCTCTGAGAAAGGCAAGGTCTTCTGGCCACAACTGGAATCCCACAGGACCAGGGCCTGAGGCAGAAGGCAGAGGGAGCAGTGGTAGCAGCCCTGGGACGGTTGGGTCAGGGCATCTCAGGCACAATAGAGCCTCTTCCCTGCTCCCAGAGGTTGGAGGTTGCTTGTCAGATGATTTTCTGAAATACATTTTAGTCTCTGTCCAACTCAGTTTCTCCAGAACAAAAGTTTAAAATGAAAACCTCTGGGCAGGGAAGAGGCCAGTTTCACTTTGGGAGAAATATCAAAAGGATGGAAACAGCATCAAATTTATGTTGAGAAAAATTTTCTGACAGATGTGGATGTGTACACACCCACTCACAAACACACACACATATGCACCTAAGATTTCACCCTCATAATATCATGTGCTGGAGAGGCTCACACTGATGATCTCTATGGAAACCCCTAAGCTAAGGCGCTCAGGGTTTCTTAGCAGGGGCCAGTGACTTTAGGAGGCATCTCAGCCTGAATTATAGGCACCTGTAGCTGAGGGAGGGGTGAAGGTGGAGGGGAAGGTACTAGCTAACACACTCCTTTCCTTTTATTCTCCTTCCCTCCTACTTCTGGTGGTCTACTCTGAGCCCGCTAGGTCTCCACAAATGAACATTCAGCTCTTTTATTATGTGACTCAATAAATAAAGCTGTTCAAGAAGAGAAGGGAGGGAAGAGAGAACAGAACAGAGGTCCAGGAAGGAATACGCATCTCCTTAAAATCATTTTCCCTTGTTTTTCCCATATCTGCCTTTGCCAACCAGTGGTAGGTCCTGGATTGGTGATGCATCAAGGCAGCTGTTGGGTTTCTGAAAGGCCTGTGGTTTGACAGAGCAAGAGAAAGATTCTCTTAGAACACCGGGACTGCTTCCACAACAGTGTCTCTGGGGGCCGAGGGGTGACACGGGAAGGGGCGAGAGAAAAGATCCCAAGACAACACATCGGAGAAGTTACTGCCCACTGGAACAACTTGAGGGTGAGCACACGAGTGCCCAGCAAGATGTGTCCTGAGATAAGTGTCTGTTGCAAAATAATAATCCAATCCATTCTCCTCTGGAGCTGTTCCAGGACGAGGGAGGAAGGGGAGGCAGGCAGGGTTAGCCAGGTTTGCCCTGGGCATCTCTCAAGAGTTCCTCCAGTCTTTGCTTGAACTTGTCATACTTCTTCTGCACTTGCTGGATTTTGTCCTGTTCTTCCTTTTCCAGAATGGTTAAGAAGTTCTGGAGCTCCGGGATGGAGAAAGCATCCCACTGTGGAGGGAGAAGGGAAGAGTTAGAGAGGAACGGCGGCAGCACAGTATGCAGGTTAGCAGTTGGCTTTAGAACCCCCTTGGTGTCTTGTAGTCCGTTCCCTTCTCTGGATCCTATAGTTCTGTTTGCATTCCGCCTGGTTAGTCTGAAAACTACAATGCTCACATCATTTTTTTCCACCTGTGACCCACTTGCCCCACTTATCACTTCAGAGCAAAAGCAATTAAAAAAATCATTTAACAAATCAAAAAGTTACTGGAAAAGTGGCATTTTTTTTTTCAATGGGGCCAACCAGATGAGTCAACACAACCCACCCACAACCAACCCAGTAGGCTTCAGAGGCGCAGGATTAGTGATAGGGTCGGACCTACCTCCACCTCTCCCGTCTCGTTCTCCTTTAGCACAAAACTGAGGATGTCTGTGTCAGGGCCGGCCAGCAGGCGAAGGTAAAGGGGACAGTCGGTGATGGAGAGTTTCTGAAATAGCACTGAAGATGAGAGAATGGATTGAGGGTCCCTCATCTCAGAGAGGAAGGGCAGGGGTCTGTCTAGGGGTGTTAAGCTGCTGAGGGCAATGATAGAAGGCCATGCCAGAATGTTAAGGGATTATCTAGTTTAACCTCCTCATTTTACAGATGAGGAATCAGATCCAGAGAGATAAAGTGATTTGCTTGAGGTCACAGTCAGTTTGTGACAGCCAGCTGTGGATCCAAGGTCCTTTGACTCTCGTCCCAGGATGTTTCTCACCATGCTGTGCTGCCAACTTTGTTGGAGACCAAGAGGACACAGAAGTTAACTAGGCATTATAAAACTAGGCATTGGCCCATAAGACTTTTTAGCAGTGTTAAATCCCAAGATGCTCCTTATTAACAACATGTAACCTATATCAAATTGCTTACCATTTCAGAGAGGGAGAGAATTTGGAATTCAAAATTTTTAAAAATGAATGTTAAAAATTGTTTTTACATGTAATTGAGAAAAAAATAAAATACTAAAAATAATAACACGTAAAGAAACACTATGGTATGGTGGAAAGAACCGAGGGTCTGTAGTTGGAGGCCTTGGGTTCAATCCCAGCTTTGCCAGTTGTTCACCTGACTTATAACCTGGAGCAAGCAATTTAATGTCTTTGGGCCTCAGTTTCCTCACCTGTAAAATGAGCTTTGAACTAGGTGAACTCTAAAGTTCCTCCCAGTTCTAGTTCTGTGATCCAGTGATTTAGCCGGAGCGTGAACTTCTTCCACCTCTAGATTCCACGGCAGTTCACAGCTTGTAGTATTAAGAGAGCTGCCTGAGGTTCAGAGAGTGACTTGCCCAGGGTCACACAGCTGGTAAATGTCAAATTTGAACTCGAGTCTTCCTGACTCCCAAATCTGTCATTCTAGGCACTACTCCATGCTGCCTCTAATGATGATACTTTATACAGCAAGATGATTTTGTGGGTGTCCATGGCAACATATCTGCCTTAGAACACATATTCCCTTTCTCCACATCCTGTTCAGAGAATGGGAGGGTCCAAATCCATTACACAGATTAGAAAATTTAAGTCCAGAGGAAGATAGGAGTTGGGAGGCCACTAGCTGAGGGTGCCTCCTCCTGGCCTCTGTGATGGTGGGTTTATTTGGATGTTGACTTTACTGAAGATCTGAATATTTTAGGGCAAGCTAGTTTGCCCACAGAACATTTGGGGGCCTGAAAGTATATTGATAAAACACTTCAATGTTGGTGTAGGAGGCATGTAAGACTTTCTCTTCTCAGTTTGGCCCTAAGATTAGAGGGAGAGATGTTAGGGAAATTTTCTAACAAAAAGGATCATTAAACCTTTTTTCATATCAGAAAATTGCTGCCTATATTAGGAACTTACATTTATAAAGCAAGTGAAGGTTCACCTTGAGCCTCACAAACAGCTTTTGGAGATGGATTATATTATCTCCATTTTACAGATCAAGAAACTGGCACTCATAGATGGTGAGTGACTCTCCCAGGGTCAGATAGCTAGTGTCTTGAGTAGAGCTCAAACCCAGGGCTTTCAGATTCCAAGGTCTAATTTGCAAAGCATGCCAGGGAAAAGTACTCTTGACACAAATGGAGTTTTACATTTAACATTTGGGAGTGAAAATATTGCTGGCATTGAGATTTCCTCACGGAACCGCTATTCTCACTACATGAAACCTCGCAGTTCCCCGGTGGCACAAACTAGGAAATGCAGCTCCAGGGCTGGCCGCCCTGCCTCCTCCCGGGAGAGCCCCCTTTCTCCCCCCTGTACTGGAGGTGACGCTGGAGATGGGAGGTGGGTTGCTCCTCCTACCTTGTCCATCCTTGTGCGTCCGCTTGAACAGAGCAAACTTCTGGGGATTGTCCACTACCATGAACTTCTTGAGGAGCCCCTGGATGACTTCGCTGACTGTGGTGGTGCTGCTAATGTGCAGCTGCTTGATGGCGTCCAGCGGCAAGTAGAAGGACGTCCTCTTGTCTGTGGTGGCGGCCAGGTTCACCTCCTTGACGGCGTCGTAGATGCTCCGGGGCCGGATCCCAGCCGGTACTGTCACGGGCCTCCGAAGTTTCAGATGCACTTTAATGAAGCCCGTGTAGGTACCATCATCGCTCTACACAAAAGCATCGGAGGGAGGGAGGAGACGAGTCAATGCACTTGTGTGATGGCCCTCCTCGGGGGATGCCTTCTACAGTGGGGCAGAGCTCTCTCTGTGGACCCTGTTGGGTGTTCCCAGGCCTGCCAGACTTCATCTGGGAAGGGGAGAAATCCTGGAAAGGGATACCCTTTTTCTGAACCAGGCATTCTCTCCCTGGGCTTCCCCTTGCCTCTTTCAGTTCTGAGAGGAAAGGGAAGGTGTTGGAGGTTGCTTTGCTAACAAGCCAGGCAAAATTCCCAAACCAGGGCAGTGTTTTAGGTAAGGATCCTTTGTAATCCTTAAGTGTCTTTCAAAACTCAGCATAAACGCAACCACCTACTTTCCCTAATCGTCCTTCTCCCAATTGCCAATGCCTCTTCCCCATATTGTACAATTATGTTCCATATACTAATTTATTCTCTTATACTAACATTTGTGCATGTTGCTTCCCCCTTTAGAATATAAGCTTTTAAAGGAAGGGGGTGTTTCATATTTTTGTTGTTTTGTATCCCCAGCACCAAGTACAGTGCCTGACACACAGTTGGCACGGGTAGACTAATTGATGGCAATTGCTCTCCCTCCATCCCCTTCTGAATCCCCTTCTGAAAAACGCAAAGACTGTAGGCCACTAGGCCTCTCTAGGCCACCATACAAATGTCCTGATGTGTTCAAAAGAACTTGCACCCTATTTGAGGGAGGTTCTGGACTGTGGCTCTTAAGACTCGTCACAAAGCAGGGCCCCCTGGGCCTCAGGTCTCACAATCAGGGACAGTCACTTGGGATTTCCTTCTACATCTTGCTTGTCCAAAGGTTGGACCCAAAGGAGAGAATTCAGCCCCAGTAAATGAACTACCAGGCTGCAGGATACAGCATGGTACAGGGCAAAGAGCATGGGCTCTTAAAAGGAGGGCTTTAATCCCAGCTCTGCTAACCACTGCCTGTATGATCCCAAGTTATGTCATCTCTCTGGGCCTCAGTTTCCCCATCTGTAAAATGTTCTTTAAGACACTCTGGAGCCTGTGACTTGTCCACTAGGCTACACTGTTCCTCCATCCCTTCATCCTTTCTGAGAACCATTAGGGTCCATAGTTGCTCAATCACCAGCAGAGGGCAGGACTCACCAGTTGGTCCCCCATAGCATGCAATGCCCCCCCGCCCCGAGTGCCCAAGCACCCCGGCCTGTACTTAGTGCCTCTACCTAAGCAACAAACAGGCTCTTATAATATGGCGCTTAGAGATCATCTAGTCCAACCTACTCCTTCTACAGATGAAGAAACTGAGGCCCAGAGTGATGGAGGTCGCATAGGGAATGAGCCCTTGAGCAGAATTAGAACCTACAGAAAAGAAGGCAGAGACCCTACATGGGAGAACAGGCTCTCTGGACGTGGGAATCAGGGCCTCTTGACTTACCAGCTTCATGCCCAGGCAGTTTTTCTCCTTGCTATTGTAGTTGTCAATTTTCTGTTTGATTTCCTTAAGTGTGGGGACCTGGCGCTTCTCCTCTTCCACGGGTTTGCAGACATTCTGAAAGAAGATGGTGGGGGCATTATTCGACGGGGTCAGCACATCCAGGATGGGAGGCAGAGAACCAAGCTTTGAATACCAATTCTTCTACTATGACCTTGGTCAAGTCACCCCACTCCATCAGCCTCTCCCCTTTCCAGCAGCCAGTAAACTCCTAGAGGGCAAGAGTTGCTTTTGTGTGTGGAAGCACATGGTAGGAACTTCATGAATGCATTCTGGGAAAAAAATGACCTCCCTGACCCTTTGTTCCCTTGTCTATAAAACAGCCAGATGTCTTCTAAGGTCCCATTAGCTATATATGATCTTGCACAAACACTTACTTTACGCCTGAATTTGATCTTGCAGGTAACAAAATGATTAAAAAAAAATCCTCAGGACTTTCATCCTTCTTCTAATTCTGGGTGCCATTGAAGTGGAGAGAAGAATGGGCTCTTCAGAATTTTCTTTTTGTTAAAAGTTTTAATGTAATTCCCAAATACATTTCATGTGGCAATCTTACATAAATCTTCCAAAACACATGGACATTATCTGGTTTTACCTGTCACTAGTTTTCTAAGGCTGCAAGCAGGAAGTGTAATAAAGTTTAGCTCTGGCCTATGTCTTTCATTGGATGGGGCTTCAAGATAATTCTGGGCCAAATTCACAAGAAGTTTCTTGTATGGGCTGAAGTGGAATCTGTCCCCCTTCACTACGCAGAAAGAACTCCGCAAGGCCTCCACGTGAAGCCGCATGTTCCCACTAAGCAGCTGACAAGTTTGAAGAATGACCCTAACAGTGGGTGACCTCTGTGTGGGAGCACGGCTGGATCTTTCCAACATGACCCAAGACCTACTGGTCTCATCTTCTTTCTGGGCTTTGGCCAAGTCAGTGTGAGACCATTTGGATTGGGGAAGGTGAGGAAACAGCACCAAGCTAACCTGCAGAACCTGAAGACTGTGAACCTGTGAGTTTTGTCATCCAAGGGGGGCTTTAACTAATCTAAAAATGTGTTTAAATGTCCTGATATCAAGGCAGTGCTGGGAGAGAGAAGGGGAGAAAAGGAATAAGCCCAGAAGATAATGACAAAGTTATTTGTTGGCAGCTCAGGTCTGATGTCACCGATGGGATGTTGCCCTCCCAGAGAAACTGCTAATCACCATCCCATGATGAGAGTAGTCCAAAGAAAATCCTACATGGAGGGGATTTCAGTTCCCAGTACTGTGGGAAGGACCAGGAAGAGTGTCCTATTTGTGGAGAACACCAAGAACTCAAATCCAATCCAGTTGTATTAAAAAGGTATCACAAATTTACTTGTAACGGTCCCTAAACTCCAAGGATACATCAGGATTATATCCGTTATCTTTCTTGATGCTGGTCAATGGGGTAGCTGTTCTCACTCTGGCACAGTGGGAGTGGGTCTGGAGTTATCTCTAGTTTGCGCCATAGGTTGGAAGGACACGTGAAACTGATATGGCATGGGGTGAAGTGAACAGGCCAAGGCTGAGCAATTCCCCTCCCTTCATCCTGCCCATATCCGAAGACTAAGCTGGAGAAACAGTCCCTTTCCCCTCTGGTTGGTGAACTGGGAGGGAGCCCAGCTGGTTTTTTTTTTTTTTTAAGGCAATTGGGGTTAAGTGACTTGCCCAGGGTCACACAGTAAGTGTCAAGCGTTTGGTCTGAGGCTGGATTTGAATTCAGGTCCTCCTGACTTCAAGGCTGGTGCTCTTTCCACTGCACCACATAGCTGCCTCTCCCAACCTCTTTAGCACCCTAATCTCAGCTGCTCCCAAGATAGTGTTCATGCAAATAGGAATTAGCAAGGGAAAAGAAGGAGTCATTGCATCAAAATATCAAAGGAAGGGGGAAAGAAAGAAAAATTAAACAACTCCAAAAGATGCTACCTCCATGACTGGCCCCACTGTTGGAAAGACCAAGACCCATTACTTTCGAGAGGCTAACAGGAGTTCCCCACTAGCTGTTACTGGGCAACCTGTGGGCATCTATCTTCGAACTTGCACCTGGCCAGAACAAAACTGACTAAGCAAATGGTATAAAACACCTATTATATAGAGTGGCTTAGGTCTCTCTTAAATAGTAACAGAAAAGTACAAAACAATAGAGCTTCACTTTCTCAACACACAAAAGCATTTTATTAAAAACAAAAAAAATTTCAAAACCAACAAAAATAAACCTTTCTAAAAAAGGATCAGCACAATAGAAACCCCCCTAAAATGATATTGGACACAGGAGGGGAAGGAGGAGTTAGTGAAACACCCAATGGGCCCTTCAATGCTGCCTGGGGGCTTGGACCTGGACAACGGACCAGTGGAGAGAGTGGGGCCCTGAGGCTGGCCGGATTGCCCTTACGGCGAGATGGACAAGATGGACAAGATGCAAAATACTCAGCCTGTCCATTCTCCAAGGAGCCCAAACTTGGGAGGTGGAGCAGTTTGAGGGTGATGATTTAGGGGAATAGAAATTGCTCAGTGTTGCTTCCCTGCAGCTGGGCAGGGGCTCCAAGAATCAGGTGGTAGCAAGAGGAGGACAGACAGACCCAAGAGCTATGGCTAAAGTCCTGGGGTTGATGCAAAATGAGTTTCAGGAGGCCGGTGCCACATGAGCTACTGAAGAAAAGGAATCCTCAGGTGCGGAGGAGGGGTTGGGTGTGACAAGTCAGCGTGCCATTTCAATGAAAAGAAGGGGAAGGAAGGTTATTTTTCTGCTCATCAATACGATAAGCTTTCATGTCCCAAACCATATTCAGGCAGTTTTCTGAGTCTGCCTTGTGTGGAATCTACTGATCCTGACCAAAGAAACGAACAAACAGAACAGGGTTGCAGGCTTCCTAAGTCCTGGAGCCGCTAGGAACGATCGAGGCGCCCGCGGGAGTGGGGGGGTAGGTGCGCAAGCAGATGGGCTTCCAGCTGCTATGTGCTCCCCACCTTCTGCCCATCCCCTTCATCATCGATGCTCCCTCCAGCTGATGCATCAGGAGGCGGAACATCATCACCACTCTCCTCCTCATTTGATTGTGTCGCTTCAGGCTTTGGAGCCTGGATCTTGGTCTCCTGTTCTTGCTGTACCCTGCTCCGCAACGCCAAGATCCGATGATGCAGCGCTGCATACAGCTGGCCTCTATCTTCGGGGCTGGCCGAGATCAGGAACACTTTGACTCCTTGATCCTCAGCGTCTACGGCTGTGATTCGGAGGCTGTTCTCACTGGCTTCGTCGATCTGCATCTGTGCCCACAGTTTGGTGTTGAGGAGGAGCCGCAGGCTTCCCTGGGTCCGCATGACTAGCCGGGACTGTAACGGCCCATCATCTGTTGATGCCATGTCATTAAGTCTCCGTAGTCCTCTGCCTCTTTGCACCCAAGCCTGTGACGTTATGTCAAACACAAACAACTTGCATCGGATCTGTAACACATTGCTCTCTGCCTCTTCCCCGGTGATCACTTGCACCGTTTCCAGTAAACACTGCCTGGCTGCGGCCTTGGTGTAGGCAGTGGCTGACTCCGCCAGGGATTCTGAAGCACTCTGAGCTTTCTCAGGAGTACGTTTTGGGGAGGAGGATTCTGAGCCAGATTCAGCACCAGTGTTGTCCTGGCTGGCATCTATACTAGACTCATTCGATTTTGGTGGACTCAACACCCTTTCACTCATGTTCTGTCCAAACACAAATTTGTTACTGGAGGCATCAGCATTATTTGAGTTCTCTACACTGGAGCTGATGTACTGTAGGAAATAGTTTGTTACAGACGGCGTTTCAGAGCTCGGATGGCCGGCATTCTGTAGGTCAGGTGGTTCGGCATTTTCACGTCCTAGCTTAACTCTGTCCCTCAAATTTTGCCCAAATACGAATGCTTGCTGTGCAATTTGCTTTTTCCTCTCACAGGTATCATTCTCCGAAGTACTGCTGGACTCGTTTTCCTGGGGCTTTTCCTCCTTGTCAGCGGACTCAGACGGACTCCACGGTGCACTGCTACTTACTGACTCAGATGTAGCTGCTCCTACGCAGTCTGAGGATACATTGACACCACTGGTGCCACTGTTAGGAACTGTTTGCGACAGTGCCACAGGCCGCGGAGCTTGTAACACTGCGGGGTGTAGCACACTTATCCGCTGCTGTTCTTTAGGCTCATGGCTTGGTAGACCTGCACTGGGTGCCTGACCATGGAGAAGTGTGGGGGGCTTCAGTCGGAATCCACTGCTCTTTTTCTCTGGTTCTGAGTCAGAATTGCCTGCAGATGGCTCACAGAAGGTTGATGGCATAAAAACACTGGGTTTTGATAATGACTGGGATGGAGGAAACTGAGTTAATGAAGAGGTCCTTTCCCGTTTCATAAGAGGGCAGCAACTTCCATCTTCTCGAACAGAATCTTCTCCCTCTTCTGGAGTTGAACCGTCAGCCGATCTCTTTTGTCCTTGATCCTTTTGAAACACAAAGACGGGTGGTGAAATGTCAGCCTTTTCTTCCTTCGCCAGGTCCGCCATTTTGCTCCAGTAAGCCGTTCTACAAGGCACCGCACCGGTCCTAGTCCTCTGCTTTCAAGGGGAGTCCCGCGCCTGCGCACCGCCACGCGTCCAGGTTCCGAGGCCGCAGCGGCTGATCATCGTCTTCGAAAGCAGCGAAAGCTTGTCCGGAATTTTCTTAGAATGGAAGCTCCTTGAAGGCAGGTCCTGGTTTTATAGTCTGCAGCGTCTTTTTTATCTTTATGGTTAAGAAGGTGCTAAGCACCTAGTAAGTGCTTAATAAATGCTTCTTGGCTGTGGAGTCTGGTGCCCGTCTTTTTTAATCTCTATGGCTAACAAGGTGCTTAGCACCTAGCAAGTGCTTAATAAATGCTTATTGATTGGCTGACTGATTTCTCCGGAGTACAGAACACCCTAGAGTCCAAGGAGATCTAGGATGTGGGACCTGCCCTGATTTCCGAGATTTCTCTCTCATTGTCTCTATCTCTATACAGCCTTGAGACTCAATCTCCAAGTCTTGATTTTCTATGCTGTCATTGGGGCCAATGCCTCTCATACGTAAGCACCTGTAAAATGTAAAATCAGGGCATTCCTTGGGGTCTAGATTTTAGGTAGAGAAAATGGTATAATGCCCATTTTACAGGAAGGAAGGAAATAAGTATTCATTAAGCACTTATTTCAAAGAAATGAACTGAACAAGCTGGTAAATACATTTTTATTGTAGCCTGAAGTACTGGATTCCTACTTAAGCAGGGACATGGTCATTTGTGACTCCCGAGCCATCAAATGCTGATGTCCAATAGGTGATGATGTGTAGGCATCCAGCCAAAGGCTTGGCAATAAAATTGTAACTAGGGTAGAGCAACTGGGCCTTTGTTCTAGGGTACTGAAGTTTAGAGGATGCTGATAGCACTTACACACTACAGTGGCATAGAAACAACTGTGGTTAGCACAGCTAACAAGTTAGCACCTAGTTAGCAAGAAAAATTAGCTCAAAGGACAAATTCCTTAAATAATAGCTAACATTTGTATAGTGCTTAGTATGTACCAGGCACTGTGCTAATTATCATCTTATTTGATCTTCACAAGAACCCAGGAGGTAGGTGTTATAATTATCCCCTTTTTACAGTTAAGGAAACCAAAGCAAACAGAGGTTAAGTGACTTGCCCAGGGTCACACGGCTAATATGTATCTGAGGCCATATTTGAACTCAGGTCTTCCTGACCACATTCTACTGGCTGTACCAGCCAGTTGTTACATGGGGCAAGCTTCACCCCTTTGTGGTTGTACCCCAATTTGCTATTTTCCCGTGGCAAAGGATGAGTCCTGAGGTCTCTGTCCTCCCCTCTCTACCACCACTATGGGGCTTGTTTTTAAAAGTTGATTTGAAGTAGTTTTTTGTGCTATTTTGCTATT
This sequence comes from Vombatus ursinus, assembly GCF_900497805.2. Lineage (NCBI taxonomy): Eukaryota > Metazoa > Chordata > Mammalia > Diprotodontia > Vombatidae > Vombatus > Vombatus ursinus. The sequence continues at coordinate 47,023,279 of NW_020954576.1, forward strand.
TCATTTTGTGAAGTTTGTCTAGGAGTGAAAATGCTGGTTATGGCTTTGCCTAACAGACAGCAAGCCTTCCCCATGACCTCCTGTGCAGCTCAGACTGTCCACTATAGGGGTCACCACTGGCCACTGCCCCCAGAGGCCAGAAGTCAACAGGAGGCACATGAAGCCCCGAGGGCAATCAGCATATCGGTTCAGGCTCCCCCTAGTCCTCCCACCTCCAACAACGTAGATCTGAGGGCAGAGCTTGAGTGGGTGAAATTACCCAGACCCTTGATGTTCCTTCCTTTGGGCATGAGGGCCCTTGTGGCTAAAAACCTCCCAAAGTGGTTTGGATGCTCTCAAGGTTGTCTGAGTGATGGAGGCTTCCATTTCTGAAAACGCACTCCAGACCTAGATCAAACACACAGCCCACCACACAGGGAGACAGTTAAGAGTGAGTACTTGAAGGCTATCTTAGGCCTGAATGTGCTATGCTCACAGGCTAATACAACTTGGGGCATTATACAAAGGGACCTCAGAAACCTGAGTCCAGCCCACCTCATGAGGAGGAAACTGTGGCCCAGGCAGGGTCAGCAACTTGCCTGAGTTCACACAGAGGTAGGAGGTAAGCCAGAGGTGGGACTGAACTCAGGTCCTCAGCTAGGTGACCCAGTGGATAGAGCACCCAGCCCTGGCGTGAGGAGGACCTGAATTCAAATCTGGTCTCAGACCAGACACTTGATACTTACTACCTGTGTAACCCCGTGCAAGTCATTTAACCCCAATTGCCTTGCCAAAAAAAAAAAAAAAAGACACGACACTAGCTGTGTGACCCTGGGCAAGTCACTTCACCCTGTGTGCCTCAGTTTCCTCATCTGTAAAATGAACTGCAGAAGAAAATAGCAAACCACTCCAGTATCTTTGCCAAGAAAGCCCCAAATAGGGTCATGGAGAATTAGGTATACTTAAAAAGCAACTAAACAATGTCTGACTCAGAGTCAAGTGGTCTTCCCTTGGTATCACACTGCCTCCTTCAACAGACATTGAACTGGGGGTTATATGGGGCACACAAAGAAGCATACACAGGTTCCTTTGCTCCCGGGCCTGTCCAGGTTCTTATCATCATCTTTAATAACAATAACATCTCCTACTTTTAGAGCACTGTGAGGTTGCCCAAGCATTTCTGTTGCAACACGCCAGTGAGATCAGTAGTGTAAATATTTTCCTCCCCATTTTACATGAGGAAACTGAGGCTCAGAGAGAGAAAATGATATGCTCATAATGCCATAGATAGTAAATGTTTACAATCTAGTTAGGGAGAGAGAAGATGTGTACTTGAAAAAACCAACTGATATTACCATATATTAGAATCTGAGAGATTCTAATCTAGAGATTATGGGATCTAGGAGACAATGGGATAGAGTGATGATGATGATGATGATGATGAAGATGATGATGATGGTGGTGGTGGTGGTGGTGGTGATGATGATGATGGTGGTAGTGATGATGATAGTGGTGGTGGTGATGATAATTGCTCACACTTACAGATTGCCTACTATATGCCAGGCACAACTAAGCACTTTACAAATACCTCATCTGATACTCACAACAACCCTGGGAGGTAGATGGAAAGAGCACCAGCTCTGGGGTCAGGAGATCTGGGTTCCAATCTCACTTCTGACACAGACTGCCTATGTATGAGTTAGGTGCACCTCCCTAGGCCTCAGTTTCCTCTGTAAAATGAAAGAGTTGGCCTTAATGAGCTATAAAGTTCCTTTCGGCTCTGACTCCCATGATCCAGAACTAGGCTCCTGATGTCAGACAGCAAAGCAAGTACTAAGTTCTTATTGGATGTATAAATAACAGGGCTTGGAGGGTTGTGAGGTGAGGGGGAGCGAATTGCCCCCTGTGGGAGGTGGGAAGGGGACTGGTGCCCTTCTAATGCTCTCTGGTTCACAGTCATCCAGAAACACTCAGGCTGAACCAGTGCACAGGATGTGAATGAGACTCTATATTCCAAGGTTTCCAAGCAACAACATCTAGTGTGTCCCTGCTTGACTTATGCTGTTTTTTTAATTAAATTTAATTCGATTTTCAGTTCCTGCTTGACTTTCTATGTATTTCTCTACTAATGTCTTTCCTCCCTTCTTTCCTCTTATTCTTACAGGTGCACCATCTTGTCTTGCTTCAAAAGTAAAGCAAGGTCTTGTCTCTGCTGGTTAAGATTTACTTTACAGATGAGAAAAAGGAGGCCCAGAGAGGTGACTGTCCCCAGGCCAAGCAGCACAAAATAAATAAAGGTCAGATGCAAACTCTCATGGAAAAAGAGCTCATCACTCTTTTCCCTGCCTCTCTGATAGTACCCAGCAGGCCCGAGGTGGAGGAAGCGTCCAGGTTGGGGAGATGACAACTGCACTGACGTCAGGAAGCTGCTGGGCCGACCCCAAACAGGGGCCCACAACAGAGCCGGCCTCTGCCTTCCCTGCTTTCAGCCAGGCTGGTTGGAGAGGTTTCACCAACTTGGATCACACAAGGTCATTTCCTTTTCCCACTCCCCGACCTCCTCAGAGCTGATAAATGTTCAGATCTCCCACCAATCAAAGATGTTTCTGTGACTGCCTGGGCTTGAGAGGGGGCCCCCACTCATCTTCCACGGCAGCGGCCACCAGCATGCCTCCTGTCTGCCCCGCTCTGTGCACGTTATACTCCTCCCCGAGACCCACGATTGTAGCAAAAGCCGGCCCAGGCATCTGATGTTTGGTTCACTCACAAATTAGTTCATGACAAAGACAGATGAGTTGCTATAACTGGGGATGTTTAACCTGGAGGGAAGACTGGGGGTGGGGTGGGGTGGGGGTGGGGTTAGCTATGGGCTGCTAAGTGGACACCCCTTCCCCCCAGGACAGAACCTGGAGTAGTGGAAGTTACAAAAAGACCACTTTAGGCTTGATCTCAGAAAAAAAACAAAAAAACTTCTAACAATTAGAAGTATCTGAAAATGGAATGCATTTTTTTGTGAAGTGGAGGTCTTCAGACAAAGGCTGGGTGACTGCTTGTCTAGTATCTTGTAATTGGAGTTCTTTTTCTGGTATGGATTGGACTAGATGGCTGCCAGAGTGCCTTCCCGATCTGAAACTCTGTCATGATTCTTTATAAAAATTAATTTTTTTTCCAATTAACCAAAATCCACTCTCTCCCTTCCACCTCCCCTACCTTCAAATGAAAAAGAAAGAAAAACAAAGCCCTCATGACAAATATGCATAGTCAAGCAAAACAAATTCCTGCACTGGCCACATCCATAAAAGAGCTAAGTCTTCATCTGCATCCTGGGTCCATCACCTCTCTGTGAGGAGGTGAATTTTCTGTTTCATTCCAAGCCCTCTGGAATCATAGTTGGGCACTGCATTCATCAGAATTCTGAAGTTTTTAAAAGTTGTTCATTTTTATAACATTGCTGTTATCATATACACTGTTCTCCTGGTTCTGCTCACTTCTCTCTGCATCAGTTCAGCCAAGTCTTCTCAGTTTTCTCTGAAATCACTCCCTTCAGCATTTCTTAAAGCACAACCGTACTCTGTTACATGAGATTCTAAGCGCTCCCCCTTTCTTTTTCTCTTCCCAAGGGCTATTTGGTCATTGTTTGCAGGGTGAGGTGAATGATGGTGGAGACTGGGTACCTGCTATTAGCACCCACCCACCAGCTGTGGTGGAGATATGTTTTCCGAATTAGTTTCACTGCCCTTTTACAGCCTCAAAATGAGCACTTTATAAGAAAACCCCCAAAGAAGGCTCTTCTTCCAGCCTGTTTCCTCATCTGTAAAATGGGGATAATATTAATACCCACTTCCCAGGGTGGTTGTAAGGGACAAATGAGGTAATATTTATAAAGTATTTTGCAAACTTTAAAGTGCTACATAAATGCTAACTAGTATTCCCATTTTACACATTAGGAAACTGAGGCTCAGGTGGCTTATGTGACTTGCCCCTGGTCACAGAGTTAGAGTGAGTATGAGTGTGTGTGTGTGTGTGTGTGTGTGTGTGTGTGTGTGTGTGTGTTTATCAGAAGAAGGTCATGTCATTATAGATTTGGAGCTGGAAAGGACCTTAAGAGTTATCAAATGATTTAACATATATAAATTATTTTGCAAACCTTAAAGTACTATATAAATGCTTATTACTAGTATTATTGTTAGCCATCAGATGAGGAAACTGAAGCTCAAGGAAATAAAATGACTCGCCCAGCTAGTACATGTTTGGGGCAAGAGTTGAACCCAGGTCTTTCTGACTTCAAGTTCAGTGGTTTATGCACTATATACCATGCTGCCTCTCAAAATGATGGGCGTCCTGAGACTTAAACTCATTTTCTTGGATTTTCCACACCAAAAACTGGGACGGATCCTTCTTCTTATTGTCAATCAGTTGTATCCGACTCTTTGTGACCCCATTTGGGGTTTTCTTGGCAGAGATATTGAACTGTTTTGCCATTTCATTCTCCACATATTTGACAGATGAGGATACTGAAGCAAGCAGGGTGAAGTGACTTGCTCAGGTCACTAGAAAGTATCTGAGGGTACATTTGAACCCAGGACCTCCTGACTCCAGGACCAGCATTCTATCCACTGTGCCACCTAGCTGCACTTCTGGGCCTTCTTTCTGGAAGGCTGGGCAATTAGGCTAAGTTTATTCCCTTTTCCATAACAAAAGACAAGCCTCCTGCCCTCTCAGAGCCCCTGGTCTGACAAGGTTTCTGTGTCCCCATTATCACTATGGTGCTGTATAATGATAAATATAACAACAATATAATAATGATAGCAATTCCCATTTCTTATGGTGCCTTCAGGCTCACAAGGTATCTAATATCTTCTCACTATATCCCTGGGAAGCAGGCAGGATAGAGGAAAACAGCAGGGAGATTTAATAACATGCACCGCATCACCCCCCCCCACCCCTACACATACACATCTAAGAGGAGGGGGAGGGGAAGAATTGTTAACTTGCTAGTGGTTGCCTTGTAAAACCACTTCCCAGAGATATCTGAATAACCTGCAAATCACCTAGAGTAGCAATTCTAAAATTTTTTGTTCTCAGGACCCCCTTGATACTCTCAAAAATCACTGAAGACCCCTCTACCCAGAGAACTTTTGTTTATATGGGTTATATTTATTAGAAATCAGAACATCTTAGTGTAATTATGAAAGTGGTTTTCACTTCACAGACCCCATGAAAGGTTCTCAGGGACCCCCAGAGGTCCTCAGACCACAGAACCACTGAGCTAGAGAACTGGGAAGCAGAAGAAGCCCAGTTGAATTGGAATAGGATAAAAGGTACATAGAACTCATCACATAGTAGGCTTTTTAGCCTCGTAAATTGGCCAAGAGCTAAGGCCCACAAAAAGCTAGAATTTTATAGGCTAGGCAGGTGTGGGGAACCTGCAGCCTCAAGACCACGTGTGGTGCTCTACGTCCACAAGTGTGGCCCTTTGAGGACCTAGAAGACCACAGGTTCCCTCCGCCTGCCCTAGTGGCTGAAACTGCCTAGAGCCAGCTGAGCTTTTCTGTGGACAACACTACAACCCACAGAGTGTCGCTGACTTGAAATCCATCCTGCCTGGTAGGGCGTGCCAGAGCTGCTTTCCACTGGTACAGTTTTTGAGAAGCGATGGTCACTTGGTGCCACCATGAGGCATCAGAGGGAGGAATAAAATCATAACAATGAGAAAAATTATTATTTGTAAGATTGGGGTAAATCACTCGACATCCCAAAGATAGCCTGGGGTGTCTTTGAATCACAACTGAGCTATCTGGAAAGTACCCCACCCCCCAACTCCCTGTGTTCCAAAGGTCAAAGCTTATACTTAGGCTCTGAAACCAGACCTTCCCCCACTTTGGTTTTCTTTTCCTGTTCCTCTTTTTCCTAAGAGATAAACTCGCATGTCCCCACTCTCCTCTCTTTCCACCACCCCAACCACGGCCTCAAACTAAGGGAAGTGACACAAGACCTGTATGTCATCTCAAAGACCACATCATCTCTAGACTGTTATGCCCTGGAAACAATTGACCTTCTGCTGCCATGATGTCAGGTCCCAGCCTAGTGAAGGGAACACAGAAGGAATTCTGTGCTGGGTGCCAGAGTTTAGGAAGGATGTCTATAAACTGGGGAGCATTCGGAGCGGCACGACCAAGCTGATGGAAGGCCGTCAGTCAGTCAGTAAACATTTATTAACTACCCTCTATGTGTCAGGCACTGTGCTAAGTGCCAGGGCAGCCTTCAAGGAGCTTACAATCCCATGGCAGGGAGGATGAGTTGGAGGAAGTAGGGGTGTTTGACTGGGAGAAAACTCAAATGGGGCCTGATGACTACCTTCAAATATTGTGTGAAAGAAGAATGTCTTGTTCTGTGTGGCCCCAGAGGAGAGAACCAGGGGCAATCAGTGGGAGTCTCAGGGAAAAATTTGATTTTCATATTAGGAAAGAGTATCTTCCTATTAGGTGGAGTTAACCATCAATGGAGGCAGTGGTCTTTTCTCTAGGTCTCTATGACAGTGCTCTCTCCTGTTCTCCCCCTAATTGTCTGACCACTCCTTCTTGGTCTCCTTCAATGGATTTTCATGCACGTCACTCCTGCTAGCTGAGGGGGTCCCCCAAAGCTCCGTCCTGAGCCCCCTTCTCTTCTCCTTCTATATTGTTTCACTCAGTGACCTCATCAAATCTCAATGATCATCTCTAAGCCAATAACTCCCAGATCCAACCTTTCTCCTATCTTGAAGGCTCACATCTCCAGTTGCTTTTCAAACATCTCATACTGGATGTCCTGTAAGGCACGTCCAAAACCGAACTCATCATTTCCCATCATCACCTACCTTAACTTCCCTTTCTTCCTAACTTTTTTATTATTGTGAAGGGTGTCACCATTTTCCCAGTCTTGAAACCTAGGTGTCATCCCCAACTCCTTACCCTTTCTTACCCCCCACCCCCATAACCAATCAGTGAGCAAGGAGTCTCTACCTTTGCAACATCTGTATAAACCACCTTCTCTCCTCTGACACTGCCACTGCCCTGGTGCGGGCCCTCATCGTCTGACTGCTGGGGGCTCTGCCTGCCTTGTCTCTCCGCACTCTAATCCATCATCTTCTCGGTCGGCAAACTGTTTGCTCTAAAACACAGGTGTGACTGTGTTTCTCCTCCTCCCCCATTCAATAAACTCAGTTATTTGGTCATTTTAAAGTTATGTCTGACTCCCTGTGAGCTCATTTGGGATTTTCCTGGCAGAGAAATTGGACTAGTTTGCCATTTCCTTCTCCAGCTCATTTTGCAGATGAGGCAAACAGGGTGAAGTGACTTGCACAGGGTCACATAGCTAGTAAGTGTCTGAGGCCGGATTTGAACTCATGAGGATGAGTCCTCCTGACTCCAGGCCTGGCGCTCTGTGCACTATGGCGCCACCTAGCTGCCCCAATAAACACAAGTGGCTCCCCATTACCTCCTGGATCAAAGATAAAATTCTCTGACTTTTAAAGCCCTTCATAACCCGGCCCCTTCCTACCTTTCCAGCCTTCCTACACCTCACTGCCCCCTCTACATGCTCTGCCATCTGGCAACCGTGGCCTCCTTGCCATTCCTCCCACAGGACACTCCATCTCCAGACTCCTAGCATTTACCCTGGCTGTTACCCATGCCTAGACCTCTCTCTCTCCTCATCTCTGCCTCCTAGTTTCTCTGACTTCAAGTCTCAACTAAAGTCTCACCTTTTGTAACAAGCCTTTCCCAGTCTTCCTTAATCTCAATGCCTTCTCTCTGACATCACCCGCAATTTGCCCTGTTTATGTCTTGTTGGTGCATAGTTGTCGGCATATTGGGGCAGCTAGCTGGCACAGTAGATAGGGCCTGGAGTCAGGAAGACCAGAGTTCAAATCAGACACTTACCAGCTGTGTGACCCTGGGCAAGTCACTTAACTCTGTTTGCCTCAGTTTCCTCAACTGTAACATAAGCTAATAACAACACCTACCTCTCAGAGTTGTTGTGAGGAGCAAATGAGATATTTGTAAAACAATTAGCACAGTGCCTGACACATAGTAGGTACTATATAAATGCTTATTCCCTTCTCACCTTTCCTACCCCCTCAAATTATAAAATGAGGACAATATTGCTTGCATTATTTACCTCATAGTGTTGTTACTAGGAAAACACTTTGTAAACTTTATATCATACTATTATTATCATTTATACTGTCCAGAAAGTTTTACAGAAAAAAAATGACTTGGGGGACAAAGGTCAGTGCCAGTCTCCAGGTACCAGGCGTCATAGAAAGTAGGGGAGAAAGTCATTTTGGGGAGAAGGCAATGGTAGACCACCCAGTCCAGTTCTGAAGCCCCCATAAATAAGAGACTGTTGCCTTCTTGTCTGCAAATCCATACGTTATCGATGGCTGCCTAAAGCCTGGGGAGGGTAATTAAACAGAAATAAGACAGAAGGTATTTTGTTTCTTCAAGCTGCCCAGGACAGAAACTGAATGAGAGACTCTTGGTTATGAGTTAACCAGTATGAGCAATAGTGTCACAGTACGTCTCTCCTCAGGGACTTTGTACAATCACAGTACATCTGGTGGGGAATTCATCTGTTCCGATGAAGGCCACTGGTGGTTGCTGACAGATGGTTTAACTGCTCGCTGCCCCTGTTTCTACCATGTCCGAGGATCTTGATGAGGAAGGGCCTTGTGCTAATACAGACCCCAGCCAAGGACGAGGTCCCACTTTCTAATGCGGTGCAGCTGAAAGGCCTGGTCTGGGTGCTGGAGATGAGGCTGGAGGCTCCTCCGACCCTCCCGGGGATCTGTAGCCCAGAAGGGTCAAATGCAAGGGCCCTCCTAAGTGCAGCTGAACCAGATTAAAAGCTAAGTGGGAAACATTTAACAAATAAATGAAAATACAAGAAACCATAACGTCTTCTAGGTCAATATGTAGCCAGAGGGATCTTCATGGACAGTTAATGACCCCTGTTTTTCCCACTGCTCTAGCCCATCATATATGGTCCAACCCTCACCCACAAGCAGAAGGATGATCAAGTCTACAGGCATTCATTAAACTCTGGCTATGTGCCAGACTGGTGCTAAGTGTTTGGGATATAAATACAAGCAGAAAAACAGCCCCTGCCCTCAAGAGGCTTGCATTCTAATGGCAGAAGATAAACATTTAGGGAGCTAAAAAGTGAAGGAGAGAGGTACCCTTAAGGGATAGTGCAAATTATTGTGCCCAAGTCTCATTTTAGCTAAAAGCAACCTCCTCCAAATCTGCCAATAGGGTTCTGGATTCCAGTTTTCTCTCCTTTCTCGGTCTCCCTGGGAACAGGGATGACAGAGGGGAGAAGTCCTATTCCTAGTCTCTCCTCATTCCCAGTACTGCAACCAGATTAATCTTCCTTAAATACTCTTTGAATCATGGGGCACCTTTCCATGTACCCAAATCGCACCCATCCTTTGTCCCATCCCCTCATCTTCCCCCATCCTGTCCTCCCCACCCCTTCCCCTGACTTATGTCCCATCTCCTCCAGGAAGCCATCCCTCGTGATTCCAGGCCATCAGGATCTCCTCCTTCAAACTCCTAAGGCATTTCTGGCCTGTACAGAGGAGACAGAACAAAGGACTGACTCCTCAGGCTCCGAGCACAGCGCCTGGAACATAGGTGTTTAACCAATGCTTGTGGATTGACTGACTGCTTTAGCATTACATTATTCACTAATAGTTTTACATCTTGTATTTCCAGCTGGACTCGAAGCTCCGTGATGGGTAAGTATTATCTTTCTTGTTTTCTCAACAGTGCCAAGCACACAGCATTTGCTTGTTTATTGTTATTATAATAATTCAGAGGGGCAGCTAGGTGGCACAGTGGATAGAGCTCCAGGTCTAGAGGCAGAAAGACCTGAGTTCAAATGTGGCCTCAGACACTTAATAGCTGTGTGACCCTGGGCAAATCACTTAACCCTGACTGCCTCAGTTTCCTCATCTGTATAAAATGAACTGGAGAAGGAATTGGCAAACCACACCAGTATCTTTGCCAAAGAAACCCCAAATGGGTCACAAAGAGTAGAACACAACTGAAAAATGACTACACAACAACAATAATTCAGAATCACAGTTTGGATGGGATTTCAACCTGCACCTCTGGCCTATCAGTCAGTTTATTGCCTGACTGCCTAAAGATGCCCATTGAAAGGGAAACCCACTACCTATACCTCCTGGCTTCATGACTTTGGGCAAGTCTACTTCATCTGTAAAATGGGGAGAATAATTCTTGTATTACCTACCTTACAGGGCTATTTATTGTAGGGTCCAATGAGAGCATGTACATAAAGAGCTTTGCCGATGTTAAAGTGCTATAGAAACATCGGCTATTTTTGTCGTTTGTTTTTGGTTTCTGATGGACCTTTAGACAGGGAGAAGCAAAGGGGCCTGGATAATTCACGTAATGTAATGGTGGCCTTTGGACCATTGGGAGTCAGGTGAAGGTGCACCCAGAAAAGTGAAAACAGCTCTAAAGGCAGGACCTGAAGATGCCACACTCCTATTTGTCTACATTCCTGTTCAGGAAAGAGCCCAAGAGAAGTTTAGGGTCATGGGCTCAAATGGGATCATAGAGCTGTTAGGGGCTTCAAAGGCTATCTAATCCACAGCCTTCATTTTACAGATGAGGAAACTGAGGTTCAGAGAGGTTAAGCAACTTGCCCAGGGTCACACAGATGGCCCCAGAAGCAGGATTTGAACCCAGATCCTCAGAATGCAAAACACTGTTCTTTCCACTTTTACCACAGGCGCTTCCTTCCTCTCTTCAGAAATCAGGGCTAAGAGAGTTTGCCAGGGAAGAGGGTCGTTGTGTCAAGAATACTGGATTTGGCCTTGAAGGATCTGGGTTTGAATTTCAAGTGACTCTGCTACTTGCTACCTGTGTGATCAATACACACACACACACACACACACTCATGTGTGTATATATATGTATGTATATGTATGTATATATATACATGTATGTGTGTATGTATTTACATATATGTATGTGTGTATGTGTATGTGTATAAGACAGCTGAACTTCTAAAGTCCTTTCTAGCTCCAGAATTACAAGACTCAAGCATTCTGCTCAAGTTATCAAGCAAAACTAGTCTTTCATCATTATTTCCTCTTGGTTTTCAGAGAAATGAAGTTCCTCCTTCTCTGGTCCCTCCCCTTTGGTTCTTTTTTTATGTGTTGCCTTCCCCCTTTAGAATGTAAGCTCCTTGAGGGCAGAGTCCTTCTTTTTTGCATTTATTTGCATCCCAAATTTTGCATAGTGCCTGGCATATAGTAAAAGCTTTTAATAAATGCTTGTCGCTTGCCTTCACTCCAGAAAAGGACGGGAGACCTCTCTAAGGGATTTTTTTTTTTTTTTGCAGGCAATTGTGCTTAAGTGACTTGCCCAGAGTCACACAGCTAGTAAGTTTCTGAGGCTGGATTTGAACTCAAGTCCTCCTCACTCCAGGGCTGGTGCTCTATCCACTGTACCACCTAGCTGCCCCCCTCTTTCTTTCTCTATATGTTAGAATATTATTAGCAGTGCTTTTTGTGGTAACAAAGGATTGTAAGCCAAGTGGGTGCCCACTAACATCAGGGGCTGGGGGTGGTCCCTGAACAAATTGGTATATTAATGTAATAGGAGAAATTACAAATATGAGAATTTAAGAGAAAAAGGATCTTTGAGGCTGAGTCAGAGTTTAAAGGAAAGAGGTGTTCAAGAGAGAGTTTCTCGGACTTCAGAAGAAAAAGTAAAACCCAGTCAGTCCCCCTCCCCAACTCCAGGGAAAGCAAGGTCACAGGTCACACAGGGACAGTAGGTAGGGCAATTGGCATGCAGATTAAGTTTAGTTAAAAGGACATTAACTATGAAAATAGGGCAGGTAGGTGGCCAGTAGACTGAACTCCTCCTTGGAGTCAGGAGAGCCCAAGTTCAAATTAGGCTTCAGACACTTACTAGCTGTGTGTCTCTCAGCATGTCACTTCACCCAGTTTGCCTCAGCTCCTCATCTGTAAAATAAGCCAGGGAAGGTAAAGGCAAACCACTCCAGTATCTCTGCCAAGAAAACCCCAAACAGGTCACAGAGTCAGTCACAGACAACAAGCTATGGAGATGAATGATAATGACAATCTGCTGAGATCATTTGGTCTGTTCATTTGCCTGCAGGCCAGACTTCCTCACCAAACACCTTAGCTTCCCTTACTTCCATGACGAGCTCAGATTCTGTTTTGAATGTTCAGTGCCTATAGATTCTGGGGTTGCCAGTTTTCTCAAGAAGTCTACATGCCCTCTACACAGATGAGGAGACTGAGGCCCAGAGAGAGGAAAGGCCCTGGCTGAGATGGTTTAGCTAGCATGGAGCAGAGCTGGGATTCGTAGGACTGTAGGATTTAGAGTTGGAGTGGGTGCTGGTGACTATCTAATCCCATGCTTTCATTTTACCAACGACAACACATGCCCCAAGTCACACAGAGGCTCTGGGATCCAAACCCACACCCTCTGACTTCAAATCCAGCCCTCTTTTCCCCACACCAAAGACATCTTTCCACCTTGGGCACATGCCTAGGGCAAGGGGCAATGTTGCTAAGGTGCTTCTGTCCTGATCTTACTGCAGCCATGGTTCCCATCCTTCCCTAAAGCTCCATCTCAGTCAAGCCCACTCCACTAAGGCTAAGACACTGTAGTTTTTTTTGTTGTTGTTGTTTGTTTGTTTTGTTTTTAGGCAATTGGGGTTAAGTGACTTGCCCAGGGTCTCACAGCTAGTAAGTGTCAAGTGTTTGGTCTGAGGCCAGATTTGAACTTAGGGACCTAAGTTCCTGACTTCAGGGCCAGTGCTCTATCCACTGTGCCACCTAGCTGCCCCGACACTGTAGTTTTAACAAGGGAGGCTGCTGCCGGTTCAAGTCAGGAAGAAAAGAACCACAGCAAATAACCTGGGAGACATTAGCCACGTTTCCTCTTTTTCAGCTCTTAACAAGCAGCCAGCTATCAGCAGCTCTGGCTTTACCCATCACAGAGAAGGCACTTTATGTCCTATGTCAAGGTCACCTGGGCTTTCAGGTGAGCCCCTCACCAGTCCCAAGCACAAGGCACTTCTGGGACCTTTTCAAGGTCAAACATTACTGCATTCCTTAGGCTTACTGTTTGACTGGGGCTTACCTGGAACCTCTCTCTCCTAGTCCCTACCTCCTGGTTTCTGGGGGCTTCTTCAGGGAAGCTAAAATCTCACTTTCTATAAAAAGGCTTTCTCAGTCCTCCTTAATCTCTCTGAGATCATCTCCAATTTATCCTCTCTATCTTGTTTGTGCATAGTTGTTTACATGTTTTCCCCTCCATTAGATTGTAAGCTCCATGAGGGCAGGAACTGTTCTTTCCTTTCTTTGGATTCCCAGGATGAGCATTATTGCATCTGACACATAGTAGACCCTTAATAAATGCTTGTTGACTTGATTTAACTTGCAACATACCTAACTTGACTTATTACAAAAGACATACCTATGTGCCACAGAAAGGAAAACATTTTTGGACTTAAAAGTATGTGCATTTATAGAGAATAATGCTAAAAAGTGTGGTCAATTTGCTTATCTTTTCGGAGTCTCACTTTCCTTATCTGTAACATGAGGACAATTAAAACCTCATTATGTCCTTCACCGGGCTGTTGTTAGGCGTGAGAGCTAATTACTTCTAGGTAACAAATTACATAGTGTGTGTGTGTGTGTGTGTGTGTGTGTGTGTGTGTGTGTGTGTTGGGGAGGCCCTACATTAGTAAAACTGACTTTTCTTAAAGTGGTGACCAGAACAGTAACTAGGGTTCGATGATCAGTACTTTTCCCCAAGGCATCAAAATTTACAAGGTGTATGAATTTAAAATTTTAAAGGGCTTCCTGTTTTTTACAGTGAGGTTTTCAGAATGCATATGTTCCTGTAGTGTAGAAACAACTGAGTTTAGCACCTAATTAGCAACAATAATTGTTAAAACAGGAAATTACAACACACTACAAATAGCATCTATCCATAACCTACTGTTGTAACTAGTTTCCCTATCTTATTTGACTGCATCTGTCTTCAGTGCATCTTGTATTATTTTCACATTTTGAATTACGAAGTTGTTATGAAGGCTTGTTTTGAGCCACTAACCCCAGTACTTCTGGACTGCTTTCCCTGCTCTGGTGGTAATAACAGGTACATTGGAGCTTGTCCTCTGTTCTTCTTTCCTAATTCTCTCTCTCTCTCTCTCTCTCTCTCTCTCTCTCTCTCTCTCTCTCTCTCTCTGTCTGTCTCTCTCTCTCTCTCTTCTCTTTTCTTCTCTCTCTCTCTCTCCCTCCCTCCCTCCTTTAACTAGGGAAGGGAAGAACCTTCCTCCCATTTAGGATGCTTGTGCAGAATTTTTACTTGCTTCCTTTAGCCATGGCTGGTCACTCCAGAGCTTACGACCCTTCTTTCCTGACCCCTCATGGCATTTAAGGAGCGAAAAACACAAATTCAGATCTGTGCTTTCTGGCTTTCCAGGAATAGTGGAGGGTTTGTATTTTAAATATCTCTAGCTTACCTTTTACGAGCTCATTTTTTTACAGTTCATTCTTGAGACCAAGAACAATGGGGACCAGGCAAGGCTCACGTCAATTATTAGTTCCAGGACTGGGATTCATTCTTTTTCCTGGATAATACCCCTTTTCATCCAGAGACTGAAAGGCTGTACCGCTCTCCCTTGGATAGAAAGTTGCTTAGTTCTATTAACCTTGCCCGTGATAGATCACACAAAACAGGGTCCAAGATCTTCTGATCTCAGAGCCCCATTTCTAGTTCTTGGGCGGTTTGTTCTGTGAAGTTTGGATTCCGCCAAAGGGCCGAGCTTGAGGACCTAGAGGGCCACAGGTGGCCTTGAGGCTGCAGGTTCCCCACCCCTGTCTTAGACCCTCTGTCTGGACTCCCTGAAAATTTCTGACAATGAGAGCTGGGTCTTACTGGGAGTGTGGGATTAGGGGAACGCAGAGAGGCAGGCTGAGGCTTTCTAGGGACTGGCTGAGTGACATTCATTCCCTCAGAAGTGACATTTTTGTGCTAGTCATCATTTCCTAAACGATTCCATGGAAGTATTACTAACCCTCCCTCCCAGAGTATCTCCCTGTTATGTACCAAGGAAGATGAGCTAACAGACAGGAGGATCTGCCTTAGTACACGAAAACCTTGTTTTCCCCTCCTTAACCTCTGAGGTAGCAAATGAAAAGGCTTCAACTGAGAATAAGAATTGCTAGTGGTTTTTTATAGCATCCAGGTTTGCAAAGCACTGTACATGCTGTTTCAATTTATCCTCACAACAATGCTGTGAGGTAGGTGCTATTATTATTTCCACTTTATGGATGAGGAAACTGAGGCTGGGAAAGATTAAGTGACTTGTCCAAGGTCAACAGCTATTAAGAGTCTGAGGTGGGATTTGAATTCAGGTCTTCCCTGATTCCAAGCCCAGCACTCTTAGCTACTGAGCCACCTCGATGTCCCAACACACACACACACACACACACACACACACACATCTTTCACTATGTCCAGCCCCCACCTTGCATCGTTCATACAGACAGCTCTCCTTACTCCCCCACTCAGTGGTCATAATATATCTTTATCCTCCTCTCTGGTTGCATCTTCTCATGGGCTCTTGAGATCCGAGCTTTTCCTTTGAAATCAAGATAAGAACTATACCTACAGCTGGGCAAACAGGGGTTTGGCCCCAGGATACAGAAATTTAGAGGATGCTGTATGTACAATGGAACAGAAACAATTGAGCTTAGAAGCTTGACGCTCTTGCTGTTCCCATCTCAGGATACTCCGTCTCCCATCTCTGCATCTTTGCACTGGCTGACTCCCCTACCTGTAACACCCTCCCAACCATGCCTTCACTTTTTTAGAATCCTGTGTTTGTCCCCAGAGGGCAGAATCAGGAGCAATGGGAAGTGGTAAAGAGGCAACTTTAGGCTTGATGTTGGGAAAATCTTCCTAAAATCACAGCTGTCTAAAAGTGGAATGGTCTGACTCAAGAGGTGGTGGGTCTCCCATCTTTTAAGATCTTCCAGAAGAGGCCAGATGACCATTTCTTGGGTATGTTATTGTGGAAATTCCTTTCATGTACCCGGCTGGGCTAGATGGATACTGAGGTCCCTTACCATTCTCAAATTCTGTGATTTACTGGTAGTGCCTCCATTTTGGGGTTTTCTTGGCAGTGATACCGGAGTGATTTGTCATTTTCTTCTTCAGCTCATTTGACAGATGAGGAAACTGCGGCAAACAGGGTTAAGGGACTTCCCCAGAGGTCAAACAACTAGTAGGTATCTGAGGCCAGATTTGAACTCAGGTCTTCCTGACTCCAGGCCTGGCACTGTATCCGCTGCGCTATCTAGCTGCCCCCTCCTTTAAATAAATACTTGAAGCCAGCTATCATGCTCTATCCTCCCAGTCTTTCCTTCTCCAGTTCCTTCACCTGATCCTTAGATGACTTAGTTCTGGGGCCTCTCAAGATGCTTGTCATCCTCTTTTGCATCAACTGCTGTTTGATCATGCCTCTCCTCAAATGTGGAGCCCAGAAACAAACACGACATTCTAGATGTGGGCAGGCCAGCATTTCTATACAGTCCTCCCCATGGCACACTCCCCTTGGCACTTCCTATGCACTATTACTAATTAATACACACCACTCATTCTCTGACGTCTTCAATTTTGCACAGGGCATACAGGTTGTCCCAAAAGTCTCGGTGCCATTTTAAGCTTTATTAGCACTAGAAGTACAAATGCTACAAACTTACAAAAACAATTCTGAAAGGTTAATTGCCCATATTTTAAAAACATTAATATGTTTCATATTCAAATTCAACATAACTATCTTATGCTACACATTGCCCTAGTCAATTTTTTGTACTTTGAAAAAAAAACACTTTAATCAGCTGTGGCTCAGTGATTGAAAGGATTGCATGTGTCATCTCAGCCTTAAGATTATCCAAAGAATGAGGTCTTGATGTACACATGGTAGTTTTGATGTGACCCCACAAGAAAATGTCTAATGGGGATAAATCAGGTGACTGAGGAGGCCAAGCCAGAGGACCTTGTCTCAGGGAATGGCATTCAGAAACTGTCATGTAGGAGATGCACTCAATAATTAATTTTTAATTTTAACAAGATGGGACACTGCCATTGTCCCATCTTATTAAAATTAAAAATGTATTATTATAAGTTCATAAAAAATGATTGTATAAGAGATTTAAATACTAAACTTTCAAATGACATTATTATAAGTTTGTAGTATGTACGCACCTGGAGTTATTATTAGTTTAACAACTTCATTAAGACTTTTGGGACACCCTGTATCTACTCCATGCTTGGAATGTCTTCCCACCTCCCCTCTCCCACTTAGAATGCTCAGCTTAAACCCCACCTTCTATATGAAGCTTTTCCTGATCCCCTGAGCTGCTACTACCTCCCCTCAAACCCCATCCTGCCAAAAAATCTTGTATTTGTTTTCTGTAAGTTTTAAGCAAACTTATTTACACATATATTGTCTCCTCAGTTAGACTATAAGCTCCTGGAGGGCACGGATTGTCTCATTTCTGCCTTTTATTCTTATTGCTCTGGCTTATGGTAGGCTCTTAATAAATGACTGTTTGATTGACTAGTCTATCCTAAAATTATGTTGGCTTTCTTAGCTGTTCTTTTGCACTGCTGTCTCATATTAAGCTAGCTGCCCATGCGGCCAGATGTCCTCAGGTGGGAATATAATCTCTGAAAATGCCAGGTAACACCTAATAGAACAGAGAATTGACTTGGAAGTAAGAGCAGCTGCCATCCACTTTCCAAACCTTGAAGAAGGGAAGTCTCTATAGGTTGATGGCACTGGAGACCACAGCTCCTGCCTGGATAAATTCCTTTCCAAACTCCAAGAGGATACTCACTCAGGCCCTGAAGACATAGCTCCTAGCCTCCTCCTGGGCACTGGGCACTCTTCTTCACTGCTTGGAAGACTAAGAACTGGCTTTAGACAAGTGGTGAATTGGTCAAGCCCTAGCCATGAAAGCAGCTACCAGATTCATAGGCTGTGAAGTGGCACAGTGGATGGAGCCCAGGGTGCAGAGTCACCAAAAATCTGAATTCAAATTGGGCCTCAGACACTTAATAGCTAGTGACCCTGGGCAAGTCACTTTAACCCTTGTTTGCCTCAATTTTTTCAACTGGAAAATGATAGTTTAAAAAAAAAAACACTGATAATAATAGCACCTACCTATCAGGTTTGTGTTGAGTCTCCAATGAGATAATATTTGTAAAAGTACTTGGTACAGTGCCTGGCATGTAGTAGGTGCTGTATAAATGCTTATTCCTTTCTCTTTCCTTCCTTTCTTTTCCCCTTCCTTCTCTTCCTTTCCCTTGCCTTCCCTTCCCCTCACAAAGCTGGCACAGAGATGCTAAAAAATCTTCAATAAAGGACATCATAAGACTGCCTGCTGCAATGATTCCCAGTTTATGGGAGTGTTGGATCTGGGGTTAGGAGACCCCCAGTTCAAATCCCAGAATGGATACTTACTAACTGAATCTGAGCAAGTCACTTGAGGTTGGGTTTCTCATCTGTCAATGGGAACAGTAATACTTGTACTCACAGGGTTGTTGTGTTGTAAATCTCAGTGTCCTAAGCCTGTCTCCAAATCAGAGGATGACTCATGCTGAAGCTTGGGTCCTAGGGTTAGTATTTGGCAATATGCAGGCATAGTCACCTACACCAATGAGGGCTAGGCTCACGATTGTGGATAAGAATGAAGGTAAGTGGTAGTCAGGGAAAGTGGCCCTCTAAGTTTCCCCTTTCATTCTGGGCAAACCAAACCAGTCACACAGTTGAAGAAGCAACTGGGCATTAACATTCCTAAAACCTATTCCTAGGACTGCCGCAAATGCCCTGGGTGACCTGAGTTCATTTTCTCTTCCTCTTTGGGCCTTGGCACCTCCAAATAGGTCTGCACATTTATCAAGGATAGTTTTATCCCCTGATCCACCCATGCTCTTACTGGGGTCAGTCATATTTAAGCCAACATTTGGCACCCTAAGGGCCAAAGATTTATAGGAGTGGGGGGAATTCATTTGAAGACAATAGGATCATTCTGGAAAACGCCGATGCTCACCTCTTCACTGCCCAGCAGGATGGCACTGTGCAGGGGACAGCTGGTGGCAAAGCTCCCTGGTTGAGTTTTTCCAGCTCTAGGGCCTTTGAATTTTTAGAGGGGAGATAAAGGACAGCAGCCCCCCAGAATGGCTGCTGAACCTCCAAACTGGTGACAAGGAATAGGCTAGGCTGTCACCAGCCTGACACAAAGAGTCAGTCCTTGGTTGTGTGCCCATGGTATCTCTGAGTCACCTGCTTCATCCTCCTGGGCCAGCTCTCAGATGTCCCTTTCTACCCAACAGCCTTAGGGGCTGGAGAGCTCCACAAGCATAACAATAAAGACAAATAGAAAACTTTGGAGGGGGCCAGGGAGGGGAGAGTATTTTTCCCTGTTTTCTCTGGCCAAGCCTATGCCAATTATAAATCTCCCTCTGCAAGTGGTCCATAGGCCTCAGCTAATTGAATCTTGCTCAGTTAGTCTGGGGCTCATCAATGCCAGGAATGCTTATCTATGGTCCTGCTTCCATCTGCCATGGTAGGTTCCATCTGATCCTGTCTGTTCTCACAAAAGATAAGCAGACTGTACTTGGGGGGAAGTGCAGGAATGGCTGGACAAGTGACCAGCAACCCAGCAAGAAGCTTGAAATAATTAGTGAAGTGGGGGCAGTTTGACCTTGTATCCACAACCCCGGCTTTCCGCTGCCCAATCCCTCCCAACTCCCCTGGCCACATCTTACGGTCTTAGAACCCCCAGGGAAAGGGGCTTCATCTAATTCAGCCCACACCTGAACAAAAATGCTTTTTTCAACATCTCTTAAATGTGGTCGCCCAACCTCTGCCAGGAGACCTCCAGTGATGGGAAACTCATTAACTCCCAAGGAAAGTCCACTCTGCTTTGGGGCAGTGCTTGTTTTGGAAGGTTTTCCCTTACATCGGGCTGAATGCCTGCCTCTGAGTCAGGTTTTCCTCAGATCAGGTCCTGCGGCCATTGATGTACATACAATGTTCTAGGAAGATACGGCTGTTTGTCTTCATTTCTACTGTCTTAATTTCCTGGTGAAAGCTTTGGACACACACTATGAGGGGAAATACAGAGCCCAGGAAACCCTCTACTATGTGTCTGGGACCCACATGTTTGAGAGCCTTGTTGTTGTTATTTTGTCCTTCATTCTCGAAGAGGACCCTGACATCATGGAGGTGACGCCATGACTGGCAAGTGAATTGGATTTAAGTGAGGCAGGGCTGTGCAAAGTCACCAGCCTCACTTTCTCCTCTAGAGCCATCTGAGTCCAGTAGTGAGATACAGAGCAGGATGACTGGAAATGGCTCCCTATTTGAGAGAGACATATATGCAAAAGGGCTTGGCCATGATCCTCCATCCCTATCCTTAGTGGGAAGACAGGAAACTCAGTTCAAATCCCATCTCTGATGCTAGCTATGTAACCCTAAGCAAATTACTTGATTTCTAAGCCGCAGTTTCTTCATCTGTGAAATGAGAAGACTAGACCACGTGACCAAGGTTGACGCTGTCCAGCTTTGGATTTTCAGCCCTGCTGTTGGGAATAAGGTGGCACATGAAGGGCTCTGGGGTTGGGTCTACGGGGAACATACAGAGACCACACATGGTAGGCATAGCAATGGCTGCCACATAGAACCTCAGGGTGGAATCCACTGGGCTGATGGCATTCAGGATAAGACTTAGGTTGTGTTAGTGCCTTTGAGTCTTCTCAGCTAGGCAGCTGCCCTTTAAACCCTTCTCCTATTGCTGGTCACTCTCTGTACAATGGCTGTCCAAACCTTCTATTCCCAAGTCTCCAATTCTCCACCACTTTCAGCAGAAAATCTTGCCTCTGTCTTTACTGAGGAGATCATCAGATCACATATAATTAGAGCTGGAGGACCTTAGAGGTCACATAGTCCAATTCATTCATTTCACATGTGGAGGAAAAGTGATTTGCTCACAGTTACATGGCTAGTGTCAAAGGTAGGATTTGAACTCAGTTCTTCCTGACTCTACTACACCACAATCCCATGAACTCCCTCAAATTTCTCCCCTCTCCTCCCCTAATCCTGTCAGTAACTTCACCCTTCTCCTTTCTAGTCTCAGACAAAGAGGTGGCCCTTCTCCTTGCTAAAGCTAAACTACCTTCGGTCAGTACCAAGCCCTTTAATTTTGCTATTCCTTTATATTACTAACATATCCCTGCCCTCCCCTTCCCTTCCCTTCCCTTCTAAAAGGGGAGTCCATACTCACTGCCTCTACTTCTTCCTCCATGTCTCACTCTTCCTTTTATTTGACTTCTGTTCCCTCCTCTCTATTGAAATTGCTCTCTTCCGACTAGTAACTTTCATCAAGTGACCTTTTTCTCTGTCCCCATCCTCGACTTCTTGGTGGCTTTTGATTCATTGGATACCCTCTGATCCTCTGACTGCTGTGACACTGTGTTTTCAGGGTCCTTCTCCTAACTCTCTGGCCAATCCATCTTGGTATTCTTTGCCCTTTCCTTATCTTCCTCTTTAAAAAAATGGCGATGTGATCTTGGGCTGCATTGAGAGAGGTATATGGAGGTGATAGTCTATCTGTAAGAGATCATAGTTCCCTCTCATTTGAAATATTCAGTTCTGAAGAGCTCTGTTTGAGGAGGACAGGTATAGGCTAGAGACCATCCAGAGGAAGGCACCCAGGATGGTAGAAGGCCTTGACTCCATGACATACAGATCAGTTGAAGGAACTGGGGATGTTCCTCAAGGAGGACTTGCTGGTTGCTCATTTGTGTTTGAAGGGCTGTCATGTGGAAAAGGTATTAGGCTTATTCTGTTTGGTTCCAAAGAGGGGAAACTTGGAGCAATAGCTAGAAGTTTCAAAAGGCAAATTTGAGCTTGATTTTAGAAAAAAAATAAACAAACAACTTTCTAATGAGAACTATCCACAAATGGAATGGGCTGCCTCGGGAAGGAGAGAGCTCTTCCTGATCTGGGTTCCTTAAAAGAGGTTGAATGAATATTTGTTGGCTATATAGGACAGAGGTGTCAAACTTGGCCAACTAGATTAAAATGCAATTGAGAAATGTTTTAACAAGATAAATAAAAAGACAATACAATATAGATAGTGCTAATTTGTGGTTTTCAGAGTCAATCTGCCTCCTGTCTGTATCCCTTTCTATTTGAATTTGACACCACTGATGTAGGATCAGAGCTGGAAGGGCCCTGGGAGGTCACTAGGTCCAATTCTTTCATTTTACAGATGGGGAAACTGAGGTTTAGAGAGGTTAAGTGACTGTTCAGGGTTATACAGCTAGTAAGTGTATAAGACAGGATTTGAACCTACTTCTTCCTGATTCAAAATTCAGTCTTCTATCCTGGAATTTCTTTGACTAGAATGCTTCCAACTCTGAAATTCTCCAAATCTATCATTCTTCTCACCCCTTAAAATTTATTTACTTTTTGTTTTTGGCTAAGATTTTGTCTTACACCCACTTTCTCTTCATTTTCTATTTTTTCACTATGAATGATCCCATCTATGTCCATAGCTCCAATGATCAGCTCTAGTGCATTAAAGACACTTAATAGATCTTTGTTTCCTGGCTTTGGTACTAACTAGCACTGGGATGAAAGGCAAGTCTCTTGAAGAAACTGAGTCTCAATTATCCTTTTGTTATTAAGCACTCTTCAACGTGGTGTGGTGGGCCAGCCTTGGAGACAGAAAGGTCTTCCTTTGACACATATTAGCTGAGGCACCAGGGGAAAGGTCACTTAACTTCTCAGCCCCCCAGGAAACTTTCTGATATATAAATTATACATGAGTTGCTGATCTGGAATAACGAAAGGATTTTTTCAAAGATAATGGGAGTTCTCTACAAAGATGAAATCACAGTTCTGGACCATACAAAAAACTGACTACTCGCATTTATACAGCCCTTGAGGGTTTATAAAGTGGTTTCCTCACCACTACTGTGAGGGAGGCCATCCCTATTTTTCAATGAGGAAAACTGAAATTAGGGATATTAAGTGACTTGGTCATAGTCACATTTCTGGCAAGTTGAGATTTGTAACCATATCTCCTTATTCCCAATACAGGGCTGCCTCCCACAGTCAACATACCAATGTCATCCAGGAGCCAAGGTTTTTAAGAAACACCCTAGAGCCCTCAATGGTTCAAAAGTGGCTTTAGGGAGCTATCAGGGATGCTGTGCTGACCATCCTTTCCTGTAGTTCACCAAGAACAGCTTCACTGGGCATCGTCAGTAATTTAAATAGGTCAGAGGTAGGCAAAAGGCAGTGCACATGGGAACCCGGTGCAGGAAAAGGGAAGTTAGACCCACCTTCACCTGCTAAAGAAAGGAGGCTTGAGAAAGAGACCTGGCCATCAAGAGTGTGGTCATCAGAAACTAGGACACCTGGGTCCCATTGCAGAGCCCCTGGCAGGCAACAGGAAGAAATTATTTTCTTGGTTCCCCCTCCTTTAAAATCCTACCTTTCCATCCTTCTTCCCATCATCTCTCAACCTCAATCAATCAACAAACATTTATCAAGCACCTGCTATCTACCAGGTAATGTACTAGGTGTGGAGATTCCAGTACAAAGTATGAAACAAACCCTATTTGCAGTAAACTTACATTCTTTTTTATTTTTTTTTTTTGTGAGGCGTTTGGGGTTAAGTGACTTGCCCAGGGTCACACAGCTAGTAAGTGTCAAGTGTTTGGTCTGATGCCAGATTTGAACTCAGGTACTCCTGACTTCAGGGCCAGTGCTCTATCCACTGCGCCACCTAGCTGCCCCTGTAAGCTTACATTCTAATGGGAAAGACAAGAGGTCCATACAAAGTATGCATGGTATAAAGTTAATACATATATATGCATATATGTGTGTGTGGGTAGACATCTATAGCTATCTGCATATTTATGTGTATATATAAATATATTTTTATATTACATATTTATTTACGTATATTTAGCTACTTTGTGTTTGTATATGTACACACACACACACACTCACAGTAGCTAAATCCAAGTTAATTTGGGAGAGAGGGTACTAGCAGTTAAGGAAGGAGGGAATCAAGAAATCTTCATGTAGAAGATGTGTCTGAGATGTATCTCAAAAGAAAAGCAGGACCATGTGAGGCAGAGGTAAAGAGGGCGTGCACCCTGGGCATGGGTGCGAGGAACAGAGAGGGCCTGTTTGTCTGGATCACAGAATGCCAGCTGGGGAGGAAAGTCCAATACATCTGCAAAAATGGCTTGGGGTCAGGGTGTGGAGGGCTTTAAGAACTCGACAGAGAATTAACAGAGGATGGCAGGACCAATGGGAAGTCATTGGAACGGCAGAGTAGGGACGTCTCACAGGGTCAGATCTGTGTTTCAGGAAAACTCCCTGGGCAGCAGAGTGTCGAGTGGACTGCAGTGGGGAGAGACCTGAGGCAGGAGGACCGGTTAGAAGGCTGTTGCAATAGTCTAGGCGAGAGGTGACGAGGCCCTGAATTACGGTGGTACCTGTGTCGATGGCAACGATGGGTCAGATGCCGACCCTCCTTACAAGAAACAGCTGAGAAAACTGAGGCTGAGCGAGATTAGGTAATTTGCTAGTAAGTATCTGAGGAGGGATTTGAACCTAGGTCCTCCTGACTGACTCTTAATTCTAGTGCTCTGTCCACCCTGCTACCCAGCTGCTCCTAATATACATTGTCTGTTGACTGTCTTTGTCTTTCTTATGTGTGTCCTGTCCTCTTCATATCTATTTCATAAGGGGTCTGACAATAGATCATTTAAATGCAAATCCCAGCATACATTCCTCCCTCCTCCAGCCACCCAGTGTCTTAGCTAGAGTTCTGTTGTATCATGCACTAAATATTGCTGAGTCGAGTCAACAAGCATTTATTTTTTTTCTTTAGGCAATTGGGGTTAAGTAACTTGCCCAGGGTCACACAGCTAGTAAGTGTCAAGTGTTTGGTCTGAGGCCGGATTTGAACTCAGGTCCTCCTGACTTCAGGGCTGGTGCTCTATCCACTGTGCCACCTAGCTGCCCCATAACAAGCATTTATTTAAGCGCTTATTGTTATTGTTCAGCTGTTTTTAGTCATGCCCGATTCTTTGTGACCCCATTTAGGATTTTCTTCACTAAGGTACTGGAATGGCTTGTCATGTCCTTCTCTAGCCCATTTTATAGAAGAGGAAACTGAAGCAAACAGGGTGAAGTGACTTGCCCAGGGTGACATAGCCAGTGCCTGAGGCCAGATTTGAACTCAGGAAGATGAGTCTTCCTGATGGCAGTCCTGGCGCTCTATCCACTTCACCACCTAGTGTCTCCTTATTAAGTGCTTACTATGTGCCAATCACTGTACTAAACACTAGGGATGCAGTCCTTTGTGGTCCCTTCTCTACAGTAACAGCTATCCAGACAATTTAGGCAAAAATAGAATTCTAGGCTGTCATTATTCAGGTAACTCAAATCTACCTCTGCTCACACCCTTTCTCCCAAAGGGACCCCCATACCTGCTATTTCTGCTCACAGCAACCAATTACTGAAGGCAGAGCCTGCTTCTTCCTAGTCATTCCACAGGCCACCAGGACCATCGTGCATGTCAGCTAACCACAAAGGCCTGTACCTTGGTGAACAACACGCTTTGTTAGAGACTAAGCTCTTCCTGTGTTGAATCATCCCAGACACAGAACACGCCAAGACTTCCCACTGTCCCTGGACACAGGTATGCTGGGAGCCCCTTTCCTGCAGAAGAATCCTCTTCATTTCACATAGAGAGAAACTGGGGCTCAGGGGTGGTCATTCCCAAAGGCACAAAGAATGGAGGAGGTGGGAAACAGGGAAAAAGAAAGTGGGGTTGGAAACCACACCTCCAAGTCCTTATACCTTAGGGTATAGCCCTAAGAACCTCCACACCTCCCACCATACTAACCACACGTCTTCAGCCTGCTCCCCTTACAACTCCAGTCTGGGTGCCCAGACTGGAGGCACCCAAGGTTTCTAGATTTGTGGGATCCCAGGATTTAGAGCTGGGAGAGACCACTTTACAATCGAAGAAACAGGCTCTCATCTGGAGTAAGAAATGACTTTGCCCAAGGTCACACAGGCAGGCAGTAACAGAACCGAATAGAATGGTACAATGGATAGAGTCCTGGACTTGGGAGTCAGGAAGTCCTGGGTTCAACTTGATACTAGCTGTGTAACCCTAGGCAAGTTCCACTTGAGTTCTTCGGGCCTCAGTTTCCTCATCTATAGCATGAAGGGGCTGGACAAGATGGCCTTGAAGGCCCCTTCCAGCTCTAAATCTCTGATCCTATAAACCCAGATCCTTAGACTACAAATGCAGAGCTCTCAGAGTCACGCTCTATTGTGCTGCCACGTGGGTTCTTCCATTTATACAAAATTAAATTCGAAAAGGAAAGCAAGGAGAAGAGCCCCTAAATCATGCTGATGGCAACTCTGATCTTAGGTAAGTCACTTCTGTTCTCTGAGCCTCAGTTTCCTGATTTGTAAAATGAAGGGGCTGGATTTGATAACTTCTCTTCCAGCTCCAACACTGATCCAGTAACGAGAAGATGACTAAGGTTCTTTCCAGCACTAAATCCTACAATTACAGCCCCACCTCTTCCCTTATTAACTCTGGCTTAATGAGATTTAAGGGGGAACATAAATGAGACCCTAGTCTCAGCTCTTCCTCCCCAATTCCCCTCCTCTCTCCTCTCCCACCTTGGGTCCCTCTCCACTGCATCCCTTCTCCTGAGGCCCCCATCCCTAGGCAAGGACCCAGTCATCTCCTGACAGTGTTGTGCCAGAATCTGGCTGCCTAGCAACCAAACCCAGCCTGTCACCATGGCAAACAGCTGAGCAAGTGAAAGACGAGAGGTTGGTGTGTCTCTTTTTGGAAAAGGAAAGAAAAAAAGCCATCAGGGAGGTTTGTTTGTTGGTTTGTTTGTTTTTTTTCCTGAAGGGGTTAGTTGTTCAGTCACTGGAATTTTCACTTCAGTGATACTGACATTAGTCATAGGATTAGAGATTTTGAGAGCTTCCTACCTGTGTAGGACTTTCATCACGTAATTTAACTTCCCGGGGCCTCAGTTTCTTCATCTGTAAAATGAGGGGGTTAGACCAGATGACCTCTAAGGTTATTTCCAGCTCTATATCTCTGATTCTAGTTTAACCCACTATCTCCATCACCCCTGTCTCATGTGATGAGGTGGTCCTTCTCCTTGCTCAGGTAAAACCTCTCCCGTCTGCTTTAGCAGCATGTCCCCTCTATAATTCCCACTCTTTCACTAATCTTTATAGTTTCTTCCTTGCTGCCTACAAACATGGCTATGGCTCTCTCATGCTTAAAAATCCTCACTTGATTAACTGACCTATAATTATCATCCTATATCTCTCCTCCCTTTCGTGGCTAATTTCCCTGAGAAGACTGTCTATACCTGGTGTCTCTAATTTTTTTCCCTTCAATCAGTTCTAAACCCTTGGCAATCGGGTCTCTGACACTATCATTCAATGAAAGTGCTCTTTCCAAAGTTACTAGTGGTCTCAATTGCCAAATCTGATGGCTTTTTCTCGGTCCCCATCCTTGGTCTGTATGTAGCCTTTGACACTATTGATCACCCTCTTCCTGGATATTTTTTCCTCTGGGTTTTTGTGATGTAGCTCTCTCCTGGTTCTTGTCCTACCTGCCTGACTGACCACTCCTTCTCCATCTCCTTTGCTGGATCTTCATGGTAGCACCCATTTGATAACAGATGTCCCCTTTTCTATTCTCCTCTTATACAAGGGATTCTAAATCTAGGCCCATGAATTATTTAAAAATATATTTTTATAACTATAGTTAAATATAATTTTTTTTCTTTGTAATCCTATATATTTTATGCACTTAAAATATTCTGAGGAGTCCATAGTTTTCACAAGACTGCCCAAGGGCTCCATGTCATAAAAAAGGTAAGAACTCCTGTTCCATCCCATGGCCCTTGGTGATCACATCAGTTTCCATGAGTTCAATTAACATCTCTGTTCAGATGATTCCCAGATCTATACATCAACCTTGACCTCTCTCCTATTTTCAGGTCTCAAATCTCCAATGACCTTTTGAATGTCTCAAATTGAACATGTTCAATATAGAACTCATTATCTTTTCCCAAAAAAACTTTCTCCTCTTTGAAACATCTCTAATATTGTCCATCATCTGAGGCACCCAGGCTCAGAAGTTGACAGAGGTCAAATGACTTGCTCAGGGTCACAAAGCTAGGAAGTGTCTGATGCAGGATTTGAACTCAAGTCTTTCTGACTCCAGGTCCAATGCTCTATCCACTATACCAATGTATCATATCTACTTATCTGTAGGATTCCTTGAAGTCATGGATTGTGATATATACTTCTTTATATATCCTCATAATAGCTATAGTAGGTACTTAACAAATATTTGATTTATTGAATGAATTTTGGAACATAGGTAGGACATCTGTCCTG
The DNA here is from genome assembly GCF_900497805.2 of Vombatus ursinus. Classification (NCBI taxonomy): domain Eukaryota; kingdom Metazoa; phylum Chordata; class Mammalia; order Diprotodontia; family Vombatidae; genus Vombatus; species Vombatus ursinus. Next base: position 47,051,878 of record NW_020954576.1, read on the forward strand.
TGTCCCTGTGAAGTTGTGGGGCGGTATTATCATCTGTAAGCTGGGAAATTGTAAATTCTAGAAGAGAAATGACTTGCCCAAGGTCACATGCCAGTCAGTGATAGAGCCAAGGGCAGAGGCCAGGTTTTAAGACTGGCTATTCATGGCTATTTTCATAATGCTATGTTGCCACTTCACTTGTGCCCCGTGTTGATAGGCAGTATCACATCACTGGAGAAACACTGGCCTCAGAGCCTGAAACCAGGGTCCCTGCCCCAGTGTTGCCATAAAAAACTGTGTGATTGTGGGGAAGTCATCTACCATCTCCAGGACTTTATTTTCCCATCTGTAAAGGCAAGTAGCTGGGCCACCTGGGGGATCTGCTCTAACCTTCTGCCATCTCATCTCTCTCCCAATGGACAGCAGCCCTCAGGACTCTGGGCAGGTTCCAGAGCTCTAGGAAGAGCTATGTCTGGGCAACTGCTCAGCAGCTGAAATCTTAAATTGCAGCCATCTGTAGGTATTTGAGAGCCCATGGTGATGGAAACTGGCCATATGGCTGGCTTGGGTCAGACCCTCCTTCTGGGTCCAAAGGAAAGCACGGGAATAGAAGTCATTGCCAAGAGAGAACAGGGAGGAGGTGGCTTCACAGTCACCCATCCACCCTCCAGCTCCCTCAGTTGACCAAACCTTGCTTTCTCATGACTCAGGTCACTGGTTCCATTGAAAGAACCCTGGGCTCGTGCACACTGAGCCAAGAGACCAGAATGACAATCCTGGCTCATCTCTGACTAGCTTCAAGGCTTCATCTCTATAGGTCTTGATTCCTAGACTAGGCATAATCATATCTCACCTTCTAGCTTCAAATGGATTTGTAGTAACCACCACAAATATGTTCTGAAAAAAGTCATTCATTTCAACTCAACAAATGTTTAGTAAATACATGCTGTGTGCAGAATATGGTGCCGGACAAGATTCAAGGTACAGTTAAGGTACAATTCCTCCCTCATGAAGCTTACAGGCTAGTGAGCAAATGACAAAAACACAAATAACTACATTATACAATATTATAAGATAACTACACAAGATAGGTCCAAGCAAAATGCTAGGTGGGGTCCTCAGGGAGTTGTCAGGGCTGGGGAAGGGAAGAGATCATTGCTGACTTGGCAGGATAGAATACTGGAAGACTTCATAGAGGCAGGGGCATTTCAGCTGAGCCTTAAAAAGGATTTCCAGAAGGGACAAGGGAAGAGGATATAGGAAAAGGGGCATAGAGGAAATTATGAGCAAAAGGACAGAGGTGGGAAAGTGCTGGACATACACTGGGAATGGAGAGTAGCCCAGTTTTACTAGATGGAATGCAGCCTACTTGGAAAGGAGTGGTATGAAAAGACTAGATAGGCAGAGTGGCATCAGACTGTGAAGGGACTTGAATGCCAGGCCAAAGAGTCTGAACTTTATTTAAGAGGCAATGGGTTCTGTGAATAAGGCAGATTAGTATGGTAGTAGTGAAAAAATACACTGGAGAGGGGAGAAAAATAAAGGCAAGACCTGTAAGGAAGCTATTTCAGTAGCTAAAGTGGTTGGTAATTAGGGCCTTCATTAGTCAGTCAATAAGTACTTATTAAGCACTCATTATTTGCCAGGAATGGTGCTAAGTGCTGGACAAGTGTCACTAGGTTGGTGGTGGTAGGAACAGAAAGGAAGAAGGGACATGAAAAAAGCAAAAACACCATAAAGGGAAAACCACCACTGGGGGCTCATAGCACCATCATTCTAAAGCCTATGGAGCCCCCACTCACTCTAGATTGCTAGTTCCCCATTACTTACATATACTCCAATTTTTATTCACATAAGTAAGATATGAGGCCTAATTTCCTATGTCTACACTGGGGAACACCCCAGGACATCCTGCTTTAGCTGTTTACCTGCTGTGGCTGAGAACGGTGATTCAAAATTAAGTCCTCTCCCACTGAATGAGATACTGGGCCAGAAGAAGGCAGCCAGATGGCCCTCTGGTTATATAAGGCCCCAAGCTGGATTAGTCTAATGTAAAAACTCTGGAGTCTGAGTCAGAGACCCTGGATTTAAATCCTGGCTCGGTCACTTACTAGCAGCATGATTGTTGGCATGTCCCTCCCTCATTCTGGTCCTCACTTTGCTCTTTTGTGAAATAAGGCATTTGGACCACAGGACCGCCTTGGTCCCATCCAGATGTAACACTCTAACATTCTGTCCTTCTGTGAGTCCAGGATCTAGCCAGTGACTTTTTCTCTTATTACTGGTTCGACCTTGGCTTCACACTTCCGGGTGTGAGGTTCCCCTTCTCTGTGAGAGGAGGAGGTGACTGACTGCTTCCTCTTGCCTCCACCCAGGGGTAGAGTTAGGACACAGACACAGCAGGGAGGCCTGATTTGTGAAGTGGTGGGATTCAGCATTAACTGTGTGGAAGCCTCTTGCCAGTAGCAAGATGTTGCTGTGTTTCTGCTCCAGCAAGGAGCCGAGGAGGAGACAGGTCGTTCTGACAGGGCTATTTATAGAAGGTGCTACAGCCTCTCCAATGTGTGGGCTTTGCCACCCCTGCCACACAGAAACACAGGAAGAGTTTTTTTCCCCCTGGGGGACCCCATCTCCCAGGGTTGCAGGTGGGAGTTGATGGAGGATGGGAGAAGAGGAATCCTTTAGAAACCCAGCCCTTCTCTTTCCATAGGGAGGAAAACAGCCAAGGAAAAAGAAATCTGCATGACGTAAGGAAGGGAATCTTTTGAAAATCCCCTCTGGATGCAAGACTTAGTAAGAAATGAGTTCTGGAAAATGCTATTTAAAAATAATACATTTTTGTAGTATTCCTATAAGGGCAACTGCCCCACCAGATTCCTGCCCCCTCAACCCCACCCCCTAAGCCACATGCATCTTTCCCTGAGCCCTGCCCATCTCTCCAGTCACTGCACAGTGATGTTCCACCCACCCACCCTCTTATCCCAGCCCTACTAGGGTGATTTCTCACTCATCTACCAAGCCCCACAATGTGGAGTTCCAGGTTGAAAAGGAATCAGCTGGTGGAGAAAGCATATCAAAGCTCATTATAATTCAGCCCAAACCCTTCAAAAGCAGCAATCCTCCAGAGAGCAGGAAGAAAGAGGTGTTAAAATTATCACTGCCATTTTCTACCTCCAAAGCATTTATTAATCACCTCTCTGCACTGTATGCTATACTTTGTTCTTGGTATCAGGAAGCTGGTGCTAGGTAGAGTCCTGGGTTTGACACTTGAAAATTGTGGGGCCCTGGGCAAGTCATTTCACTTCTCTGAACCTCCATTTCCCATATATAAAATGGGGATAATCCATCAACAAGAATTTATTTAGTGCCTAATATATGCCAGGTACTGTATTAAGCACTGTAGGTGTAAGGCCATAAGACCTGCCCTACCTACCTCTTCTGGGAGGAAAGTGTTTTGAAAAATTTAAAACACCATATAAATGTGAGCTATTATTTACTATCTGAGTTAAGCTGGCATGGACCTGGTCCTTTACAGGATCAGACTTTAAGATTGGAAAGACACAAGAATTATTATACCCATTTTGAAGGTAAAGATACTGAGGGTCAGAGAGATGAAGTGCTTTGCCCAGTTAAAGATTCACAGAATTTGAGACTTGAAAGGGACCTCTAGTCCAACTCAGACATGAAAGGAAGCCCTGCTATAATATATCTGACACGTGGTCATCTACCGTCCGCCTAAAGTCCACCAATGTAGGGAAATTCACCGCCTCTTAAGGCAGCCAGGTCTGCTCTAAGGATTGTTGTTCAGTCATGTCTGACTCTTCATGACCTCATTTGGGGTTTTCTTGACAAAGATACTGGAGTGGTTTGCCATTTCCTTCTCCAGCTCATTTTACAACTGAGAAAACTAATGCAAACAGGGTTAAGTGACTTGCCCAGGGTCACAGAGCTACTAAGTGTCCGAGGCTGGATTTGAACTCATGAAGATGAGTTTTCCTGACTTCAGGGCCTGCACTCGATCCACTGTGCCACCAAGCTGCCCTCTCTAAGGCTTAGAAAGCCTGAACTTGAGGGCAGCTAGATGGTGCAGTGGATAGAGCTCTGGCCTTGGAGTCAGTAAGACCTGAGTTCAAATGTGACCTCAGACATTTGACACTTATTAGCTGTGTGACCCTGTGCAACTCACTTAACCCCACTGCCTGGCAAAAAAAAAAACAAAAAAAAAACACTGCCTCACAAGAAGAAGAAGAAAAAGAAAAAGAAAGCCTGAAATGGATTCCTGAACACCTTCTCATCCTCACGGTTCTGGGTTTTGCTCTCTGGGGCCAAACTAGAAAAAAATCTAGTCCCTCCTTTATGTGATAACTCTTCCAATCCTTGAAGACAGTTACCATGTCCTCCCTGGATCTCCTCTTCTCCAGATTAAACGTGCCCAGTTTCATTAGCCTATCTTCACATGTCACGGACTCAAGGCCCTTCACCCATGTTGACTGCCCTCCTCTATATGCTCTCTAGTTTTTCAATGTTCTTCTTAAGCTGGGTGCCCAGAACTGAACATAATATTCCAGATGAGGTCTGATGAGGACAGAGTAGAGGGGCACCCCTCTTTTCCTGGAAGTTAGGCCTCTCTGAATGCGGCCCAAGGCCATCAGGAGATGTTTTGGGTTGCTCCATCACACAGCTAGAACAAATATAGCCAGATTCAAGTCCTCTGACTCCAAATCCAGCATGTTCATTTCCAGGTCCTACTGCCTTGAAGACCAAACAACTAGCGGCAAAGAGGATAGGGACTGAACTAACACTGAACCAACACACAGTATGGAGAAAAGAACTTTGATTTTTACCAAGCAGACAGAGGTCAAGGGAATTGGGGGGAGGGGGGCTATGAGCGGAGGTACAAGGGGGTGGGGGGAGGGAAGTTGTTAAGATCACCTCCCAGACATGAGACCTTAGAATTCAGTTTAAGCAAGTGCTCTTGGCAAGGTGAATTATTGATAGGGAGGCCCCAGAGATGAGCCTGAGATCTTTTTTGTTGTTGTTAATTATAATCCGGACAAGAATCTTGAATTAATGATGAGCCTGCCACACACCTGTGAAATTTAACAGCTCAGTCTCCCTCAACAAATGGTCCCTTTTCAGACAGCCTCTCCCAGAATTTGGCTCACAGCCCTCCTCTCCTGATTAAAAAAAAAAAAAAAGCCAAGCAAACAATTCTGCCGCTACCATAGCCAAGATATGTTACAGATAGTGAGACAAGACTGCAACCATTTTGTGGGGGGTAGGGGAACCCCCCCCCCAATTCCAAAGTTTCATGTAAGCCATGGTAGGGGCCTAAAGCAATGCAGGAAGTTAAAACTATGAAGTGTGGGGAAATTATCAGCTCAGAGGCTTTCAGGTCAGCCCTCCTCTTGAAACACCCTTGACTTCTGCAGAGTTGGAGAGCTCTGTTTTTAAGATGGTTTCTGAGCAAAGCCCTATGGGGACTGAAATGCGGAAGTTTCCACCTTTGTCCTGATAAGAACTGGACTGGCATCCACCTTCCAGCTAATCCTTCTGGGGCATGGATTTAGCTCATAAAGGCAGAGGGTGCTGCCAACTTTTACCTTCTTACATTCACAAGTGACACAAGGCCACCCCACCACGAGATCACACCATCATCACAGTTAGGACAGACTACCCTACTAGAGCTAAAGGATCGTTTGGATAAGATTAAGATGGGAGAAACCAAAACTACCCTGTGCAATTTGCCTAAAGGTGCCAGGCCATCCGCTATCCAGCCTGGCATCTTCAGGAGAGGCAGCCTCACATATCCCAAAGACAAAAAAAAAACTCCTGCCCACTCATACACTGAGAAATAGACAGACAGACATGTAGCTTCTTCCTGGGTGTGAGGCATCCATCCTGGCATAGAGTCCAGGGAGTTGGAGGAGCACTTATTTCTCCCCAAATAAAGGTAGCTCCCTCCCTCTTTGGGTTTTCCTTTTTACCTGGGAGGGGGCCTTGCTCTGTGCATTCCTGAAAAAGGAAGTCTTGGCAGTAAAGAAACAGTCCTCCAGATCTTCATCCAGGCTGCAGTACCCACTGCTCATGGTGCTGTCCACGGTCATCTACCGCGGGCGCCCGCTACGGGAGGCAGCTCTCTAGCTCATGGGCGCCAGGCAGCCCGGGGGGAGCGTGCGCGGTGGTGAGACCCCCTAAGCCCCGAATGCGGCAGCGAGCGGGAGGATTTCTCAGTTCAGTTCCTGCTCAGCCAGCGAGCCAGCAGGGTCCTGTGTACTCAGCTTCCCGTGCAACTGCTTCCAACACTACCTCGCCTCCAATTTCTCTGCTTCTGCAGGCTTTTCTTGCCACCTCCTTCCTTTACTTTAAAGAAAGGACCGCTGGCTTTTCGGCGGGCTAACCTTTTCCCTTCTCCGCCCACAGCCCTCCTTTCCCCAATAGGCGCAGCTACAAAACACCGGTGTCAGACCTGGGTGAGTTTCTTCTTCGCCTCCCTCTCAAACTCACTCCCCATCTGTGGTTTGATCTAGTCGCTGTCGCAGCAGGGCTGAGCATGCAAAGCTCGCCATCTCACCACTGCTCCCCACCCCCTCTCCCCTTTCCTGCCACTCTCAGAGTTTGCAGTAGAGTTCAGAACCACTTCCTCTTGCAAGGTTTCTCTCCAGGCTTCCTTCAAGCTGTCATGAGTCCTGGGGGTGTAGGCTGGGCTGGGGGGCTGCCAGGTAAGGATGGGTGATGGCCACCCTCAAGCCTGATTGGGGGGCTGGGAGCAGGCCATTCTCTAGACCCCAGGAAACACAGCCCATTCTTCATCATCTATGGATGATTAGGTGATATGGATAAAAATGTGCAAAATTCTCTTCCCTCCTCTCTAGCTCTCCTACACTCAGTGGCAGACCTTTTGGCTTTCTGCTGTGGGCTTCTGGGGCTGGGTCAATCGACGTGAATAGAAAAATAAAATAAATGCCAGTTGTTCAAGAAATAGCATTTTAGCTGAGGAGTTGCCAGAAGAGACATGCAAAATCCTTGTGAACATATGGGAAGTGTATGCAAAGAAAACTGTCTCTCTCTTGTATGCCTGACCCAGGGTCTTTAGGAATTGCAGAGGGGGGATTAATTTTTAGAGATTCTCACTACTGAACAAAGCTTATTTACATATTCTTAGATGACTAAGAGAAGTTTCTACCAGACTCTTTGCCAAGTCCCAACTTCGGGGATAGCTCATTTGTAAATCCCCATTTGACTATCTGGAATAATGCTTGTGATTCTGTCTGGCTGTCTTACAAAGATGTGCAGAGGCCCAAGGGCCTCCTGGAGCATATGTTAAAAGGTAAGGCTGGTCATCTCCCTTTCAACTGCTGGTCCCCATGATAATAGATTTATAGCTAGGAGAGATGTCAGAGGCATCTACTCAAAACTCCATTACTGTACACATGAGGAAACTAAGGCCCAGCATGATTAAAGTCTGACCTGAGGTCATACGGGGGAAAGAGGTGGGGTTTGAACCCACAACCTCTGATCCTGGATCCAGCATCTTTTCACTATGCCATGCTGCCTCCTATGGGCTAGTACTGGAACATGTTTGTCTGTTTTCTCAGCATTATACAGGTACCATACCAGCCTGAAAGATAATGGGGCTTAGAGCTCAAGGCAAATGGAACAGTGCCTTTAGATACCCAGAACTAGTGGTGGTACAGTACATGCCCAGTCTTATGGCCCTAACTGTACCTGTAAGATCACAAAAGACCTTGTGTATGCACTGGCTTAATCAAGACCTCTTCAATACTGAATCCCTGCTCCCCCAAGACATGAACCCTTTCACAAACCCCCAAGAGCCTGCTCCTTCAGCAGAATCTGGCTCTTTCTGCCATTTAGATGTTCAAGCAGGTTCCCCATTGGAAACCTGGCAGAAGGGAAGACTCTGCCCATCTCATTAAACTACCAACTCAATTTCAAGTCCTGAATATTGTTCTGAGAAGACCTTCCCCTCTTCAGCTAATGCTAATAATAGTTCAGAAAGGTTATAAAATGTGTTCATGGTGACAAAAATGTCCAGCTCAGGATGAGAACTGAACTCTCCCAATTTCAACTGCTATATTTTTTTTTCCTTTACACCACACTGACTCTCTGAATTTGTTATTGCCAGGGGGGTTCAGAGGGCAGTTTGAACTGGCTCCCTCTTCTCCACACAAACCTTTTCCCAGAAGCCTAACAGTGCCTGGCAGGCACAAACACATGATAACTAAAACCCCGCACCCCCACAGGCCTCCTTGGCTCAGACAGAAAAGTCAATACCAGTAGCTGCCTCGGCCTCTGGTCACAAATGGCTTTAGGTGGTAGAGGTCAGCAGAGAAAACAGATGCAGCAAGAAGAATGAAAGAAAAAAGTCCCCAATTTTAATGCTGCAAACTTTTCTCCATGTGGGTGATTTGGGAGTAGCTTTTTTGGGGGTGCTCCCCCACCCCACCCAATATTCCCCAGGAAGATTATCTAGGTTAGGCTGGTATGAGGTTTCATCAGCCCTTTCCCTCATTCAATGCACATCCCAAATCAAGTGTCACAGTGATAAATGATGTTGAGGTGGGGGATCTGCCTGTTACACTAGCCATCAATAAGAGAGGCACCAGCTTTGTCCCGACAAAGACTGGGGGATGTTTCCTTTTCACTGTACCATTTAGGAAGGTGGGAATCTTGGATATGTTTTCAGAAATGAGCGGCCAATTGAACCCAGCAATGTTTCATATTCTTAGAATGGCTCAGGGCTCCCAGAAAAGGTCCTGCTGAGCGGCTCATTTGAAATGTGCACTTCTAAAAGACTATTTAGAATAATCCTTTCAGACATTATACCCAAGGTACTCCTCCAGGAAACAGAGGGGAGACTCAAACTGTGAGTGACATCTTAGATGCCTGGCCAGATTGGAAAGAATTCTTAAGTGATGGTATTTTTATAGGATGCCACGTGTCTTTCCAAACATGTTTATCAATACCATTTTTGCTATGAAGTTTCATGCTTTCCAAAACACTTTCACCTCCATTAACTTTTCTTTCACTCGATCATTAATCATTTATTAATTGCCTACTATGTACCAAAGCAGCTAGGTGGTACAATGAGTAGAGCACTGGGCCTGGAGTCAGGAATACTCATCCTCATGAATTCAAATCTAGCCTTAGATACTTACTAGCTGTGTGACCCTGGGCAAGTCACTTAACCCTGTTTTCCTCAGCTCATCATCTATAAAATGAGCTGGAGAAGGAGATGGCAAACCACTCCAGTATTTTTGACCCCTAAATGGGGTCATGGAGTCGGACACGATTGAAAACAACTGAATAAAAACAACTACTATGTGCCAGGGTCTGGGGAATATGCAGCCCACTTGGTGATGAGCCTCCAGGCTGATCTTCATATAGCAGTCATACTGGGCAACATATTAGAATTTCTTCCGTGTTGGAAGAATCTACCAGAATACCTCCCTTAAAAGGCAATATGGTAGAAAGACTATTGAGTCTGAAGTCAGGAAAACCGAAGTTCAATCACTTTTGTCCGCCTCAGTTTCCTCAACTGTAAAATAGACATTGTGAGGATCAAATGAGATAATATTTGTAAAGTACTTAGTATAGGGTCCTGCCTCAGTTTCCTCAACTGTAAAACAGATATTATGAGGATCAAATAAGATGATATTTATGAAGTACTTAGTACAGGGTGGGGCACACAGCACATGCTTAATAAACACTTCTTTCCTTCCATGAACTCTTGAGATTGTCACAGTGACCCTTTGAGTGAGGATAACAGTTTTACGAATAAGGAAACTGAATCATGGAAGGGTCCTGCTCAAGGTTACCCAGCTAATTAATGACAGAACCAGGACTAGAACTGAGTTCTATTTTTCTGACCCTTACTTTTCTAGTTCTGAGTCCAAATGAGTCCAGTATTCACAGTGAGACAGAAGCCAGGCTAGGTTGACATGGTCCCTAGACCTAGAAGGAATCTTTGTTGTTGTTGTTGAGTTGTTTTTCAGTCATGTTTGACTCTTTGTGACTGCATTTTGGGGTTTTCTTGGCAAAGATACTAGAATGATTTGCCATTTCCTCCTCCAGCTCATTTTACAGATGAGGAAACTGAGGAAAACAGGGTTAAGTGATTTGTCCAGGGTCACACAGCTAGTAAGTGTCTGAGGCTAGTTCATGAGGATGAGTATTCCTGACCCCAGGCCCAATGCTCTATCCACTGCACCACTTTATATAAAATGATTTGCAAACCTTGCAAATATTATTATTATTTTGGAAGGTTCTACCATGCTGGAAAGGTTTTGAATACACTCCTGGAGATAGACTGCGTTTATATTGCGAGAAGCAGAATAGCTTCTCTCTCCCTCACTCCCCATAGTCAGTTGCCCAGTCTTTGTTCATTCGACTTTCACAGCATCCCTTGCTCTTCCTCTTCTCCCCACTCACATAGTGGTCACCCTTGTCCAGGCCTTCATCACCTCTCACCTGGTCTACTGCAATAGCTTTCTAATTGATCTCCCTGCCTCAAGTCTCCCCACTCCCAACGTCACACTCAGTGACTCCCTTGTGCCTCCAAGATAAAACGCAAATTCTTTTGTGTGGCATTTAAAGTCTTGCAATCTGGCTCCAGTTGACCTTATTGCACCTCATTCTCCTTCCTACTGTCCAGTCAAACCAGCTTCCTTGCTGTTCTTCACAGACAACATTCCATCTTGGGGCTCCCTCAGCACAAGCTGTCCCCCAGGCTTGAAATGCCCCTTTTCCTCACTTCTGCCTCCTGGAATTCCCAGCATCCTTCGAAACTGAGCTCAGGCACCACCGCCTTCCTAAGGCTTTTCTTACTCCCTCTCCTTCAGTTGTTATCCCCTTACTCAAACCCCTCATATTTATTAGAACATATTTTGCATTTACTTATATAGCTATATGCATCCTCCAAATGAAATGTGGAAATACTAGATCAGAGGGATGTAATTTGATAATATATTTCATGTTATTCTTGTGGAAAAGACAAAGAAATGTAGACGTTATGAAAAAACAGTTAGGTGGAGTTTGACAAAGGTTGAATAGTCAAAGAATTAGTTGTCATTAGTTAAATGTCCCTTTGGTAGGAGATTGCTAACGGAGTGCCCAGGGAACCCATTGGCTTTCTAGTAGCTAGCATCTTTATCAGTGGCTTGGCTAGAGGCACAGATAGCACGTTCAAATCTGCAAATAACACAAAGTTGGGAGAGATAGCTAGAAGACAGAGTCAGGATCACAAAAGATCTTGACAGGCTGGGGCGTTCTTTCCATTTTGAGATGGAAATTGAATAGCTATTGATGTCAAGTCTCACAGTTGGGTTTAAAAAAACCAATCCTAGAATTATAGGCTAGAGGAAGCAGGGTTAGACAGCCGCTTATCTGAAAGAGATCCTGGGGTTCTGTTGGCTAAGCTGGTTCTGGTGGGTAAGCTCAGTATGAGTCAGCAGTGTGATGTGGTAGCCAGAAGAGCTGATTTTATATTGGGCTACATTAAGAGAGGCAGAATTTCTAAGACAGCTTCCTTTCATGTGTTGTCTTCTCCATTTGAATGTAAGCTCCTTAAGGGCAGAGACCATTTTCCACTTGTTTGTATTTATATTTCCAGTACTAAGGGGCACCTAGGTGGCTCAGTGGATAGAGTGTTGGACCTGGAGTCAGAAAGACTCATCTTTGTGAGTTCAAATCTGACCTCAGACACTTACTAGCTGTGTAACCCTGGGCAAGTCATTTAACCTTTTTGCCTCAGTTCCTCATCTGTAAAATGAACAACACAGTGCCTGGAACATAGTAAGTGCTTAATAAATGTTTGTGGACTTCCTGACTAAGGAGGTGAGAATCCTCTATTCTACCCTGAACAGACCACTTCTGTACACAGTATTCAATTTTAAGCCCCAAAGTTTAAGGAGAACATTGATAGGCTGGGTTTGGGGTGGGGAGGGAAGGGAAGGGAAAATCCAGAAGAGGTCAACCAGGATGTTTCATGTTGTGTCACAATAAGCTGAAGCTCTTGGAGAATGCTTAGGCTGAAGAAAATTCAGGGGAGACATGATTCTGCATTCAAGTATTCTAGGGGTTGTCGTGTTGTGGTAGGAGCAATATCTATTAGGGTCCTTGCCAAATAAATTGGGTTAGTTTCTTCTAAGTGCTTCTTCCCCTACCCCTTTACCTCCCACATAGGCTAGTTTAATTTTTCTTTAAAAATATTAGAGTCATACTCAAAATTTAATTGGCCCAGGGGATTAAGGCTGGAACCATGGCTATAGTTTTCTGGTAGCCTAAATACCAAAGGTAGGGCATGAGGAGTCAGGAGATCCTCCCTTGGCACCAGCATGCCAAACACAGAGACAGGTAAACTATACCCAATCAAATCACTGCTGTGTCCTTGCTGAATATACTTACCATGTTGTGGTTAAGAAAACCTCCTTTTGTTAACAGATAGATGGTCTATGGATGTTTCATCCTATGCCAGTCCCAAACCTGAACCACTGGACTGGCTGCCCACACATGTGGAGGAAGGATTGGATTGGTCATGTTTGGCCCCAGAGGGCAAAACCAGGAGGAAGTGACCAAGAAGTCAGTTTCACTGTTATGTCAGGAAAAACTTAAATGCTTAGAGCTGTACAAAAGTGGGATGGGTTGCCTTGGGAGGTGGAGGATTCTTACTAGATAGAGGTCCTCAAGCAGAGGCTGGATGGCCACTTGTTGGGTATGTCACGTCGGGGATCAGTTTCATGAGATGGTTGCTGAGGTCCTTTTCAATTTTAAAATTCTGTGAGTCTTTAAATGTAAACTCCTTGAGGGCAAAGACTTTCACTTTTGCCATTGCATCCCTAGCATCTAGCACAGTGCCTGGTATATGGTTCGAGTTTAATAAATGCTTTTTGATTGAAGGTAACAACTTCTTTAGTCATAAAAGGCCATGAAACAACAAAAAAATACAAAATGGCTCTCACTTTTGCCATTGCATCCCCAGCATCTAGCACAGTGCCTGGTATATGGTTCGAGTTTAATAAATGCTTTTTGATTGAAGGTAATAACTTCTTTAGCCATAAAAGGCCATGAAACAATAAAAAAAATACAAAATGGCTCTCAGTCTGTGCTGCCCTCCCCTCTTTGCTTCTCCAGTGATGGTGGGATAGGGAAAAAAAGGAGCAGGAGGTGCTAAGACTGTCTATAGACATAAGCTTAGCTGTTCATAAGTCAAATGTGAAAGCTTATTTCAGTGACTAAGGGGATAGAGCTCCAGAGGAAGAGAATCATATTATTATTTACATTCTTGCTCTAAATGAAGCCAGAAGACAAAAGGAAATTTCATCTAAGTGGAAGGATGGCTTTGCGAGTTCTTCACAGAGAGACCAATAAAGGATAGGCAGGGTTGGTTTTATTGTGTATTTAAAAGCAACAATAAACATCATTCCATGGGATATTTGGTTGCTTATGTTATAGTGCTTATGGTGGGCAACTGGCAAAGACCACCATGAAGGTAACTACAGTGTAAGTGCTAACATCTTAGCACAGGAAAAAAAGAAATCCTGTGAAGAATTAGACCCCTCAAATTAATCAACATATATTTTAATACTTAGAAATTTCAATGCAAAGATGGTCATAGGGCAAGACAAATGTTAAAAATATGGCTCAGGAGTAAACAAAGAAGACCAAAGTCTTCTAGACTATTTACATGCCTCCCGCCTCTGTGTCAAGAATATCTATCTTCCCCAAGAAGAGAGATGGGAGGCATTGGACATGGCAAGTATGGAATGACATCACCAAAACCAAAATTGACGATGTCCTGGCAGCAAGTAAATCACTGGTTACTGAAGTGGGAGTCATTTTCTAATCAATTGTCCACTGTCATCCCATCAACTTGTTAGAGAGACATGAAAATAAATGTCAAATGATAAAAATGAAAAGATAGAGCACGCATTTAAAATAACTTCAATTTGACTAAACAAGTTACAGCTGACAAATGGGAAATGGAAAAAAATACAGACCATCATGTCCTACAGAAGTTGAACCTAGACAAAATCAGTCAACACAATGAAAGGACCATCAGCATCTAAAAACCATCTCAGCCAGCAAATACCTGGTCTCCTTACCACTCAGAGAGGTATGGTGGCCAGGATAATGGTATTTTAAAAGCTATATTTTTTTTGTAAAATCTTATGGAAAAAGATGTTGGAACATGATGAGAAAAAAAAGAACAAGAGAAAATTATTGGCAACATCACTTCATAAAAGAAGAAATAGTGGAGAGAAAATAAGTTTATAGAAATCTTGGCAAAGGAACCAATTAAACCATATCATCCCCAAAGCATCTGAGAATGAAACTGGAAGAATAAACAACTAAATAGATAACATGTCATGATTTCTACAACACTATGTTTTTCCCCTTTGGACTCCGGCACCACGGTACCCAATGGACTTCACGAAGAGGTAGAAAACGCACCAAACAAAACAAAGATGAGAAAATGCAGCTGGGCTAGACCAAGTAGGCAGAGAATAGGACAGTGTTGGAGACAACAGTTTTGAAAGCTTTTTGAGGGATGGTTTCTCAAGATAGCTGAAAGAAGGGAGGAGACCAAACATAGAAAAAATTACAGATATAATTACCCCCCAAATATAACCAAGATAATATCAATAACAACTGATCTTTATGCCTACTTTCACATTTCTACAGTATTTATGGGAACAATTTAACTATATAGGGCAGCTAGGTGGCACAGTAGAGAGAGCACCAGGAAGATTCATTTTCCTGAGTTCAAATCTGGCCTCAGACACTTACTAGCTGTGTGACCCTGGGCAAGTCATTTAATCCTGTTTGCATCAGTTCCTCATCTGTAAAATGAGCTGGAGAAGAAAATGGCAAACCACTCTGGTATCTTTGCCAAGAAAACCCCAAATGGGGTCACGGAGAATCAAACACGATTAAACAACAACCAAAAGGTCCTTTCTAGCTTTAGCATTCTCTGGGCCTATGAGTCATTCATCCTCTAATCAAAATAACAATTCCTTGCATTTTCATAGAATTTTCACATCAGAGATAACGTGGTACAATGGCAACAGATTTAGAGTTTTAGAATTTAGTCTAGGACTTAGAGTTAAAAAGCTGGGTTCCAATCCTGACTCTGACAACCTCCTAGCTGCATGATCATGAGAATTTACTGAACCTCCTCAGAGCCTGTTTCCTCATTTGTAAATGATGATGCTAACACTCATAACTACTTCCCTCCCTCAGCCGTTCAGTCACCTGGCATTTATTAAGAGCCTACTACTGAACAACATATCAAGGGCAGCTCAGATGAAGCTATGAGAAGGAAACAGGAAGGCTGTTCAAACAATATTTTTACAGCCCCACAATTCACAGATGACATTTTTACAATCATTCAATTGACTGCAAGGTGCAGAGAACAAAAGATTCCACTGTATTGTTTTTTTATTATTATTTTTTTTAAAAACCCACATTTGATCCAGTGGAGCAAATGCTGCCTCAGAGGCCCTCCTGCAACAAAATGTTTCCCATGCACATGTTAAAATTAGACAAGATGGCTTGAAAGATGAAGCAGAGATACTTGGCTCCACAGCCCTCCGGTTATTCATCTCAACCAAGGCATATAAAATAGAGGCATATGTTCACCAGAGGTATTTATTATTATCACAGCTCTAATAGGATTCTGGCACCTGAGCAAAGAGTGGGGAGGGGGAGGGGTGGTTTACAGTATGCTGATAAAGTATCATTTAAAGAACTTTATTGTAAAGTATACTGATGGGGAGGAAAGGGAATTGGCATCTCTGTTGTGATGGCCACTCCAGTTCATGATTTAGGTATCCTGGAGACAGAAGTCATAGGACTCATAGAGCTTGAGCAATTGGGAGGTCATGATGTCCAAAAGGGTAAGGATCGATACAATGAACCAGGCATTGAACTTATTGGATAGAAGAAGGAATTACTTGGCGTCTCTAGGGGACCACAATAAGGATCTACACAGAGTGGTGTGAATTGTAAAGGAGAAAAGGATGTCATCTCAGTTAATGACGATGTCAAAAAGAGGGTCTGAAAATGGCAGTGGGGAACAAGGACTGTGCCAACTCATCCTCTTGGCTCTGTACGTCAGGGGGATGTGAGAGAAGGAGCAGCCAGTCTCAGAAGGTGGGGGAGGGGAGTGAAAATGTGGTGTCTTCAGAAGAAAGCTGGTTTTAGTGAGCACCAGAAGAGGAAAGAAATGTGAAATGAAGAGATCTAGGATGAGGGGGTGTTTAACATTAGAGCAGAGTTCCAGAGGTTATTGTGGAAAAGGGACTAGAGAGGGTTAAGGCTGAGTTTACTATGGGACGAGGGAAGGGAATAAACATTTACATGGCACCTACTATGTGCCAGGTACTCGATAAGTGCTTTTACAAATATCGTCTCATTTGATCCTTACAACCACCCTTTGAGGTAGGTGCTGTTACTATCCCCATTTTACAGTTGAGAAAACTGAGCCAAATAGTATCTAAGGCTGGATTTAATTTGAATGCAGGTCCTTCTGACTCCAGGGCCAGTGCTCTATCCACTGTGCCACCTAGCTGCCCCGAACTCACTATCTTTCGAAGCAGCCCACATCTACTTTTGGACAAGAAGTTTTTCCTGACCTTAAATCTAAATTGGTCTCTTTACAACGCTAACACATTACTCCTTGTTATGCCCTTTGGGGTTAAAGAGAGCACATCTGCTACCTCCACCACACTGCAGACCCTTCAAAGACGTTCCCCCTGAGGTTTCTCTCTTCCAGGCTAAACATGCCTACTTCCTGCTCTGACATGGGTTCAAGACTCTTCACTATGCTGGCTGCCCTCCTCCAGACCCTCTCCAGCTTATCAATGTTCTTCTTAAACCCTACTGTCCACAGCTGACCACGGTATTCCACATGAAGTCTAAAAGAGCAGAGTACAATGGGACAATCACCTTGCTGGAAGATGCACCCATCCTAATGGAGCCAAGGGTCACAATATCTTTTTTGGCCGCCACATCACATCGATGACTCATACTGAGTGTGCCACCCACTAAAACCCTAGATCCTTTTCAGAACAGCTGCTAGCTATCCATACTGCCCCCCCATCTCATATTTTTGGAGTTGATTTTTTGTGCCTAAGTGAAAGACTTTACATTTATCCCTACTGAATTTTATCTTCTAAGATTGAGCTCAATGAACTAACCTATCAAGATCCTTTTGGGTCCTGTCATTAAATGTGTTAGCTACCCCATCAACTTTGTGTTGTCTACAAACTGGAGGAATATACCCTGTATGCCACTATCCAAGCAAGTGATAAAACTGTTAAACAGCCCAGGGCCAAGTATAAATTCCTGGGGTATTCCACTGGAGATTTCCTGCCACAGAGACAACTGAAACCTTTATGAGTCCTTTTAGAGTCTGGCCATCCAACCAGGACTGAATCCATTTGATTGTGTTATTATCTAATAACATATCTCTCCTTCTCCACATGAATTATTGGAATGGAAAACTTTATCAAAAGCTTCACTAAATGTCTAGGTTGACCATGCCCACAGCACTTCTCATTTGCTAGTTTAATAATGGCGCAAAAAAAAAAAAAAAAGGAAATGAGCTTAGTCTGGCATGACCTGCTTTTAATGAAGTCATGCTTGCTCTTCGTAATCGCTGCTTCCCTTTCTAGACACTTGCCAACCCTCTCTTCAAAGATCTATTTTAGAATTTTCCCAGGAATCAAAGTCAAGCTCACTGGCCTATCACTTGCAGACTCTGTTCTCTTTCCTTTTTTTTTTAATCAGAACAACATTTGCCCCTCTCCTCTTTGTGGCGTTTCCCCTCTTTTCCATGATGTTCCAAATAAATATCACTGATAGTGACCTAGAGGTCACATCTGCCAGTACTTACAGGACCCAAGGATGTTCCCTGAACCAAGTGACCTGAATTCCATATGGGCATCAAAGTGTTTTGTTACTATATTTTTATTTATCTTAATACTCCCTATTAGTCATTCTTATCTGTCCTTCTCAATGTAAAGGCATTCTCCTTTACAGAGGAAACAGAATTAAATTAAGAATTAAATATCACCACCTTCTCTGTGTTTTGTCAGCGATCATCATTCTATCTGCCCTATACAGAGGTCCTCTACTTTCTTTGGTTCTCCATTTTTTTTTCTCAATATAATTTTTTAGAAAACCCCTTTTTGTTTTTCTTAATTTCCCTTGCCAGTCTGAGAGGGAAAGTGACTTGCTTAAAGTCATGCTGGCAATAAAGATTCTAAATTCTAAAATATTTACCTCCTATGTGAAAAGTAAGTCCTTCAACTAGCATATATTAAGCGCCTACTATGTATGAGGTAGTGTACCAAACTCGGGGCATACAAAGAAAGGCAAAAGACAGTCCCTGCCCTCAAGGAACTTAACAGTGCAATGGGGGAGACAAATGCAAACAATTCTATACAAACAATATATAGACAGGAAAAATTGGAGATACCCAAAGAGGGAAGGCACTCATGTTCAGGAGGACTGGGAAAGGCAGTCCTACTTCTCGAACAGATGAGACTTTTAGCTGAGAGTTGAAGGAAATCAGAGTTGGGAAGAGTGTCTTATTAAAGGAACAGCAAAGACGTCTGTGTGTCACTGGATAGAAGAGTATATGGGTGGGGGCAGGGGGGGTAGTGTAAGAAGACTGGAAAGGTAGGAAGGGGTCAGGTTAAGAGGTGCTTTAAAGGCCAAACGGGGTTTTCTATTTGGCCCCGGGGGCAATAGGGAACCAGTGGAATTGACTGAATCGGAGAGGGGAGGAGTGGGGAAGTTACTTGGTCAGACTTGCACTTTAAGAGAGATCAGTTTGCTAAGATCATGTCTCACTGGCTTGGGTAAGAAGCACAGGTTTGCCGGGATGAGTGAGATTGAGAATCTGTAATGACAGGGAGTCACAGGAAGCTTCAGGTGAGCCAGCTAGCGTGGTTTGGAATCACAGTACCTCTCCTTCCCTGTCTCAGCAGAAGCCAAGTTCTGAGGAACACACATAATTTTCCTGTGCCTCCTCAGCTCCCCCGTGTGATGGTACCACGTATAAGCACTGGCCCGTCTATCAAAGGCTGCGGAGGCTCTGGGTGGGCCAGGGAACCTCATCTTGCAGTGGGGTTTTAGAAAAGCCACATCAGGGTTTGGAAGACAAGAGGCTAGACAGCGATGTGAGTAAGGGGCCCGGAGCCAGGAAAGTTTGAGTTCGAGGCCAGCTGAGTCACTGTCTCCCTGCAGGGTCGACGTGGGCTGCTTTTCATGGGGGCCCTGCACCTCCATGTCTGCCTCAGAGAAGGAAGACGGAAAGTTTTAAGGAGATGGTCTTTAGGAGCCCTTTGAGCTCTAACTGGCTTTAGCTCTGCAGATGGGGAGCCAGCAACATTTTGTGATAGAAGGCACTGGAGTAGGGGAGGAGGGAGGGAGAGCCTTGCCTAGAAGGTGCAGCTTGAGCTGAGCTTTGAAGAAAATAAGGGATTTTAAGAGGGATCGATGCGGAGGTTGGGGGCAGGACATGGGGCGGGGGGGGGGGGGGGGGTGTGTGTATTCCAGCCCTGAGGAGAGGGCTGTGCAAAGCCTGAGGAACCGCAACAAGGCCAGTCAGGTTAACCCGAGGAATATGGTGGGGAATAATGTATGGTGAGCCTGAAATGGTAAGCTGGGGCAAGGGCGTGAAGGGCTTCAAATGCCAGGGTTTTGTCTTTGACCTCAGAGGTAATAGGCAGCCCCTGGAGTTTATTGAGCAGGGGAGTGACATGGTCAGAATTGTGCTTTTGAGTCATTTTGGTAGCCATAAGGAGGATAGGTCGGAAAAGGAGAAGCAGCAGAGTTCTCTATTGTTTGTTAAGCTGAGAAATAGTCATGTTGGGACCCTCAGCAAGGAGTCCGTGACTCCTATTCTTCATCTTTTTTTCTGATCACTTTCTAGATGCTTTTTTTTTTTGATGGTCCCTTACACATCATTCTTTCACTTGCTTTCTCTGAAGATGAGGGAGGCTGAATAGAAGGGCAGTGAAAGAAGGCTGGATTTGGAATCAGTCAGACCCCCTAATCTGAGCAGCCAGTCACTTGCAGGATAACAAATTTAGAGCTAGAAGACACTTTCTGTTGGCTCTGGGCATTCTCTCTGGCTGTCCCCCATGCCTGGAGCACTCTCCCTCCTCAGATCTAACTACTGACCTTCCCGGCTTCCTTTAAGTCCCGATTAAAATCCCACCTTCTACAGGAAGCCTTCCCTAACTCCTTTTAATTCTAGAGCCTTCCCTCTGATAATTATTTCCACTTTATCCCATATATCGTTTGCTTTGTATATATTTGTTTACATATTGTGTCCCCCTTAGATTGTAAGCGCCTTGAGGGCAGGGACTATCTTTTGCTTCTCTTTCTATCCTTAGCACAGTGCCTGGCACACTTTGTTGTTATTGTTCAGTTGTTTCAGTCCTGTCGGACTCTTCATGACCTCCTTTGGGATTTTCTTGGCAAAGATACTGGAGTGGTTTACCATTTACTTCTCCAGCTCATTTTACAGATGAGGAAACTGAGGCAAACAGAGTTAAGTCACTTGCCCAAGGTCACACAGCTAGTAAGTATCTGAAGACAGATTTGAACTCAGGAAGAGGAATCTTCCTGACTCCAGGCCCAACACTTTATCTACTGTGCACTGCTTAATAAGTTTTTATCCATTGTTCAATTAATCAGGTCCAACCCTCATTTTTTACTGTTGAGGAAACCAAGTCTCAGAGATGCTGTGATTTGCTTGGGGTCACCCAGGCAGGAAGCAGCAGATCCCAAGACTCCAAGTTCCTTTCACTGTCCTAAGCTGCCTTCTAATTCAACCTCTCTGGGCCCAGTTTCCTCATCAGTAAAATTCTGGATTGGACCAGACGACCTCTACGGTCCCTCCCAGTTCTAAATCTATGGCCCCGTGATTCTCAGGGCTCTATTCAAGGGTGTTGTAAGAGTTAAATGAGATAATGGATGTAAAGCACTTTGTAAACTTTAAAGTGCTCTATAAAATACAAGCTGTTATTGTTATTATCATTAGGAGCCCCTAGCCACCGGGTCTCCAATCTGCTGATGACTTCATTCCCTGAACTTTCTCCTTCACTCCCAGGATCTCCAGCAACAGTTATAGAACATGGTGGTGGTAAAGTTTAACAATCGGCTAGGGGGGAGGAATTAGGAGGAGGGAAATGTGTATGCACCCATACTTTTAAGTTGAATCTCATTATTAACATTTTCTTTAAGTGTAGAAATCAAAACAATAAATCAGGCCCCTATGTGTATCTGATTTCTGAAATTTAAATGTTCCCAATGAAATTTTAACAATTGGCTCTCCGAACTTGAACACAATCCTGGCTCTGCTCCACTGCTCACCCACTGTTTAGACTTTTAAATCCTCTGGGCTTCAGTACTCTCATCTGTAAACTAATAGCAATCACCTTGAATTCTTCTCCTCCTCATCCTTTCCCATGTTCTGAGGAAAAACAACATTTTTTCGGCAGGAGTTGGCTCAAACCACAAAGTCTGGTCCAAAACAACTTTTTGGAGCATAGGGAAAGGTAAGCCCCCGGAGTGCAGGAACTGATTTTTCATTTTGTCTTGGAATCTGCAGTGCCTAGCACAGAGTAGGAGTTGAAGAAATGCCCCTTGAATCAAATGGAACCGAAAGAGTAGCAACATTCTAAAGTTATCTGAATCCATAACCCCCTTTGCCCTGTCTTATGAGTGGTATCTGGCATAAAAACCATCCCCTGAACTCAGCTCCCAAGTACTAAGCTGTGGCCTGTCCTCTCCCCAGCACCTCTAAGGGAGGTAATTATCTTTATCGTCATCGTCCTCATCATCAACTAATCTTTCCATAATGCTTCAAGGTTTACAAAGTGTTTTACATATATTATCTCATTTGACCCTTATAACAACTCTGTGAGGGAGATGCTATTGTTGTCCCATTTCACAGATGAGGAAACTAAGGCTTACAGAAGTTACATGACTTGCCTATGGTCACACAGCTATTATGTGCTGGAGGTGAGACTTGACCCCAGGTTTCTTCTAACTCCAAGTCCAGTGCTTTATTCACCACTCATTTAATCAGCAGACATTTATAATGCACCTACTCTGTGCCAGGTGCCTAGGTGGGGATACAAAAAATTAAAAACAAAATAGCTCCTTCTCTCGAGGAGCTTTCATCCTGGGCACACACGTACACAGAAATTTAGATAGTAAATATATGCAAAGTATAGGCAAAACGATTTCCAAGGGGGGAGCACTAGGCAACTGAGTGGGGAAGGGTTGATTTAAGATTAGCAACAGTGGAGGCAGCTTTGGAGAAAGCAGAGGATTCTCAGAGGCCGAGGTGAGGAGGCAGTCCATCCCAGGCTGTGTACCACAGAACTCCAATAGGACGTTTTTGGACTAGATCACCTCTAAGGTCCTTCCCAGTTCTATCTCCTCCGTGCACCCTCCACTGTTCACTCCCTCTTTGTAAATAAGACTCTTTTTTTTTTTTTTTGGTTAGGCAATGGGGTTAAGTGATTTGCCCGGGGTCACACAGCTAATAAGTGTTATGTGTCTGAGGCCAGATTTGAACTCAGGTCCTCCTGAATCCAGGGCTGGAGCTCTATCCACTGTGCCACCTAGCTGCCCTGTAAATAAGACTCTTTAATCTTCAGGGCCTCAGTGTTCGCATCTATAAATTGGGAGCAACTACCCTGGGTTCCCCCCTCCTCATTTTACCGCCCACTCCTAGTTTTGATATTGACCTGCTAGCAGTGTGGTCTGGCTCCATGCTGACTTAGACAGCATAGTGAATGCATTCCAGAGAGAGGAGGAAGACCCCTGGGCAAAGCTCCCTTGCCAGCTGGGGGCTATTCTGAAAGCTCCCTGTTGTCTAAAAGATGGGTTAAAGGTCCCTGGCTCTCCAAGAAAATGGCACGGTGGTGTGTCAAGTAAGCTGAGCCAGGTGGTCATTGCCAGGTGAGAGAATTCAACCGAGAAGTTTAAAACATAATCAGATTGTTCTGGATATGAAGGCAGAGGATCTGGGTCCAATCCTCTGCTCCTATGCAGGTCAGTTTAATCCTTTGGGCCTCAGTTTCCTAAACTATAAAAAAAGAAGTTGGATTGGGTGACCTCCAACGTCCCTTCCAGCTCTCCGTCTGTGATCCCACAATTAATGGTTTATTATAAAAACTGTTATAGTGATGAGCCTGCAAGAGAGAATATTTCTAGGAGGGGCAGGCAAGGTAACTCGGTTTGATAGAAAGATGTGGTCTAGCCCTGGCTGAGCTGGCAAACGTAGCCAGGCTTGTGGAAAACAAACATCGGCTTCACTCCATCCTGTGCTGACTCCCCAAACTGCCAAGTCCAGGCACTCCGTCTCTTCTGCTGCCTGCTGATAGTTGCTCAGGACCCGCAGGGACTTTCTGGTTCCTCTGACATTGATTGTATTACCCATCATTCTCCTTGGTACAGCTGACCTAACCACAGTCCTGGAAGAACCGAGTTAGACAGGGCTGGAAGATGGCTCACCACCCAGCCCCAGAACGGGGTGGCTACATTCCAGAACTCTGGATTTCAGAGCTCTGGGTCTCTTCTGCAATTCTGTCTCTGGAATCCTGCAGGAGAAGGAGAGGGGAGAAATCTCCCAGCCACACCCAATGCTCTCAGGTTATCCTGCAGTACAGGTGATGGTATCAACTCTTCCAAGTGGCAAATGAGACAAGAATAGTGTCTCATAAGGATAGCAGCCTTGGTCTTAGAGTCAAAAGACCTCAGTTCAAATCCTGTCTCTTACAATTACAACAACAGGAAACTAAGAAAGCCACCTAAACATTCTTAGCTTCAGTTTCCTGATCTGTAAAATGGGAGAAATAATATTTGCACTACCCTACTTCCCAGCATGATGGTGAGGAACACTTCCAAAATCTTAAAGTGCTATGGAAATATAAAGGATTATTGATATTGTTGTCATAATTAATATTGGCGCTATAATTGTGTTATAATTTATCAAGTGGCTTCGAGGATAGAGAGCTGGCCTAGAATCCTTAAAATACCATATAAATGTGAATTAATATCAATATTGTTGTTTGTTGTTTTTATCATAATTTTTGAGTCAACATGGCCTGGGATAGAGATAAACTAGGAAGATCTGGGTTCAGGTCTCATTTCTGACACATTCGGGTGATGTCAGCCCTAGACAAATCACATGACAAATGCACATGCTAAATTGCTGAGAAGGGGCTGATGTGCTACGTTAATAGTTTCCTTACACAGAGTCCCTTACACCAGTAAAATCATAGGTGTAGTCCAAAAAAAAAAAAATCCTCTAGCCATATACTCTCCTCAAGCTTGTGAGGACTTGGGGACCAAGCTAAAAGCCACTGCCACAGCCCCATTCCAAATCACAGAAGGGTGGTCTCTCCATCACTTCCATTAACATCTATGGAGGTAGGAGGTGGAGTGTTGGGTGTAAGGATCAGAGAGGAGTCCAGGTTGTCTGGATGGAGGAGGAAAGGAGGGAGGAAGGGAAGAATAATGGATAGAGACTGGAAAATCCATTGGTGAAAGGCTTTCAAAGCTAAATTTGACCCTAAAGGTAAAAGGAAGCCATTGGAGTTTACTGAGTGATGGAATCATACGTGGCTAGATCTGTGATGAAAGAAAGGCACTTTGGCAGCAGTGTGGAATGACTGAAATGGGGAGGGCATTGGGGCAAGGAGACCTATTAGGAGGCCACTGCTACAGTTCAGCAGAGAGGCAATGAGGGCCTGAACTAAGGTGGTAGCTATGAGAGTACAGAGGAAAGGGGTCAGATGCAAGAGATGTTCATCAATCAGCATTCTCTGTGTCACACACAGAGCTAAATGCTGGGGCATAAAAAAAGGCACAAGGCAGAACCTGCCTCCAGGAGCTCACAATCTAACGGGAGAGACAACAGGCAAACAAGATAAATAGGAAATAATTAGCCGAGGAAAGATACTGGAATTAAGAGGGTCAAAAAAGGCTTCCTGTAGAAGGTGGGATTTGAAGGAAGGCAGAGAAACTAGGCAGCAGAGATGAGAAGGGAGAACATTCTGGAAAGATAGAGAATTTAGGAAGAAAATGTCTCCACCTTCCCTGATCTCCAGCATCAGGTGAGGCATGACCTTGCCTCTGACCTCGGGCCTTCTATCTCCAGCTGAGCCTGTCCTCTACTCTGCTCATCTGCCTGTCTGGTCCCTTGAGATCAGAAGCTACCGCTGCTCAGCCCAGGCCCTCCCCAGCTCCTGACCCTGGGTGGAATGTGTGTGTGTGGACACTGCAAAATTTGGCCCCCAATAAATATGTAAGATGAGGGGTGAGGAATTGAGGATAACATCAACTTACAAACCTGGGAGACAGAAATAGGGACCCAAATGTATTTATTTGGTAATAGGTCAAGTCATATGAGAGGCAATGTGGATAAAGAGTAGGCCTCAGAGTTGGGAAGACCTGGGTTCAAATCCCGTCCCTGGCATAACAGCTGTGCAACCCTAGGTAAATCACTGAACCTGTCGGGGCAGCTAGGTGGCGCAGTGGATAGAAAGAGCACCGGCCCTGAAGTCAGGAGACCTAGGTCCAAATCTGGCCTCAGACCAAAACACTTGACACTTACTAGCTGTGTGACCCTGGGCAAGTCACTTAACCTTAAACGCCTGAAAAAAAAACAACAAAACACTGAACTTGTAAGCCTCCCGGGAACATTCTAAAATGATAATTTGCAGAGCAGGTGCTCATCTGCATTGATAGAGGGAGTTTCCTCCCTGCAGAACCCTACATGAATGAAACAGAGATCCTATCCAAAAAAAAAAAACAATGGCATGTCACCACTGCAAGGTCTCAGAAACTAGTGTGGATGGTCGCGCACTCACCTGTTGTCATATGACATGGACTCAAGGCCCTTCAGCATCCTGGATGCCCTTCTCTGGACCCTCCAGTTTCTCTATGTCTTGGTGCTCAGGACTGAAGAGGAAAGTGGCACTATCTCCTCCCTATTCCTGGAAGCTGGGCCCCTCCTCAAATAGCCCAAGGGCATCCATCATCAGCCTTTCTGGCTGCCACACCCCAACTGCAGACTCATTAAGCTTTTGGTCCACTAAAAGCCCCTGGATCTTTTTCAGAATAATTCTTTTCTAGCCATGCCTCCCCTATCTTATACTTGTGAAGCTGATGTTTTGTACCCAAGTGTTAGGCTTTATATCAATCAGTACTGAATTTCATCTTGGAAGATTCAGCCCCAAACTCAAACCTACCAAATTTCTTCTGTCATCCATCCAGCATGACATCTTCGTGTCTCCCATGCCTGGCCCAGAGTAACTAGCCCTCCTAGCTTTGTGTGGTCTCCAAATTTCATGAGTGTATTTAAGTCATTGCTACAAAGGTTAAACAGCATAAGACCAAGCAGAGATCCCTGGCACATAGGGGTGAGATTCTGGGAAAATACCGGAGTAGAACTAGGCAAAGAACACCTGGGGTAGATGCAAAAAAATGCCCATAGCTGAGAATGTGGCCGAGAATGAAACTGATGACAGACTCTCCTTCTCAGCCCCACCCTTAAAGGTCTAAGGGTGGGGGTAAGAAGTGGATATGTATATATAACCTGTATTGGATTGCTTGCCATCTTGGGGAGGGAGGACAGGAGGGAGGGAGAGAGGAAGAAAAATTTAGAACTCAAAATCTTATAAAATATGAATGTTGAAAATTATCTTGACATGTAATTGGAAAAAATGAAGTACTATTTACAATTTAAAAAAGAAGCGTACGTGTATGTGTGTGTATAGATATGTGTGTGTTTATTGTCTATGTGTGTAGATATGTCTATATGTGTTTACCATGTATGTATGTATGTATGTATGTATGTATGTATATGTGTGTGTGTGTGTGTGTGTGTACATGTAGTGCATGCATCCCTAAGATTTTGATGCAGATTAGAAGGAGGCTATACTTCGCCAGGTACACAGAAGGGGAGAGAAAGAAATAGATCATGGGTCTAACTGCTGGAATGACCAACTCAGGGTTCAGGCTGAGCAAAAGAGTTTTTTCAATGATGTATATTATTATAGGTCCCTCAACGCAGAGAAGAGTAAATGAATCTGACCCTTCTTGGACACAGAATATTTTCTGATGGAAGAAGATTTGGTAAGTGGTGGGGGAAGAAGGGCCGGGAAGGAGGCCATCAGTGACTCAGTCTAAGGCACTGGTTTGCCTCACCACAGCAAGTTTAAGAGTACCCCATTCCCTGCCCCCCTGGAGTGAGGGAATTGATTAAGGAGAAATTCACACATGAAGGGAAGAGCTGGGAAAGAGGAAAATAAAGGTAGGAGTCAGAGAGAGAGAATAGCTGGTTCCCTCCTCAGCCAAATACTCCCAACCAGTGCTAGACTCATTAGACAGATAGCAATGTACTATTATTATTTCCATTTCCAAGAGAGAAAGCTGGGGCTCAGAGGGGTTAAGCACTTTGCTCATGGTCTCATAGCCAACAATCCTGGTTCTGTTACCTATTGCCTGTGAGATCTTCAGTAAATCACTTATGATCCCAGGATCACAGATTTAGAAGTAGAAAAAACCAACCTCTCTCACTTTACAGAGAAGACACAGAGAGTTAGATGATGTGCCCAAGGTCATATAGACAGGTAAGTGGCAGAGCCAGGATTCCAACACAGATCATCTTTCTCTAGATTCGATGCTCTTTTTACCCCCTTTCTACTTCCTTGGGTCTTAATTTCTTCATTTTTAAAATGGGATGGTAGGACTATGTTTTCTAAGGTCCTTTTCAGCTCTAAATGCTATGATCCTGTTAGTATCAGAGCTGGGACCATTCCAAGCTCAGCACACTTACCGTGACACCACACTCTCTTTTGGATCATGAATGCTCCCCACTCTCCACTTCCCCTCCCCAAGGCTGTTCTTTCTCTCAGGGTTTGTTACTTGCCCTTAATCACAGTGTTATGGTAACACCTTATAGTTACAGGAATGTTTTAAGGTTTTTTTCAAAATACTTTCACATCTGTGATGTTATTCCCCTACCACATCCTTCTGATATAGGCAGGGCTGTCTCTAGACCACAAGTGAACTGACAAAAAGGTTCGTCCTTGAAGTTATCCATGTAGCATCAGACAGCTGTCTCTCTCTCTCTCTCTCTCTCTCTCTCTCTCTCTCTCTCTCTCTCTGTGTGTCTCTCTCTGTCTCTGTTTCTGTCTCTCTCTCTGTCTCTCTCTCTCTGTGTCTCTGTCTCTGTTTCTGTCTCTCTCTGTGTCTCTCTCTGTCTCTGTCTCTGTCTCTCTCTGTCTCTCTCTCCCTCTCTTTCTCTCTCTGAAGGATTACCAAAGGCATTGCTTGCCATCCACTCAAGATCTTCAGGCATCCAAGATCCCAATTTGCCATTGTGGAAAGGGTGAGCCCAGTAACCAGAGATGCTGAACAGAAGAACCTTCAAGCCAACTCTTGCTTTCCAAAATATCTGAAAGACAAAATTAGTGCCACTGCCTGGAGCTGAAACCCAGAGCTTACATAAGTCTCTAGTGCCTACCTGGCTGAAGCTTGGGGCAAGGGTGGTTTCTGGTGACGTTCTCTCCCGGGACTGCCCTTGCTGATGACTGCAGTCCAGTTGGATCAGGCTTCGGCATTCCTGGTGGCAGGTATATTTGCAGTCTGGAAGGAAAGAACCAAAAGGAAATTAGACCCCAGACAATGCTTCTCCTACATTTCTGTCCAGAGAAGTACTCGAGGAGGCCATATTTGGTTCTATATAGATACACATAGCACATCTGGGTGGTGCAGTGGATAGAACTTGGAGTCAGGAAGACCTAACTTTAAATCTGACCTCAGATACTTACTTAGCTGTAACCCTGGGCAAATCACTTAACCACTGAATGCCTCAGTTTCCTTATCTGTAAAATGGGGATAATAATAGCACCTACATCCCAAAGTTGTTGTAAGAATCAAATGAGATTGTATTTATAAAGTACTTTGCAAACCTTAAGACACTATATAGATGATGATATGATGATATAAATATAACCCTGGAGAAAAGATGCAGATAGTAAGAGCAGAAAGATAAAGAGTAGAGAAACAAATCTCCCTTCATCATCACTTACTTGAATATGAGGAAGAAAAAGTTGAGGACAGAAGGACAATGGGGTTATCTGGTAAAAGGGACTCCTTGGCTCTGCCTCCTGCCATATATGATCCTGAAAAAGTCACTTCTACTCTGGGTCTCAGTTTCCTCACCTATAAAGTGAGGCAGTAGGAACAAATGATTTCCCAGGTCCTTCTAGCTCTTTGGTAAACCCCAGGCTCTAAGGTAGATCTAAGGTGTTCATTTGGATAAGGTGTCTCTCTGGACTTCTCACCTGCATAAGCGACAGACTATCAGCCCTGACTATCTCACCAGGATATAGTAGGAATAACTTCATAGATGTGAAAGTACTTTGAAAAAATGAAAGGCACTCCTATAAATATAAGGCATTATTATGACATTGTGGGACAGAGGTCATAGTTAACCAGCACCTGGCCTGCACATTATATGTTTAATAAATGCTGTTCAATAAATAAAATGTTTTATATTAATTATAGAACAGATTTAATCAAGCCAGGCTACAGGATACGATCCCCAAATCACAGCATTTCACACATGGAAGGGACCTCTGAGGTCATCCTCACCTCTGCTGCTTAGAATTCCTTGTTTCTGCTTTGGTCACCAAGCCTTCCTCAGCCCTCTAACTCTCACTCCCACTACCTTTTATTTATTTTGAATGTAGTCTGTATGCACTAATTGATGTATATGCTGCCTCTTCCAATATGAATGTAAGCTCCTTGAGGACAGGGATTGTTTTCACCTTGGTCCTAGTAGTCCCAGAACCTAAGACATTGCCTGTACATAGTAGGTGCTTTGCACATATGTTGATTGACTGATTGATCTAGCCAATAATCCTTTCCCTAACAAGTAGTAAGCCAGATTTTGTTTTAAAACCTCCAGGGAGGGGAAATTCACTACCTCCCGAGGTTGTCCATTCAACTTTTGGACAGATCTAATTGTCAGGAAGTTTTTCCTTATATCTAGCCTAAATTTGTCTCTTTGCACCTTCCACTGGGTTCCTGGTTCTTCGCCCTGTGGCCAAATCAAAGCAAATCTAATCTCTCTTCGTGCAATAGCTCTTCAAATGATTGAGGACAGATTATCATCCTCCATTCCAACGTATCCGACACTAAATAGTCTCTTCTCTGGGCTAAAAAACAGCCATAATTTCTTGCAACTGATTCTCAACCTGAGATGAACTAGTCATTACCTGGTTCCTTTCCTCAAGAGATTCTCTGGCTTACAAGGTCCTTTCTGACGTTCAGGACCCAGAAAAGAGCACAATGCTCCAAATGAGGGTCTGACAGGGCAAAGTATAGAGAGACTGTCACCTTATTTTTAGAAACTATATTTCTCAATTCAGACTAAGATCACATTTGTTGTTGTTCAAGTCATATCCAACTCTCTGTGACCCCATTTGGGGTTTTGTTGGCAAAGATACTGGGGTGGTTTGCCATTTCCTCTTCCAGCTCATTTTACAGATGAGTAAATTGAGGCAAACAGGGTTAAGTGACTTACCCAGGGTCACACAGCTAGTAAGTGTCTGAGGCTGGATTTAAACTCATGAGAATGAGTCTTCCCAATTCCAAGCCCAGTGTTCTAATCTACTGTGACATCCGGCTACCCCAAGATCACATTAGTTTTTCTTATCTGTCATCAAATTGTTAGCTCATGAGCCAAGATGGCGGCGGGAAAACAGTGACTGTCTTGAGCTCTCTCCCAAAGCCCTCCAAATACCTAAAAAAATGGCTCTAAACAAATTCTAAAGCAGCAGAACCCACAAAAAGACAGAGTGAAACAAATTTCCAGCCAAAGACTGCCTGGAGGGTTGATCAGAAAGGCATATCGTGCCAGGCGGAGAGAGGAGCTCAGTTCAGTGTGGGTACGCAGGCCACAGCGACCCTGGAGCAAGCCTCAGAAGACTGAATCGTGGGCAGCTGCGGCAGTTTCCAGACTTCTCAACCCACGAACGCCAAAGACAACTTAGAAGGTCAGTGGGAAAAGTCTGTGACTGCGATGAGAGAGGGGCTAGGATTGCAACCAAGAATCACCTACCCAGCAAAACTGAGTATAATCCTGCAGGGGGAAGAAATGGTCATTCAGTGAAATAGAGGACTTTCAAGCATTCTTGATGAAAAGACCAGAGTTGAAGAGAAAATTTGATTTTCAAATACAAGACGCAAGTGGAACATGAAGAGGTAAACAGGAAAGAGAAATCATAAGAGACTTATTAAGGTTGAACTGTTTACATTCCTGCATGGAAAGATGATATTTGTAACCCATGAGACCTTTGTCAGTATTAGGGTAGTTGGATGGGAAAAAATTATATGTATGTATATAGAGATATAGAAAAATAGGTAGAGGGCACAGGGTGAGTTGGAAATGAAGGGGTCATATCTGGAGAATAAAATAAGGGGTGAGAGAAGATTATAATAGGAGAAGGAGAAAGGGAGAGGTAAAACGGGGTAAATTTTCCCACAAAAAAAAAAAACAGAAAAGGAAAGGCTCTTACAGTGGAGGGGAAATGGGTGAAGGTGAGAGGGAATGAGTGAATCATATTCTCATAGGATTTGACTTAAGGAGGCAATAACATACACACTCAATTGGGTGTGGAAATCTGTCTTACCCTACAGGAAAATAGGGGGGGAAGGGGACAAGAGAGTAGGGGAATGATAGAGAGGAGGGCAGATTGGGAAAGGGGGTAATCAGAAGCAAATACTTCTGAGGAGGGACAGGGTCAAAATAAAGAATAGAATAAATGGGGGGGTGGGATAGGATTAAGGGAAATAGAGCTAGTTTTTCACAGCATGTCTACTATGGAAGTGTTTTGCATAACTGCACATACATAACCTATATTTAGTTGCTTGCCTTATCAATGAGGGTGGGTGGGGAGGGAGGAAGGGAGAAAATTTGGAACCCAAAGTTTTAAAAACACATGTTTTAAAAAAAATGTTTTCACATGCAACTGGGAAATAAGAAATACAGGAAATGGGGTACAGCAATCCATCCTGCCCTACAGGAAAATTGAAGGGGAAGGGGGTAAGAGAAGGGGAGGAGAGATAGAAGGGAAGGCAGACTAGGGGAAGAGGTATTTAGAATGCATGCCATCTTGGGGTGGGGGGAGGGGTGAGATGGGGTGAAAATTTGGAACTCAAAATCTTGTGGAAGTAAATGTTGAAAACAAAAAAAATTAAATAAAAATTACCATAAAAAATATTTTAAAAAATTGTTAGCTTATGCTGAGCTTGTAATCCAATAACATCCCCCCACTAGTCTTTTTCAGCAAACTACCATCTAGCCTTGCCTTCTCCATCTTGTCCTTCTGCAGCTGATTTTTTTTAAAGCCAAATGTAAAAATTTACATTTATCCTTATTAAATTTCATTTTATTAGACTCAGCCCAACATTCTAACCTGTCAAGTTATTTTGGATTCTGACTATCATCTGTGTTAGCTATCTCCTCCAACTTTGTATCAATAAACATGTATCAATTAAGTATCTACTGTGTGTCAGACACTGTTCTAAGAAATGGGGACACCAACACAAAAATAATCTCAAGGAACTGACAAGGAGGAGACAACGTATACATTTCTAAGTATATACAGAATAAATAAATATAAGGTAATTAGGGAAAGAATATACTAGCAGGTGTGGCCATCAGGAAAGATGCTGAGTAATACATTGTGTTTGATTCGAGGTCTTGGGGAAAGTGAGGGATTTTATGAGGTAAGGAAGGAGAGAATTCTAAGCATGGAAGATAGCCAATGCAAAGTCACGGAGATGGGAGATAGGATGTTGCATATGAGAAGCAGACAGAAAGCTGGTTTGGTTGAACCTTAGAATGGGCTTTTATCCAAGATATTGATAAAATTGTTAAACAACACAGCATCAAGTACCAACCCCTGATGTAGTCCACTGGAGACCTCCTTCCAAGTTGACATTGAACCATTAGTGTCTGCTCTTTGAGTCTGGCCAGTCAACTAATTCTAAATCTAGCTCACTGATATAGCTCAGGGACCAGAGAGATAAATAAGGCGGAGTATGATCTGGGTGGCCCCAGATATGTATTACCTCAGGTCATTGTCCTTCTCCAGCCACACCCTGCCTTCTTTGTCAAATGGGAAGAAGGTCTACAGGAGGCCCCTACAAATCAGGTTGTTTGTTTAAGAAGTAGATAAAGGGTATGAATAGGAATTGGACCCACGATTTCATTGATATAGGGAAATCCTGCATGAGAAAACTCCCTCCACCAATTCAGGTGAACACCTTCAATATATCTTATAGTCTTAGAGATTTGGTAGGGTACTGAGAGGTTAAGCGCCATTATGTGTCAACAGTGAGACTTGAACCTATGTCTTCTTGATTCTAAGGACAGTGATTAGTGCCCTGGATATGCCAATCTGTCAAGAAGAGAAAGGTACCACCTCAAAACCTAGGCTTCATTCTTCTAACCAGTGCAGAATGGTAAGGGGAAGGACCTGGAAGGAGAGTGGTAGAATGCTAGAAGGGGTCTCTGTGATCCCCTATTCCAGCTTCTTCATCTTCTATGTGACAAAGCTGAGCCTCGGAGAAGTGAAGAGATTTGCTCAAAGTCACACAGCTAGCTAAACAGCAGAGCGAGGAGGCCATAACAACGTTGCTGTTCAGTCGTGTCAGATTCTTCGTGACCCCATTTTGGGGTTTTCTTGGCAAAGATACTGGAATGATTTTCCATCTCCTTCTCCAGCTCATTTTATTGATGAGGAACTGAGGCAAACAGGGTGAAGTGACTTGACCAGGGTCACACAGCATTTAGTATCTGAGGCTGGATTTGAACTCAGGAAGATGAGTCTTTCCGACTTCAGGCCTGGTGCTCTAGCCACTGAGCCACTTAGTTGCCCTGCTATGACAATATCTTCTAGATCTCCCAGAAAGTTCCACTGTGGGTGGACACTTTATAGACCATCGTTAGCAGACAGGAAGAAGAGAAGAAAGGACTGGCAGAGGAAAGCGGTCAGGAGATAAAGAACAGGGAAGGGAAGGGGAGTGGATAGAGAGGGTGGACAGAGGCTGAAACAGGAGAGAGAAATCAATACAAATCCGTCAGTGCTAGCACTCAAGGCGAGTTCTCATAGACTGCTGGCGCAGCAGAGCCAGCCAATACCACTTTGCCTAGAGGCAACTTGGGCCAACAACGGCACAGAGCTCAGCAAGGGGAAGGGAAGGAATCTGATGCTGAATATTTTCTTTTCATTATAAAAACAAAGAGCACATGGGGTGGTGGTGTGTGTTTTAAGGAAGAAGGAAGCAGAGAGTTTAGCCTTTTTTGGCCAAATGGAGTATTTGGTGCCTAAATAGGGTGGAGACATGGAGGCCAAGGCTTCCCCTGGCCTCCCAGTTAGTGCTCAGAACAAGCCGAGGCTTTGTCATCAAAGCCCAGAGGCTAGAGTCACAAAGCAGATCATTGTTTCCCTGGGTCCTACCCCCACGGCAGACCTATGCTGGCACCTGGCAGGGCTGGGAGAGATGAGGAATGCCAAGGGGCTGCCAAGAGCAGGGTCAGGGGAAGAGAAGGAGAACTGGCATCTGTCCCCACTCTAAAGTTACTGAGCACTGCCACCTACTCTGGTGACTGGGGAAAGCTGTGGGGAGAAGGAGGTTTTCCATCCCTGAGTAGCACCACTTACTGCTGAGAGAGAGGTTGTTGTTCAGTCATTTCAGTTGTGTCTGACTGTTTTTCCCCATTTGGGGTTTTCTTGGCAAAGATACTGAAGTGGTTTGCCATTTCCTTCTCCCGCTCATTTTATTGATGAAGAACTGAGGCAGACAAGGTTAAGTGACTTGCCCAGGGTCACACACCTAGTAATTGTCTGTGGCCAGATCTGAACTCGAGTCTTCCTGACTCCAGGCCTGGAAGTAGTATCTTTAATTCAATATATAGTTATCCCTTTCACATCATGGGGTTAGCGGTCCGGTGCCCCCTTTGGCCCTCCCTTTGTATGATAGAAGTCTGAATTATTATAGTATTAAAAGATAACATATGTTGATATTATACAATACCATACATATATTTTATGCATTTCTGAGTTTCTAAACTTATTCTGTGTCATCTTCTGGCTTTGCCTGTCATTTACAGCTTCCACAAAACTCCCCCAAAATTCCTGTGTAATTTCTTATGCCAACCCGCGATATATCAAAACCATGATGGGGAAATTCACAATGTGGAAGGGATAGCTGTAAACATTTATTTAGTGCTTGCTGTATACAGCTTATCATGCTAGAAGTTAGGGGAAGATACAAGGTTTTGATCAGGCTAGGCCTCTGTCCTCCCAGAGCTTGTGGTCTAGGCTTTGGATATGACATAGTTAAAGTCACAATTATAAGATAAATGCATCAAAATAGGCACAATGAAAGTGCTAATGAGGAGGCCCATGTGCTATGGGGGTATTGAGAGTATGCTTTCTGGAGGAGGTGGCATTTCACTGGATTGTAGATTTAGAACTGGAAAAGAATTCATCCACTCTAATTTTACAGATGAAGGAACCCAGAGAGACGTGGGCTACCCAAGCTGCTCGGGCAGCAATCAGCAGCGCCAGGATTTGAACCCGGGTCCCCTGCCTCCATAGCCAGTGCTCTTCCCACTGCTTAGCATCATAGGATAGTCACTCACATACAGGAAGGAACCTCAGAAGACATCTAGTCCAACTTTCTCATTTTACAAATGAGGAAACTGAGGCTCATGGAAATTAAAGGCCTTGCTCAAGGTCCCACAAGTAATAAGCAGCTAAGTCAAAATTCAAATTCAGCTCTTGTGAATTCACCCCCAGCACTCCAAGTTCAATGTTCTTTCCACTGTGCTACAATGCCTTTCTTTGGATTGGGCTTTAATGAGTAGCTAGGAAATTCAGCAGGTGATGAGAGGGAAGGAGGCCCTTCCATGCAAATTCACAGAGGCTGGAAAAGCACAGGGCTAGTTCCAGGGATAGATAATAGCCAAGAATGACTGGAACATAGTCTGTGAAGGAGAGTGATAGGAGATAAAAGGCATCACACCTACCTACCTAGAAGCAGCTAGGTGGCTCAGCCAGGCACAGAGCTGGACCGAGAGTCAGGAAGACCTGAGTTCAAATCTAGCCTCACACATTTAACATCTGTCTGCCTCAATTTTCTCAACTGTAAAATGGGGATCATAATAACACCTCCCTCCCAGGGCTGCTGTGAGAATCAAATGAGCTAATTTTGTAAAATGCTTAGCACAGTGTGTGGCATATAGTAGGTACTTAATAGATGTTTGACAGATGCCACAGTCTCTAGCCTGATACCGAGCTCTACAGGCTGGGGGATGGAAGGCATGAAGGGGAAAACCAAGAATTGAAAAAAGCCAAGACTATGCTTCAGCAACATCCCATGTCAGACTCCATAATCACCGGCTGCAGCTAAACCACTGAGGCACAGTGTGGCATCCCCTGCTTCTGGAAACACCAAGGCAAGGGCTTTGGGGATAGCAGAGATGAAATCACAACTCCCCTGGCCCTCCTTTAAATACCCCACGCTGGGCACACCCAGTGGTTTTAGGGCATTAAGTACATCTAAGGGTATCGTATTTCTGTTCTGCAGTACACGTTAGCTAAGACAAAGGGACCAATGCCTCCCACAATGACTTTTCCCCTCAAGGACTTCTCTCTCCACATGAGGTCACATAAGTTAAGTGCCAGACAAGTGGTAAAGATAGTAAGTGCTACTGGAATTGGGGTGAGGGGGAGGAGAAGAAAGAGGGAGAAAAAGAGAGAGACACAGAGAGAGACAGAAGCAGAGACAGAGAAACAGAGGCAGACAGAGTACACCATAGGCTAAAGAGGTTTCATGAAGGAGAGGGGACCTAACTAGGCTCTGAAGGGTTCAGAGGTAAGCAACTCGTACCCTTCACATCACAGTGTCCTGAAACGGAGTCCCCAATAATGTCAAGGGCGAAGAATCCTCAAGCCAAGGAGTGTAGAACCCTGGCTTCTAGTGTAGCCCCTTACCAAGGCCCCCTTAGAGTCTGTCTGCAGAAATTTGGGCTTCTTGGCTTATCTGGCGCCATGCTCCGTAGCCACAAGAGCTGATTCGGGGCTGCATAACCGGAGCTCTTTGTTTTCTGAACCTGAAGTACTCGGCTGATAAGGAGCCCTTCAATTCCTTCCCATCCTAAAAGGTAAAGCCCTGGGTTCCAAGAAGACTGAAAATTGAAGCCAAAGTGCTGCAATGTGCTATCGCCATCACTATTATTGTTAATAAACACATCTCACATTCATGGACAGCTTTGGTTTACAAAGAACATCCATCACACAATGACTTGGTGAGTTAACTAATGCAGGACTGTCTTCAGTCTGCAGATGTGGAAACCAAGGCTAGGGGAAGATTACCATGGATCTGTGGCGGGGTCAGAACTCAAACCCAGGCCTCCTGATTCTACACTTAATTTGATGGAAACACACTGGTTGGGGGGCAAGGAAGCGGGTGAAGTACAGTTCCTGAGAGTTTAGGGGGAAGATTTCTCCCTAGGACAGACCTTAGTGATGGTCATCTGATTCAACTCCCTTGATTTGTAGATGAAGAAACTGAGGCCCATGCATTGTTGGTGGAGTTGTAAAATGATCCAACCATTTTGGAGAGCAATTTGGAACTATGCCCAAAGGGCTATAAAAATGTGCATGCCCTTTGACCCAGCAATAGCACTTCTATGGCTGTATCCCAAAGAGATCATACAAATGGGAAAAGGACCCCACATGTACAAAAATATTTATAGCAGCTCTTTCTGTGGTGGCAAAGAATTGAAAATTGAGAGGATGCCCATCAATTGGGGAATAACTGAGCAAGTTGTGGAATATGAATGTAATGGCATACTATTGTGCTATAAGAAATGATGAACAGGCTGACTTCAGAAAAACCTGGAAAGACTTTTGTGGTCTGATGCTGAGTGAAGTGAGCAGAACCAAGAGAATGTTGTACACAATAAGAGAGAGTCACATTGTGCAACGACTAATATTGATAAACTTAACCCTTCCCAGCAATACAAGGATCTAAGACATCTCCAAAGGCCTCATGATGGAAAATGCCATCCACATCCAAAAAAAGAACTACGGAATTTGAATGCAGATCGAAGCATACTGTTTGCTATTTTTTTTCTCTTCTATTGAGTTTTGTTTCCTCTTTCTGGTGGTTCCTCCTATTGGTTCTAATTTTTACTTACAACATCACTAATCTGAAAATATGTTTAATAAGAATGTATATATATATAGCCTATATCAGATTGTACGCCATCTTGGGAAGGGTGGTGGGGAGGAAAGGGGAGAAAAATTTTAAACTCAAAAGCTTATGGAAGTGATTGTTGATAAATCAAAATAAATTAATAAAAATAAATTTTAAAAAAAAGAAAAGAAATGATGAGCAGGCAGACTTCAGGAAAACCTGGAAAGACTTGTATGGTCTGATGCTGAGTGAAATGAGCAGAAGCAGGAGGATGTTGTACACAGTAACAGCCACGTTGTGTGATGACTAATACTGATAAACTTAACCCTTCTCAGTAATACAAGAATATAAGACATCTCCAAAGGCCTCATGATGGAAAATGCTATCCACATCCAGAGAAAGAACTATGGAGTTTGAATGCAGATCAAAGCATACTATTTGCTCTTCTTTTTTTTTTTGTTTTGTTTCCTCTTTCTGGTAGTTCCTCTTGTTGGTTCTAATTCTTCCTTACAACATGACTAATGTGAAAACATGTTTAATAGGAATGTATATGTATAGCCTATATCAGATTGCATGCCATGGTGGGGAAGGAGGTGGGCAGGGGGAGAAAATTTAAAACTCAAAAGCTTATGGAAATGATTGTTGATAAATCAAAATAAATTTTTAAATAATTTAAAAAAAGAAACTGAGGCCCAGAGACAAATAATAACAGCTCTGTCCAAAGTCATACAAGTAATAAATAAGGAGTAGGCTCAGGATTTGAACCCAGGTCCTCTGACTCCAAATTCAGGGCTCTTTTGTAGGACAATTGCTTCCAATTTTTCTCTTTTCTCATTTATCTCTCTCTTAACAGGTCATAAGGAAAGCAGTAGATAATTCTTTTCCTTCCTCCACATATCCCATCTGCACCCCCCACTCTAATAGAGGAAGAGTATTAATTTGGGCCTCTATGCCAAGCCATACCATGCCAGTGGGTCTCTACGTCTATGGACAACAGGAGTCTACATCTTCCTTCCTTTCTTTCTTTCTTTTTTTTTTTTTTTGGCAATTGGGGTTAAGTGACTTGCCCAGGGTCACACAACTAGTAAGTGTCAAGTGTTTGGTCTTGAGGTCAGATTTGAACTCAGGTCCTCCTGACTTCAGGGCCAGTACTCTATCCACTGTGCCACCTAGCCACCCCTAGATCTTTCTTTGTACACCATACATGGTGTGAGTACTCGCACTTCTGTGGGCATCAAATCTGGAGAAACTCTACTGAGGAAGAAACTGGAAGTCCCTTTCTTCCTGGCTTCCAGTGTTCCAAATCCCCCTTTGAAAAATAAAAAGCTATCAGACCCAGTAAAATCTTTAGCAACACCAACTTCTGTTGTGGTTGGACAATCATGCAGAGCCAGCTCAGGGCTGGAGGTTTGATAGTAAGGTCTCTAAAGTCTGCATTCTGGCTCTGGATATCATCCCTGAGCATAGAGGCAGTCAGGTGGCAAGGAGGGTGTGACCCTGAGCAAGTCACCTAACCTGTATCTGCCTCAGTTTTCACAACTGTAAAATAGGTATCTTAACAGCACCTACCTCACAGGGTTGTTGTGAGGATCAAATGAGATAATATTTATAAAATGCTTAGCACAATGACTGGCACACAGTAGGCTCTTAATAAATATTTGTTCCCTCCCCTACCCCTATCCCCACCCTTATCTTCTCCCATAGTAGGGCTCTCTAAGACACTAGAGTATCCCATACAAGAGTTAAGCAGGTTCATCATCTTGAGAAATGATTATGAGAAGAAAGCAACTAGAATGGAGATCAGGCTTGAGGTAACTGAGGCCTCCCTCATGGAAAGGCACTAAGGTGTAATTCACCTCTGGGGGTGAAGGAGGGCAGCTGTTTACATCAGAAGCCTGGCAGTTGTTAAGAATGGAAGCCTGGCAGCTATATAAGACAGGTAGCAAAGCCAGGGCCCTGTTCCAAGAACACAGTCATACGTGGTAGAGCTTGTTCCACATGAAGCTATGGGACAGATAGCAGCAGAATTCTAGGTTCCTATCGGCTCTCCACTATCCTGGGCAAAAACCTCTCTCCATCTAAAAGTCAGGGTTTCCCCTTCTGAGCAATCCTCTTCATCTGAGCTCCTCCTACCTGTCCCCATTTTCCTCTCACCCCAGCTTCTGCTAAGCTGGGGAAGGACCATCAGGGCATAGGGCTCAGAGTATGGCAGCTGAGCTATGATTAGCTGTTTATTTTTTTATAGATAATACATTGTATAAATATTTATCTATGTCTCTGTATTATTTGTTACTGTGGTTCACTCATTTCAGTCCTGTCTGACTCTTCGTGACCCCATCTGGGGTTTTCTTGGCAAAGACACTGAAATGGTTTCCCATTTCCTTCTCTACTTCATTTTGCAGATGAGGAAAGTGAGGCAAACAAGATGAAGTGACTTGCTGAGGGTCACAGAGCTAGTAAGTATCTGAGACTAGATTTGAACTCAGGTCTTCCTGACTCCAGGCCCAGCACTCTATCCACTGCACCACCTTGTTACTGTTAATTTATACGGTTGACCATGTGTATTTGCAACAAGGAGGTTGTTTTTCTTTTTTCCAATGGGGGTGTGTGGAGAAAATAAATACTTGTTAATGAAAGAAAAAAGTAAAATAAAATAAATATCAAAAAAGCATATGGGCAGTAGCAAAGATAGATAGAAAGAGCACTGAACTTGGAGTCAGGAATATCTGGGTGCAAATCCTGTTCCAGACACTTACTATCTGTGTGACCCTGGGCAAGTCACCTCTCAGCCTCAGTTTCTTCATTGGTAAAATGGGAATGAGGTGAACTCGATGAACTTCAAGGTCCCTTAAAGCCCTAAATCTGTGACCCTATGACCTTCTGCACACATCTAGAACTCCTGACTAAACTCCTGGTCCAGCCCCATAGCAGAAGCAAGAAAGACTCCTGGTCTTAGGTCATTTGCATCTTTTCTGGCCTCTAGAAAGAAGCTAGAACCTCAAGGCCCAACACTGCCCCTAGGTAAGAGGCTTTAAGTGGACCCCCTAGGATCCCTTAGCTCCAAAGAGATCAAGACAAGAAAATCGGACCTGAGAGGACCACACTCAGCTCTGGTTTCCCCAGTGAAATCACTTAGCACAGTGTTTGACACATGGTAGGCACTTAGCAAAGGCTCATTCATTGCCTTTAAAGCAGGGTCAGCGGAGAGTCTATCAGAACCCAGAAAAGATAAGAAAATCTGTCCTTCTGTCTGACTCTCTAAGATGGAGAAGTTTTAAGTATCCAGGCTTGCTTCTTGGAATACAGACTGAAACCCCTTCCCAAAGGCGGGCAGGCAGGTAGGCAGGCTGATTCATCCCTGGCAAACATCAAAAGAGGATGAGCCCCAACACGCTCATAGTTAAAGCAAGTTTTCATTTCCCATATAAAGGGAAGGGCTTGGCCAGGCTCAAAGCTGCAAGAGCCTTCCCAATCACAGACACTGAGCAGAAACATTATTGAGGCATGTTAAGTGGGGCTCTTCCTCTGATTAACTCTACTGAAAGACAGAACAGGGAGGGGACCTCTGAGAGCTCACTCTGGAAGCCGGAAGATACTCCTCCCTTGCCCACCTCCACCTCCAACAATGTTAAGCGTTAGAGCAGAGGGTAAGGAATAGGGTTGTACCACAGATACTGGTTTATTGGTCCCCTTCTTTACCCCCAAAATGGAAGCTACTTGAGAACAAGGATTGTTTCTTTATTTGTCTTTGTAGGACTTTGCACATAGTAGACACAATTGACATTTATGTTGACATTGCAAGTTTTCTTCACTCACGGTGGTGAAGGGAAAGATGAAGTCTTCAAGCAACAGACAGATAGCTGGCCATTTGTCTGAGATGTTACAGAAAGGATTCTTGTTTGGGTATGGCTTGGATTAAAGAGCTTCTGAGGGCCCTTCTCACTCAGATTCTATGGCTCTTCAGACTGCTTGGTCAACCAATCAACACGCATTTATTAAGTGCCTACAAGGTGCCAGGCAATTTCCCAGGCACTGGGGATAATACAACAATAAAAAAAGCAATGCTTGCTGTAAGGATAAGGGTATAAGGTTTTGTATGCTGATAATGTAGAGAGTGTACTTGATGTGATTTGGAATTAATAGACTTGGGTTTCAAATCCCAGCTCTGACATTTATGATCTTTGTGCCTCCTGGGAGGTCATTTAACCTCTTTGGCCTCAGTTTCTCCCTCTGTAAAATGAGGGAGTTGAAGTAGATGTTCTCTTAAGACCCTTCCAGCTCTGAAACACTATGACCCTATGAGCCAGAGACAATACTATAAAGCCCTGCTGGACCCAATGCACCTCAATGACAGAAGACCAGAGCAGTCATATCCCTAAAACCTAGTGGCTGTGCCCATTTGGAAGTCTTGTTGCCTCCAAATGTTGTTATATCCCTTTGTCTCTAGCACCTGGCTTGGTGCCCTGCGGCACACAAGGGCCAAACCCCAACCCCCGGCTTAGCCAACACCCAGGAAGTTGACCAGCACAGCCTCCTGCTCCTAAGTAAGTGGGTATGTCTTTGGGAGCATGTAGGTTACTTGAATCATCCATTCCTAATGTGGTCATGGTTCTCAGGGCTAAAAATACATAACAGAAGAGTCAAGGGTAGGAGACTAATTGAGAAGGGGGAGCAGCTCTGGTGCATTTCAAGTTCAGACAGATGTTTCAGGAAGTTTGAGACTTAGCTGTTATCTGTCCAGAGGAAGAAAAATTGTCCTTATCCCTGGGAATTTTTTTTTACTGGAGGTG
The DNA here is from genome assembly GCF_900497805.2 of Vombatus ursinus. Taxonomy (NCBI): domain Eukaryota; kingdom Metazoa; phylum Chordata; class Mammalia; order Diprotodontia; family Vombatidae; genus Vombatus; species Vombatus ursinus. Next base: position 47,094,990 of record NW_020954576.1, read on the forward strand.
GGGGTGGGGAGGAAGGTCTACTCTGCCTCGTTAGAGGGCATTAATCACTGCAAGGATGTCTTCCAGTAGACCATTATCCCCACCCAAACCAAACCCCATCTCTCATATATCATCTGTAGGCGACCTCTATCATCTCTAGGGAACCTCCATCATCTCCTAGATCATCTCTAAGGGATCTCCATCATCTCCAGGGGACCTCCATCATCTCCCACATCATCTCCAGGGGACCTCCATCATCTCCCACATCATCTCCAGGGGACCTCCATCATCTCCTAGATCATTTCTAGGGGACCTCCATCATTTCCTACATCATCTCTAGGGGACCTCCATCATCTCCCAGATCATTTCTAGGGAACCTCCATCATCTCCTAGATCATCTCTAAGGGATCTCCATCATCTCCAGGGGACCTCCATCATCTCCCACATCATCTCCAGGGGACCTCCATCATCTCCCACATCATCTCTAGGGGACCTCCATCAACTCCTAGATCATTTCTAGGGGACCTCCATCATTTCCTACATCATCTCTAGGGGACCTCCATCATCTCCTAGATCATCTCTAGGGGACCTCCATCATCTCCAAGGTCATCTCTAGGGGACCTCCTCTAAAAGATGGTTGTAGACTAATGCTCCCGTAACAGAATGTGAGGGCCTGGGGTAATCAAGCCTATCTTGTTACTTCTTCAGCACCTCTTGTTATCTAAATCATTCACTTGGTACTTATCTAAAAAACGTGAAGGGTCAAATCAGTTCTTGTTTTTCCATATCTCCCCAACTGAATCAAGTCTACAGAGTGTAAGGACTCTGTCTTATCCCTGAGTCTCCCTAGCATCTAGCACAGTGCCCTCCCTGCCCACTTTAAAAGGGGTAAAGTCTTTTGTTTTGCATTCCCAATACTTAGTCCAGAGGTTAGCCCATAGTAGGTGCTGAACAGATGTTTGTTGATTGAGTAAAGGGTTGCTGCTGCTGCTGCTGCTGCTGCTGATATGGAGGGAATAACTGGAGGGTGGGGATGGGGAGGCGGTAATAAAGATTTGTGAAGCAGGCAAGGGTCCCTAAGATTGAATCTAAAGCAGTTTATCAAAGGCCTTGAATCTAATCATGAAGTTGGAGGAACTAGAGATGTTTAGCCTGGAGAAGAGGATACTGGGCGGGGGTGGGGGGGGGCAGGAGAGAGATAGCATAGCTGTATTCAAGTATCTGAAAAGCTGTCTTATGGAAGGATTAGTCTTGTTCTGTTTGGCCCCAGAGGGCAAAAAATCAGCAGCATAGGTGGGCTTGAGATCAGGAAAAACTTCCTAACCACTGTTTTTGTTCAGCTGTTTCAGCTGTGTCAAGCTCTTCATGACCCCATTTGGAGTTTTCTTGCCAAAGATACTAGAGTGGTTTGCCATTTCCTTCTGCAATTCATTTTACAGATGAGGAAATTGAGGCAAATAGGGTTAAGTGACTCGCCCAGGGTCACACAGCTAGTAAGTGTCAGAATCTAGATTTGAATTCAGGTCTTCTTGACTCCAGGCCTGGAACTCTATCCACTGAGCCACCTAGCTGCCCCCATTAGAGCTGTCCAGAAGGGGAGTGGGCAGCTTCCAAACGTGGTGGGTTTCCCCACTTGAGAGGTCTGGATGACGTAGTGGCTAGATGACCACTTTTCATGAATGTTATAGTGGGGATTGCTTCATGTATGATTTGCATTAGATGTCCACTGTGGTCTCTTCTAACCAGAAGTGTGCTGGAACCAGCTCTAATGGACTGTCAGATCGGATCTTTAATTTTCGACATGAACACTTACACCTCAGAAATCAGCAAATGAGGGCGGCTAAGTGCTCAGTGGATAGAGCAGTGGCCCTGGAGTCAGGAGGACCTTAGTTCAAACCTGGCCTTAGACACTTGACACCTCCTAGCTATGTGACCCTGGACAAGTCACTTAACCCCAATTGCCTCACCAAAAACAAACAAACAAAAGAAACCAGCAAATGCTATAAATCAGGGCTTAAGAAAGCAATGGAGAAAATTAATGGAGATTAAACTTAAAAGTATGTTCCTTACATTTTTTCCCAGTAAGTTGATTGTTAAACATTTACTAGCACATACTACTATTTCCAACTCTCAAATTCTGTGGTTCTGTGATTTTCATTAACTACTACTCACATTTTTATGATGATACTAATTAGTATTTATGTAATATCTTAAAATTTGCAAAACACTTTACTTAGATTATGTCCTATGAACCTTACAACAACCCTATGAGATTGGTACTATGTTTTTTTTCATTTTACAGATGCAGAAATTGAGGCTTAGAGATTAAGTGACTTCTCATGGTACCCCAAGTATTAAGTGCCAGGACTGGGTTTGAATCCAGAACCTCCCAACTACTATTTGAAGCTGCCTTTATCTAAATAGTACCTAAAAGTTAACAAAGCTCTTTCTCCAGATAGATGCCGCTATCAGCATGATGCCGGGTGGAAATAATTACCCACCAAGGAGGAGTCAATAGGAAATTCAATAAAAACAAGTGCTTCTGGCCCTAGGTTGGGCTTCAAGCCAAAAGCATAAAAGGAGAGAGAGAGAACGTGGTGGGTGGGGTGGACCAATTCTTTGGAATCTTCTGGTGGAACTCCCCAAACGCAAGAAGGTTTCCGGTACAAATATGCCCAAGCCCAAAGAAACATGACAGAAAGACCCGAGGCCCCCTGGATCTGGGCACATGTAGCCTGCATATAACCTGCAAATCACTGTTGTCCCCTTCATCCCTCATCAGGGTTCCAAATGACAAAGGAGTCCATCCAAGAGCTGTTTGCCACAGGGTGTTAGTAGAAAGGTGAATATATACAACTTTACTGAAGACTCTTGGATATAATGATTCTTTTTTTAAAAAATGCAATAATAAAATTGTAGAAATCCAAGTCACTTCTCTCAATACCATGCTGCTTTCCCTCCTCCCCCTCCCCCACATCTTACTCTTTGAGTTTAAACCAGTTCTAAATGGTCTAATCATTTTCTTCTAGGGATCTGTCACCTTCATCTTGGTGTGGGAGACAGGGTCCAGCAGGACTCCACAGTGCTGGTCCCTCCCCATCTCCTTCCTAGTCTTGGGAAATGACAGGAGGAGGGGCCTATAGTAAGGAGGGAGGAGGTGGTCTCTAGCTCAAGAGTGGGAAAACGCATGTAGGAACAGAATGAGTGGGAAAATGATGACCACAAGTTTCTGAGAGGGCAAAGGGCAGTCTGGCCCCTCATTAACTTTGAGTATATTTTTGGTACGGTCTCACAGGTCTAGAGAGCATGGCCCCCAAAGATAAGAACAGCTAAATATGCCTGGTCAATTAACCCTTGGGAATGCAAGTGAATATGCAAAGGGAACTGCATTGAAAGTCATACTGGGATGTATGCATAATCCAGGCAGTCACAGAAAGAGTCAGGAGATCCCAGCGCCTAACACTAGCTGTGTGATGCTCATTAAAGTCATTTAACCTCACTGGGCCTCAGTTTACTCATCTGTAAGATGAGATAGGTAGTTCATTTGATAGAGCACCAGGCCTGGAGTCAAGAAGACCTGAGTTCAAATCCGGCCTCAGATACATAACACTAATTAGCTGGGTGACCCTGGGCAGGTCACTTAACCCCAATTGCCTCACCAAAAAAAAAAAAATAAATAATAATAATAATAAATAATAATCCAAACCCCTCATTTTCCAGATGAGAAACTGAGACCCAGAGAGACCAGATTTGAACCCCAGTCCTCTGACTTTAGAGCCAATGTACTTTCCACATTAGCCTTGTTGTAAAAGAAAGTGCTTGGTTAGTCTAGCTTGTATAAACACACCCACACTTTCCCTTACTGTGTACCAATCAATCAATCGACGTTTACTAAGCACCTATTAAGTGCCAAGTACTGTGCTAAGCCAGTAAGGTACAGGATGGCAAAGGAGAGAGTCTCAAAACAAACTTTCCAAGGGAAAGCCAGGTTGCTTTCGACCAGCCTCACACACCTGCCCTGATGTCACCTTTGGATGTCTGTCACCAAGCTGACGAGAGGCACCTTTCGCAGAGAAAAGGAAAGTAAATAGATGACGTCTGCAATCCTTTCTGCAATGCTTTCACAAAGCTTTCTTTAATGACGGGCCTTGAACCAGAGCCATGAGAGGCTTCTGGAGAGACCTCGGGCTGGGTTGTACCTAACCTTAGCAACTTTTAAAATGACACACTATTCGCATTGGCAGCATGCTCCCTTCGTTCCTAATTAGGCCCAGTGGGCTAATCCAACTTTGCTTGTTAATTACGTCATGTGGCAAATTGGACCATAACAGTTTGTCCAGAAACAGAACTTGAAAAGTTATGGTCTGGAAAAAAAAAAAAAAATCTGCCTCCTCCACTCAGCCTGAGCACTCTCTAAACCAGGGGCTTTACGCCGGGTACTCCCACCCCATGTCACAAAAGGACTAGGTCAGACCTCAGAGTAACTGGTGAGAATGAGAATCAATACTTACCAACCCTTTTTTCTTAGAGAAACAGGGGGTGAGACAACTACTCAGGGTCAGTCCCCACAAGAAAATCTAGACTTCTGTGCAGAGGCAGGGGCTGGCCAAGACCTCTCCATGGGCTTCAGAGAGGGGGAAAACAGACGAGCAGTGATACCAGAAAGTACTATGAGGTTCTGGGAAAGGGATTTTTAGAAGCACATGTGAGCTAGCATCCTCTTCATTCACATAGTTTTTCCTGTGTGGCCTGTTAGCCGGGTGACTCAGAGGAGCACGGAGGGATGGGTGGTGGGTACGACTAGGCTACAGCACAGAGACCAGTGATGACTTGGACGTAAGAAGCCATGTAAAAGGCATCATCCAGGGAGTGCATGATCAGAGAAGGAGGTGGGCAGGTCACAGAGAGAGATGGGGCGCTGCACTGGTACCCATGTCACATGATGACTGAGGAGAGTAGGGATCCACTGAAGTCTACAATCTATCTCTTTTCCTTCTTCCTTGGGTCCCCATCCCCTTCCCCCAACTACACCAGGAGGCCCCACACCAGACACCAGCAAGCTTTTACCAAGAATAATCCAGATGGAGCAAGACAGTGCAAAGGCCTTCACAACCATGCCTGGGATTCCCTCCCTCCTCATCTCTGCCTCCTGGCTCCCCTGGCTTCCTTCAGGTTCCAGTTAAAAATCCTACCTTCTATGAGAAGCCTTGCCTTATTCCCCTTAATACCAGTGCTTTCCCTCTGTTGATTATTTCCCATTTATCCTGTCTATATTGTGTCTGTACTTTGTTATTTTCATGTTGTCTCTCCCATTAGCCCATGGGCTCCTTGAAAATAGGGGCTGATTTTTTGCTTTTGCATCTCTAGGACTTAACACAATTCCCAACATACAGTAGATGCTTAATAATTGCTTATTGACTGACTGACTTGAAGCTTATATAACTCTTCCATGGGGCAGCTAGTGGATAGAGTGCCAGGTCTGGAGTCTGAATCTTCCCGAGTTCAAATCTGACCTCAGACACTTACTATCTGTGTGACCCTGGGCAAGTCACTTAACACTGTTTGTCTCAGTTTCCTCATCTGTAAAATGAGCTGGAGAAGGAAATGACAAACTGCTCCAATAACTCTGCCAAGAAAACTCCAAATGGGGTCAGGAAGAGCTGGACACAGACAAAAACGACTGAACGACCATACTCTTCCTGAGACTGAGCAGCAAAGAAACAAGGAAACAATTTGCTGAATAATTCTTACACCTAGGAGAACATGAACAAGTTGGTGTCTATTCTATATTTCAGGTTCTCAGCAGCTCAAAGAGGGTCAAAGGATGGTCCAAAGAATAAAGGTACCTGGGGGCCGGGTGCTGTACATGGTGTACTAAAATCAGCGCTTATCTTGGAGCCACAAACTCTGCCCAAGTTCGAGCTCTGCTACTTAGTAGCTAAGAAACTTTTAAGGAAGTCATGAAACCTTGCTGAGCCTCAATTTCCATTGCTGTAAAATGGGAATGGTAATAATACTCGCACCTACTATTGCTGGAGTTGTGAACTGATTCAACCCTTCTGGAGGGCAATTTGGAACTATGCCCAGAGGGTTATAAAACTGTGTATACTCTTTGACCCAGCAATACCACTACTAGATCTGTACCCCAAAGAGATATTTAAAAAAGGAAAATGATCTATTTGTTCAAAAATAGTTATAGCAGCTCTTTTTGTGGTAGCAAAGAACTGGAAATTGAGGGGATGCCCATCAATTGGGGAATGGCTGAACAAGCTGTGCTATGACTGTAATGGAATATTACTGTGCTATAAGAAATGATGAGCAGGCTGATTTCACAAAATGGAGAGACTTAACACAAACTGATGTAAAGTGAGCAGAACCAGGAGAACATTGTACACAGTAGCAACAATAATATACAACGATCAACTATGAATGACTCAGCTATTCTCAGCAATCCAATGATCTAAGACAATTCCAAAAGACTCATGATGAAAAATGCTATCCAGAGAAATGCCTCCAGAGAAATAACTGATGGAATCTGAATACAGATTGAAGCATTTTTTTTTACTTTCTTTTTTTTTTCTTTTGGTCTGTTCCTTCTCTCACAACATGACTAATATGGAATATCATGTTTTACATGATTGCGCATATATAACCTATGTCAAATTGCTTGCCATCTTAGGGAGGAAGGGAAAAAATTCAGAACTCAATTTTTTAAAAAAAAGTGAATGTTAAAAATTGTCTTTATATGTAATTGGGAAAAATAAAATACTATTAAAAATAATAATACTTGAACTAGCCTAGTGTTTCATAAACTGTACAGTGCTATATAAATGAGAATCTTTAATGCCATTTGACACCAACATGGCAATTTGGGTCTGGTAGGGGCTTGGTTTTTAAGATCCTGTTGGCAAAAATGAAGCATTAGCCTGAATAATGAAATTTATTGAGTTCAATCAATCACTATTTATTAACTTCCTACTACGTGCCAGGCACTGTGCTATGAACCGAAGACATCAAGACAAAATGGAATGGTCCCTGATCTCAAGGAGATATTATTGACTTTAACATTTCACTTCCAAAAACAATTAGCTCAGTAATGAATTGCTGCTTTCTCCCCAGCCATGCAGATGCCACTTTACTGCCCATCTGCCCAATAGCACTGGAATCCAAGCCTGGTATGTCTTCTGGGTATATGCATTCTTACACACAAAGCACTGTGAAAATGTGCCTGAGGTAACTGGGCCACCGAGTCTTGGGGAAATGCTATAAGTCCCCCTTTCCTAGCCTAGGACAGAGCCATAGAGCAGTAGGCCACACGTCTAGAATTGGCCGTGTATGTTGGGGGTGGGGAGGGCATAGTCCTGACCATGAGGCTCTTTTTCTGTGAAACCTTGAGCACAGAAACCTCTCTGGGCCTCATCTGTAAACTGAAGAATAAACCTTCCTTCTTGCTATATTGCACAGTATTTTGAGTTCCGTAGAGGAAAGGTAATCACAGGAACATATAACATGGGACAGGTGATAAAGTGGAAAGAATGATGGAGTTTGAGTCAGAAGACTCAAGTTCTAATCCTAGCTCTGGAGCTAACTATATGAGTTTAGGCAAGTCACTACACCTTTTGGGCCTCAGTTTCTTTATCCGTAAAATGAAGGGGTTAAGGGAGATGATCTTTCAAGGTCCCTTCCAGCTTTAACATTCCAGGATTATTAAAGCAAAATGATTCTCCCACCTTTACTCCCACTCCCAGGCCTATTATCCCTCCTTAGGCAATATCTATCTGTTCACACCCTAATTAGCACCTAAACTTACCAGATTCCTTTGCTACTATGGCATCTCAGAGCCAGGTTTGTTTCTATCCAGGAGACTTCACTCTCACAAACTCTCTGACCCCAGTCTGTTACTGAGACATTTGCTACCCAAGTCTCCATCCTAACTGTGATGGTGGGACATACTTCTCCAAGGCAATCTTACTCAGCTCATTAATAAGGGCTGATATATCACAGAGTTAGGGCTACCCAGAAATGAAATCAAATTATCCCTCCAAACCTTCTATCTCTTCCAAACATAGCCAATTTGCTCTGATTCAGAGGAGGCCAAGAATACTCTACCGGTGTTTACCATTAGCACCAAGAGGAATTCTGGCACCTGGAGTCAAGTAGTCCCAATACACACCACAGACAAGCAGCGTGAAAGGCATGCTTAGATCAACTTTTTAAGACCAATTCAGCTGAGGGAAAGGAGAAAGAGGGAAGAGCCCCCAGGGAAAGATTTCAGACAGTAAGGTTCCATGAGGAGACAGAGCCAGGGACACTGCCTTTGGAGGGAAAAAACAGGGAGTCTGGGACAACAGTCCTTTGGCCTGCCAGGAGGCAGATACGGGGGAAAGGGAATAGGCTGGGACCAGGGTGGGAAGGAGTTCCTCTGACAAGTATTGCCTGTGGAATAGAATCCTGATCCTCCTGCCCTGGTTATAGCTCTAAGCATCCCAGGACAGACCTGCAGAGACCCAGGTATTCTTAAAGACATGCTGAATGTAACTCCAAGGCTTTGAGCCCCAAGGCTGCCTCAATTCCCTGTTAGCCTCCCTACTGAGCTAAGACTTGTCCCAGCTAAGGACAGCGAAATTTTTCTTCTTAGAGGGTGAGATTCCAGGGGGGGCTTTTAAATACTCCATGATCAAAATCATGGGCCCAGGGCCTGCTGGCACCAATTTATGCTGCTTTTCGGGGAGTGAGGGGGGTGGCAAATGAAATCAACTGTATTTCATTTCATTATCTTCTCTCCAGACACACTGTAAGGAGACTCTGGGCAAGGGGAATGGGAGGAGAGAAGGCAGCAGGTTATAAAAGGTGTGTCTTGCCTAGATGGACCCCAACATCTGGCCCCCACCCCCAACTTGAGCTGCTATGACCCACCTTGAGCCAGCCCTGCCTGGCTCCGGGACCTCCGGAGAAGCTGCAGACTCTCTGACCACAAGCGAGTCTTGGGGAAACACCGGAAGAGCCTGTGAAGCCTCTTGGAGACGATGCCAAAGCAGGCGGCCTCAGCTGCCTTCCCTCTGCCTTCGGTCATCCTTGTTGCAGAGATCAATAGCACCGTGGAGCACAGGCTCCATGCGCCCTGCTCCAGTAGGGAGGCACACCCAGCATGGAGGGCGATGGGGCCAGGATAGGTGGTCCAGGGCGACTCACATTCCTCAAAAGGAGATTCCAGGAGCTTCCCCATCACTAGCCCAACCTCATTGCTCTTCCAAACACCCCCTGTACTTGGGGCTCTCAGCTCTGGCACAAAACACAGACTGCACAGCGCCTTCTATCTTCCCAGCTCAGGTCCTCTGTCCTCCACCCCCATGGAAAACTTTCTATTCCTGGGGCTTTTAGCTTGATAAGATAAAAACGCCCCCACTGAAGAGGCTACAGAGAGGAGACGGCCCTGAGCCTCCACCTCCCAATAGCTCCTGCGAGTATGAAAATCAATGTCTCCAAAGTTTCAGCAGATGAGAGAAGTGATCAGTTATCTCGTGCCATGCTCTGAGAGCGAGAGCTCATTAATGGATTTCTTTAGGGATAAGAATTAGTGCCTGGCCAGCTTTATAGGATTCTAAGGGACAAGCAGAGGCATTTATGTCTTCCAATCCTACATCAGACATGGAGGCACTGCTGTCTGCTCCATGATCAGAGTCTCCAGGAGGAGAAGGGAATTTATTTAAGGTTTGCCTACTCTCCAAAAAACTATAAGGAGTCTCTGCACAGGGGTAAAGGTGACAGACAAAAAAAGACATGACCTGATGGGGGAAGGTGGGTAAAGAAGAAGAGAGAAAAGGATGATCTTATAACTCAGAAGGTGACTTTACAGCAAGTGAAGTGAATTAGTGGAAAAACCACTGGTTTCTACAAGTGTGACCTGGGGTACACACATCACTTCTGCTCTCTGGGCCTCAGTTTCCTCCTCTGTAAAATGAGAGGCTTGGACAAAATGCCTCTGGAGTTCTTTCTGGGACCCTATGACTTGGAATCAGGAGTCCCGGTTCAAGTCTCTACCCTGACAATTATTAGCTGTATGACCACAGATAAGTCATTGAATATTTTCGAGTTCTGTCTGCAAAATGAGGATAATAATATTTGCACTATCTACCTCTGCAGGGTTGTTGTGGGGAGAGTGTTTTATAAACCTGAAAACTACCTAAGTGTAAATTATTATTATTACTATTATTATCATCACCATTACTATTCCTCTGTCCCCAAAGTGGTTGTCATAACAAGGCAAGTCACCATCTTGTTCATAGCACAAGGTCACAGTGGAAAAAGTCCCTTCAAGGTCAAGAGCAGGAAACTGGCTGTAGTCAGACACCAAAGCTCTCTGGTTTGACAGAAGAAGAATACTTTGAGGCTCCATGGAAATTCTAGAACTCTGACCCCTCCCAGGGCTGTCTGCTGCCAGGTACCAAGCAACAGCATTTGCAGACAGTCAGCTGGACCCGAAATGATGCAAAGTGAGAGACCTGTGCTCTTTTACCAAAAGTGATTGCAGCTTGTACCCTGATAAGCTGTAGGCCCTAATAAGATCCCAAATTTAAGATGCATGTGAACCTTTGACTCTGGTAACTTACAGCTACATCCCAGAAGATAAGTCTCATGAGACATTCTACCTCAGACCCTTTCTTTTTTTTAATTAATTAATTTTTAGTTTTCAACATTCACTTCCATAAGATTTTGAATTCTAAATTTTCTCCCTCTTCTTCCCTTCCCCTCTCCCCAAGACAGTGTGCAATCTGATATAGGCTCCACATATACATTCATATTGAACATATTTTCACAATAGTCATGTTGTAAAAAAGAAAAAAGAATTAGAATCAATGGAAGAAACCACGAGAAAAAAGAAACAGCAACAACAAAAAAGAGAGCAAATAATATGCTTTGATCTGCATTCAGACTCCATAGCTCTTTTTCTGAATGGGGATAGCATTTTCCATCATGAGTTTTGGAGGTGTCTTAGATCTTTGCACTGCTGAGAACAGCTAAGTCTACCAAAGTTAGTCATCACACAATGTTGCTCTTAGTGTGCACAATGTTCTCCTGGTTTTGCTCACTTCACTTAGCATTAGTTCATGTAAGTCTTTCTGAGAGCATCCAGCTTGTCCTTTCTTATGGTAAAATAATATTCCGTTACAATCATATACCACAATTTGTTCAGCCATTCCCCAACTGATGGGCATCCCCTCAATTTCCAATTCTTGGCCACCACAAAAAGAGCTACTATAAATACTTTTGTACATATGGGTCCCTTTTCCCATTTTTATGATCTCTTTGCCTCAGACCCTTTCTAGGTATACTGCCTATGGTTACACAGTAAGTGCTCTGGGTTTCAGTCTCCTCATCTGTAAAGTGGGGATGCTATCATTTTCCTAGGTCTATGGTTTAAAAAGTGGCTTACCACCTTAAAGCACTTTAAAATTGCTAATGAGTCATTTCCTTATTGTTAATGCTATCGCTGGCATCGCCATCTCAACTCTCCTCCTCAAGGTATAGCCACAGACAAGTTGCTTAGTGTTTCTATGCCAGTTTTTCCTCCAATGGGAAAGAGAAAACAAGTCAAAGACCTGGGTTTTGCTGCTAACTACCTGTGTGACCTTAGGCAAATTACAGCCTCTCTGAGACTTGGGTGCCTCATCAATAAAATGAAGGGGTTGGTTGGACCAAGTCTCAGTCTGTTGATAAGCATTTATTAAGTGTCTACTATATTCCAGGCACTGTGCTAAGCCCTAGGAATACAAAGAAAGCCAAAATACAGTCTCTGCCCTCCAGGAACTCACAACCTAATGGGGAGACAACATTCAAACAGTCACGGACAAACAAGATACAGACAGAATAAACAACAAGATATGGACAGGATAAAAGCAACGTAAGCAACAGAGGGAAGGGTCTTACATTGAGGGGGACTAGGAAACAATTCTCCTAGGTGGGATTTTAGCTGTGACTTGAAGGAAGCCAGGGAGGTCAGGAATTGGAGACAAGGAGAGAGAGAATTCCAGCCACGGAAGCATCCATAATCCAATTACTAATTTACTCTTGAGCTCGCCCTGCTTTAGGTCACCCCAGTGCTAAGTAATGCTTGAACAGCTGGAAGCATCCTCCCTTTTTGCAAATATAAAACTAATTTGCATATTGTTTTGTTACACAGAAGTTTGGGCTATTCATCCAAAGCCTTTCCTAATACCCC
>NW_020954576.1:47107288-47271137 GCF_900497805.2 Vombatus ursinus
CCCCCCCCCCCCCCCCCCCCCCCCCCCCCGCAGGTAGTGCCCTCCCTCCCTAACTACCTTGGAATTAAGTACTGTGCATTTGTTCTTTCTATATTTATTCTGTATATGCTTACATATGACTTGTGTCATCTCCTCCATTAGAATGTAAGCTCTTGGAGAGCAGGGGTTGTTTGATTCTGTGTCTTTGTATCCCCAGAATCTAGCACAATGCCTGGTACATAGTTGTTGTTCGTCCTTTCTCTTCAAAGAGGATCAATGACATCATGGGGTGATGTCTTGACTTGCTCATGAATTGGATTTAAGTGAGGCAGAGGCGCATGGTCATCAGCCTCATTCTTTCTTCCAGGATCATCTAAGTCCAGCGGCAAGACAAAAGTCAGGATGACTGGTGATGGTCTGGGAGGCAGTTGTTGACCTTGGCGTCTTTGATGTCTGACCAAGTTCTAGGTGCTCCATAGGGCCCACTCCCGCACCTTCATGGCCATTGGAACAAACTGGTCTTACCCACCCACTCCACTGGGGAGAAGTCTTCACATGCTTGGGGTAGACATTCCCCTAACTCATCGATGGGGTTGAGACTTGTCAGTTACCCTTAACCTGGTTTAACCAATTTGCCAAGATGGTGTGGCCCTTCTAATGCTACCCCTTCTTAGAGCCAGGTGAGAGTAGGTGCTTGGTAGACACTTAATAAATGATTATTGATCCCTTGCAGGTTTCCTCTGAAAATGCACCACTCCCACAACCTCCATCCTGAATTCAGAACCAAGCTCAGGCTCTGACACCATCAATGCCTCAGTAAGAAATACCATCAGGAATACAGAAGGACGTCTGCTCCCAGACCCAAGAGCCGATGGCATTTTTCTGACATCTAAGAAAAAGCAAAACTTGTGGAGTTCAATGAAAGTCTGATCCTACAGCCCAAGACCAGTAGAGCCCACAGACTAATTGGAGAAGAGTCACATATGCAAGCATGATAGGGGAATTTTAAAGTGTCAAGTCACATGTGAGGAAGGGAAAATCCCTCTCAAATTCCCTCCCTGAAGTTGTGCTGACCTCACTTCCCTTTGTTCCTTTTCACAGATCTAGCCCCACAGAACCGAATCCTCAAAACAATTTTAAAGGGAAGTATAAAAAGGATCCTAGGAAAGGTGGCTTTAAGAGGATGTAGGAACCCCTCCTCTGGGGAGTCTTTAAGAAGAGAGATTGTCATCTCTCTGGTCTTGGAGTCAGGAAGATCTGAATTCCAATTCTGTCTCAGGCATTTATCACCTGTGTAACCTCAGTCAAGTCATTTAATATCTCTCAACCTCAATTTCTTCATCTGTAAAATGAAAAGATTTTGGGCTAGATGGCCTCTAAGGTCCCTTCCAGCTCTAAATCTACAACTCTCTAACCATTTGGGTGGACAATGAGAAAAAAACGGCCTCTCAAGTTCCCACCTACTCAAATGATTCCTGCTATCATTCCTATATTTCAGTCAAGTCAGGTCAAATCAATAAGCCGTGCACTATACTAAGCACTGGAGATAGAAATAAAGGCAAAAACAAAACAAAAAATAAATTAAAAAATAGTCCCTAATCTCAAGAAGGTCATAGTCTTATGGGGGAAACTACATGAGAACAATCATGTACAAACAAGATATTGACAGGATAAATTGGAGATAATCTCATCGGAAAGGCGCTAAGGTTAATGAAAGGCTTCTTGTAGAAGGGGGGATGTTAGCTGAGATTTGAAAGAAGCCAGGAAAGGCAGAAGGCAGAGATAAAGAGGGAGAGGGTTCCAGGTACATGGAAGACGGCTCGTGAAAATGCCCAGAGTTGGAAGATGGAGTGTCATGTGGGAGGAAGATCAAGGGAGCCAATGTCACTGGACTGCAGAGAAGAGGGAGGGCGGTGAGGTGTAAGAAGACTGGAAAGGTGGGGGTGAAACAAGTTAAGGGGCATTAAAAAGCAGAGGCAGGCTTTATATTTGTAGTTAACATATCATAACAAATCAAATGAGTTAACATTATGTATATCTGTAACTAGAATTCATTTTACAGATGAGGAAACTGAGGCAAATAGGGTTAAGTGCCTTGCCCAGAGTCACACAGCTAAGTAAAATGAATTTGAAAAGGAAATGGCAAACTATTCCAGTATCTTTTCCAAGAAAGCCCCAAATATAAAATGAGCTGGAGAAGGAAATGGCCAACCACTCCATTATCTTTGACAAGAAAATCCCAAATGGGGTCAGGAAGAGTCTGACATTACTAAAATGACTGAACAAACAAAAAAACTTAGCTGTGTGATTCATTTAACCTCTCAGTTTCCTCGTCTGTAAAATGGGGATGACAGTATCACCTACTTCACTGGGTTGTTAGAATCAAATGAGTTAACATATATAAAGTGTTTTGCAAACTTTAAAGTACTATATGAACACTTATTATTGTTAGTATTACTTAAGTTCACAAAGGTAGTGTGGTCCTTGGGACATAGTAGGGGCTTAATAAATGGTCATTGACTGATTGATTGGTAGGGCTGGGATTTGAACTGCAATCCTTTGATGCTTAACCCAGTCTTGTTTCTACTGTATCACAGCATTTCTATAACACCCCTTCAGATATGTGAAAATAGCTATCATGCCTCCCTAAGTCTTCTTTTCTCCAGGTTAAAGCTCTCCAGTTTCCCTTCCTCAGCCTTGCTGCCTGACCTGTGAAATGATGCGGTTGGCCTAGGTGATTTCTGACAGTGTGTGATCGGATTACTTTTTAAGGCAGGGAGGGCAGGTCAGGCCGGCCAGGCCTTGTTTTCATGGTTGCCATAGGAAGACCTCCCGAGGAACTTCCTGGATCTGCCTTAGGACCCACCCCACCCTAAAAGCAAGTTTGTAGACAGTACAGGGAGGACGACTGGAATGTGGTGTAAGGAGGCTTTTCCAGGCAATCCACTAAACACAGCCCAATTCAACTATGGCCACAGGTGAGTGCTGGCCCACCTGTCCTCAAGACTGGTCTGTATTTTCATCCCCCCCCAAATCCACCTGGAGCAGCTTGGAGGGAGGTGATTAAATACAAAACCATGGGCCCAGCCAGCTGTTCTAGCTCTGGTATTGGGCTGTGGCCAGCACTTCCCTATAGAGGGGTGGAGGTGGTCATACTTGACAAGGGGAGGGAGCAGAGAGGAAGGTGCCATGATGCAAACTTGTCCAAGCTCCCCCACCACAGCAGAGCATCTGAATGGGTGACACATTATGGGCTAACATCCAATTTAACCTAGGGGAAGAGACATGATTTGCATGTCTACAAATACACACCCAGGCACAATCACTCAGCCATCTGAGGAATGTGGATTGCAATGACCCAACAAGGCCAGAGATGTTTTTGCACGTTCTTTACCAGCCTTAATTGTTTCATGCTGGAGACTTTCCTTATAAGTTGGTCCAACTGCAGACTTAGCTCAAAGGAGGGGAAACTGAGGAAACCGGGGGAAGAAGAGTGACCAAGGAGGAAAATGAAGGGAGAGTAGCCAGCAGGATCGATGTGGGATGATGGTAGGATACTTCCATCCCACACAACTGCCACTCAGGCAGAAGTGATGGGTACTGGGCAAGCAGCAAAACAGTAACTTTGAGGGCTCAAGGTCACTAGCTCTAAAAGTCAGTCTGAAAAAGGTCCAGATTAGCAGGCTCTAGCTCTGTTCCATCTTTATGCTTGTGGGTGAGTATGTGATCCCCAGCACAGGGAAGTCAGCATCATGCAATGAAAATGGATTTAGAGTTAAAGGTTCTGGGTTCAGATCCCAAGTCTGTAACTTGCAACCTCTTTGACCCTGGGTAAATCATTAAGATTCTCCAGGATTCAGTTTCCTCATCTATAAAAGGAGGGTGCTAAAGTAGATGATGTCTAAAAGTATCTTCTGTCTCTAAGCCTATGATCCTACAAGCTTATGACCCAGTAGCTGCCATATATAAAAGTGACGCAAGCATCCCTACATCCTGACTTCACAATGTTTTGAGATTGAATGTGCTAATGGGCATGAGAGTGCCCAGAAAGCTCTTCAGAGGAGAGGCACTACAGAAATCCAAGGAATTCAGACCAGGCTCATCAGCATTCATTCCTGGGATTCACCTGAGTTAGCCAGAAGCTTACACGGCAACACTGAACTGGGAATCAGTCGGCACCTGGGCCAAGGATAAACACGCCTCTCTGGCTGGACAGATATGACCCGGAGGAGAGGATGCTTGTCTTTTTCCTCTTTTCCCCAGCCAGACCTATCCATCCAGGTCATGAGCGGATGAAGCACTGACCTTCGGGGGAACAGGCAGGACCCCAGATAGAGCCCTGAAGGAAGGGAATAAGCTGGCAAATCATTTTCCGATCCCCTTTAGAAATAGCAGGAGAACAGATACATTCATTACCAAGTCTAATTAGACTAGCAGACAAGTAGCATTAATCATTTTTGACTGTACCTGGGATTCAAACCCCCTCAGTCTGTAATTGGGAAATTTCATGCTCCAGTGAATGTGAAATCAAGCCAACACCTAAATCCTTTCATGGGGGGGGGGGGGGGGGGGGCATTGGGGATGGGGAGGAATGAGTAGGCAGGACCAGGACCTGAGACAAGGATTCCAGAGCGCCTGTCTCGGACCTTGTTAGAGAACGGCCCTTGCCCCATGAGTTATCACTGATGAAAACCCCCCCACACCAACCAAGGCTCCTCTAAGTAGACAAGAGGGAAAAGGGAGGGAGTGCATCCTCCCTCTGCACAAACACATCCGTGAAAGGTTGCATTTTGTGCCCATCAGCTCTGTCGCTGCCCCCACCACCACCACTGAAAAAAAAACCATCCAAGAAAGTAGTCGTGGGCTTTCAGGAGGATGAACAAACACACAAGTACATGCACACACATACATGCACTGCACACACATACACATGTGCACATGCACACACATATGCACTGCACATACACGTGCACACACACACTCACATGCACTGCACACACATAGACACACACATGCACACATTCACACACCCTTCAGTAGAACCAGACCCATGTGTTGAACACTTTTGAATACAAGAGGTAAATACGAAGCCCACAGGAGAACACAGCTCCATGTATTTAGTTTCCAAACGGCCTCAAGCACAGCACATTCTCCATAGTGGGGGAGTCCCATCTTCCCACTTACAGTACAGTGGAAAGGGCACTGACAGCAATCAGAGGACCTGGGTTCAAATCCTACCTCTGATATTTCCTACCTGTGTGACCTTGGACGAGTCACTTCACCACCTTGGGTCTCAGTTTCCTCATCTGTAAAATGAGGGGGTTGAACTAGATGGCCTCAGAGGTACCGTTCAAACTTGGTATCCTAGGCCTCTGGGCTTTGTGAAGCTGGGAGGTTCTATGTTCCCTTGAGGGCTAGGTGGTGGAGTTGGTGGAGTGTTGGAGCAGGAGTCAAGAAGACATGAGTTCAAATCTTACTTCAGACACATTCTACCCATGTGATGTTGGACAATTTACTTCAACTTCTGATTCAAAGTTTCCTCATCTGTAAACCAGGGATAATAATAACACTGATCTCACCAGGTTGTTGTAAGGATCAAATGCTTTGCAAACTTCAAAGCACCATAAAAATTCTAGTTATTACTACTACAACAACAACTACTACTACTATTACTACTATTGTTGTTGTTTAGTTGTTTCAGTCCTGTCCATCTTTTTCTTTTCTTTTCTTTCTTTTTTTTTTTTTTTAAGGCAATTGGGGTTAAGTGACTTGCTCACACAAGCTAGTTAAGTGTCAAGTGTTTTGTCTGAGGCCAGATTTGAACTCAGGTCCTCCTGACTTCAGGGCCGGTGCTCTATCCACTGCGCCATCTAGTTGCCCCTGAACCTTTTTTTTTTTTTTTTGGTGAGGCAATTGGCTGTCCAACTTTTTATGACCCCATTTGGGGCTTTCTTGCCAAAGATACCGGAGTGATTTGCCATTTCCTTCTATAGCTCATTTCACAGATGAGGAAACTGAGGCAGAATTAAGTGACTTGCCCAGGATTATATAGCTAGTAAGGGTCTGAGGCTGGATTTGAACTCAGGTCTGCCTGACTCTAGGCCCAGCTCTCTTATCCGTTGTGCCACCTAGCTTCCCTACTACTACTACTACTACTACTATCACCACCACCACCACTACTATGACTACTACTACCACTACTGCTGCTGCTACTGCTACTACTACTACTACTAGTATTACCACCACCACCACTACTATGACTACTACTACCACTACTGCTGTTGCTGCTGCTGCTACTGCTACTGCTACTACTACTACTACTACCACTTCTACCACTTCTCCTACTACTATGTGAGGTGAGCTCAAGACAAGAACAATACAGACAGAGAAGACAAGCAAAGGAACCTGTTGGTTACCACAGGGAAGTCACACAAAGGCCAATGAACTTCAAGCAACTCGCTGATCTGAGGGGAAGACAGTTCGCTGTGGTAAGCCAACAAACAGGTGATTAAGGCAAATGAAAACAAGATTCAGGGTGGGAGCAGAGGGTAAGGGAGGAGATTAACCAGGCTGGTCTTGGAGGCTGGAAGCGGTCCTGCCCAGTGAAAGGCGGAATCTATAAGAAGGATGAGCTTCCTGTCAGCGGGTCTGGTGGTCTAAGACGAGGGTTCTTCATCTTTTTTTTTTTTCCATTTGTTTGATGGGCCCTTTGGCAGTCCGGTGAAGACCATGGAGCCCTTCTCAGTGCAACAACTTTAACTGTTGTTGAGTCAAGTTTTCAGTCACGTCTGACTCTTCATGACCCCATTTGGAGTTTTCTTGGCAAAGGCACTGGAATGGTTTGCCATTCCCTTCTGCGGCTCATTTTAAAGACGAGGAAACTGAGGCCAACACAGTTAAGTGTCTTGCCCAGGGTCACACAGGCTGGATTTGAACTTCGGATCCGAATAATAATGTAATTATTATATATCTTATCTTCCTGATTCCAGGCCTCGCACTCTATGCATTGTGTCACCTAGCTGACCATGCTGCTCCATCGGGGACAGATCCCGTGAATGTGGAACACGAGGACTCCCCGACAGCAATCATGGGTATCCAGAGCATCCCCTCAATGCCTATGTGGATTCAACGACATTTGAAGCTCTTCTCCCTGCACTGAATACGTACACTACCCATCGAGACAGAAAGTACTTTGCAAACCAAAACGCATTGCTGTACAAATGCTATCTAACACTATTCTTCAGGGAAGCTGAAAACAACTCAACAACAACAACAAATTATTCTTCACCATAATGACAAGGATCACCGAGGTCCTGATGCAGACAGATAATACTAACAGCAGCATTAAACAGTGGTCAGGGCCAACCGACATAGTGAAGTTTGACATATATAGTCGATATTCCAGGAACTCGGCCCCTCGTGAAGGGGGTGTCAATGACTCAAAGGGGACATTCCTAGGCATAGGGACCTGGGAATCCAGCCAGAGAGCAGGCTCCAAGTTTCTTTGTTTACTATTCCTTCTTGGAATCTCATAAAGGAATTTCTCCCCCAGCCCTCCCTCTTACATTGAACAAATTCAGTTTCAGTTGCTGATGGGAATTAGTAGGACCGTGCTTTTTTGTTTTGCTCAAAACTTCAGGATTAAAGACAAAGGCCCCAGATAAAGGCTTGGAAATTGGGGTGAGTTGGAGACAGGAAAGAGGGCTTTCGAGTAATTAAAAGACCACCGGTTTTATAATCAGAAGACCCGAGCTCCAGACTTGGTTCTGATACTGGGATGGGAGGTGGAAAGAATGCTAGACTTAGAGACAAGTGAGGCTTGGGTTCAAATTTCACCACTAACACTTACTAGCTGAAGGGGCAGCTAGGTGATGCAGTGGATAGAGCACTGGCCCTGGAGTCAGGAGGACCTCAGCCGCTAACACTCACTAGCTGCTAACACTCACTAGCTGTGTGACTCTGGGGCAAGTCACTTAACCCCAATCGCCTCACCAAAACAAACAAACAAACAAAAATCCTTACAAGCTGTGTAACCATGGACAAGTCAGTTAAGGTCCTGGAGACTCAATTTTCTCATCTGTAAAATGGAGATAATAATAGATGTAGTATCCACCCACTCCCACCTCCCATGTAGTGAGATTAATGAGATAATGTAAGTAAAAGTAAAAGAGCTTTGCAAACTTTAAAATGATATATATATGCCAGCTATTATGCTGCACATGGAATAAATCCTACTTGGGTAGAGTTTCATCTTTGAAACTATTCTGACACTGAGATTCTGTAATTCCATGAAACATACACAGATAATATTCTTATCTATCTATAGTGTGACTATGGACAAGTTACTCCACATTGGGGAGGTACAGAAAAAGAACTTGGAGTACGGAAGGTCAAATCTAGCCTCAGGCACTTAACTGTGTGTCCCTGGGCAAGTCACTTAACTTCTGTTTGCCTCAGTTTCCTTATCTGTAAAATGGGGATAATAATAGCATCTACCTCGAAAAAGTTGTTGGGAGGATCAGTGAGATAATAATTGTAAAGCGCATAGCACAGTGCCGGGCATGTAGTAGGTATTACATAAATTATAGCTATTATTATTATTATTATTATTAGGCAGCTAGGTGGTGCAGTGGATACAGTGCCAGGCCTGGAGGCAGGTAGACCAGAGTCCAAATCCAGCCTTAGACACTTGCCAGCTGTGTGACCCTGTTTGCCTCCATTTCCTCATCTGTAAAATGAGCCGGAGAAGGAAATGGCAAATATTCTAGTATCTTTGCCAAGAAAATTTCAAATGGGGTCACAAAGAGTCGGACACAACTGAAAAATGACTGAACAACAGCAAAAATTATTATTATCATACCCTCAATTTCCTCATCTATAAAATAAGGAAAATACCCATCCTACATCCTCACAGGGATATTGTGAGGAAAGCTCTTTGTAAACCACAAAGTCCTATATAAACCTGAGCCATTATCATTCACAATGGCAGGGGTGGGGAAGATGAGATTCTGAGGCTCTAGCAGCTGTGTGAGAGCCTTGCCTTTCAAAAAATTCCTGCCCCTTCCATCTCTGTCTCTCTGCTATCTCTGTGTGTGTGTGTGTGTGTGTGTGTGTGTCTGTCTCCGTGTCTCTCTCTGTCTCTCTCTCTGTGTCTGTTGTCTGTCTCTGTGTGTGTGTGTGTGTGTGTCTCTCTGCATCTCTCTCTTTCTCTGTCTCTCTCTCTGTTTCTCTCTCTCTGTCTCTTTCTCTGTCTCTGTTTCTCGCAATCCTTTCCACCACAGTCCTCTTCTAATGCCTCCATTCAGCCTGGAGCCCACCCTGTGTTATTGAAGGTTATACCTGTGGTGTTTAAACTTGAAGAAGTCCTACCAAGCTGGAAAGGCTTTGAATATGGAGCCCAGGATAAAGTGGTTGTCCGTTGTTTGGGGATCAGCTTAGCTATGTTTGAAGAGGTGCCAGGGAGGCAACAAGTTTCTGTGGAAACAATGCAGGGTATAGAACTCAAAAGACCTAGGTTCGATGTTGCCTCTGTAGCTGGGTTACTGTGGTCAAGTCACTTCTCTTGGGCCTCAGTTTCTTCACCTTTAGAAGGAATGGGCTGGACTAGGAGATCTCTGAGGCCACTTTTAGCCCTAGCTCTAGGATTTTTTTGAGGACTGGGCGGGGGGGTAATAGCCACTCTTTTATTATTATTATTTTATTTAATGCAAACCCAAAGAAAAAATATAGAAATTGAAAAAGCATGATTCCATCTGCATTCAAACTCCACCAGTTCTTTCTCTGGAGGTAGATAGCATTTTTCATCATGGGTCTTTCAGAATTGTCTTGGATCATTGTATTGCTGAGAACAGCTAAGTCATTCACAATTAATCATTGTACAGTATTTCTGTTTTTGTGTATAGTGTTCTGGTTCTGCTCACTTCACTTTGCATCAGTTCATATAAGTCTTTCCAAGTTTTTCTGAAATTGCCTGCTCATCATTGCTTACAGCACAATAATATTCCATTACAATCATATACCACCACTTGTTCAGCCATTCCCCAATGGATGGGCATCCCCTCAATTTCCAATTCCTTCCCACTACAAAAAGAGCTGCATAGCCACTCTCAAAGATCACCTACAAAGGCCAAGAGGGACTTTGATTTGTGTTGGTGGACCTGTGAAGTCACAGACCCCTGAAGTATTGAAGATTAAAAACTCATTTTTCCAACATGGAAAATGAACACACTCAGCTGTTACTCCTTTTCCAGATGTTAACTTTATGCTCCAGCTGATGGGTTTCATAGCTCTTATCCTTCCTACTGCATCTATCATTAGCTCATTCCAAAGTTGGGGGAAATTTAAACCTTGACAGAGGAAACAATCGGTGATTTGCAGTCCATCCTCAGCTAATACCACCAGAACACGTGTAGAGCCACTGGCAACCTGGGGACAGTGGGCTGGAGCTGCAATGAACCTCCTTTGATGGCAGGAGTAGTCCCTCAAGGAAACTTCCTTTTATTAACTTCAGAAAGGCTCACTAGACTCAAAGTCCTCTTTGTGACCCAGAGAAAAGGTAGGATTTAAAAGTGATCCAATCTGCATAGAAAGGTGATACCCTAACGATACAGAGATGATAGGGAATCACAGGATACCAGTGCAAGAAAGGATTTCAAGGTGGCCTGAGTTCAAATCTGGCCTCAGACATATGACACTTACTAGCCTGTGTGACCCTGGGCGAGTCACTTAACCCCAATTGCCTCACCAAAAAGGCAAAAAAAAAAAAAAAAAAAAAAGGATTTCAGAGATTTAAACTTCTCATTTTACTGAGGCCCTGAAAAGTGATGTGACTTACCTAAAGTCATTGAGAAGTCATAATAACTGAGAAATAATAACTATAAATTTATATAGTACTGAGAAGTTATAACTATACATTTATATAGTACTTTAGGATTTGTTAAGAGCTTTATATAGATTATTTCATTTGATCCTCATAAGAACCTCAATATTATTATCCCCATTTTACAAATGAGGAAACTGAGGCACAGAAAGGTTATAGACTTGCGTAGGATCATACAGCTGTAAATGTCTGAGGCTGGATTTGACTTCAAGTCTTCCTGATTCCAAGTCTAAAGCTCTGGCCTGGATCTGAGGTTGAGTTTTTTCTTTCCTCTGCCCCCTACATCACACTGCCTGCCACAAAGTCAGAACAGACAGGAACTGTCATAGCCTTGCTTGGGAATTAGGGAGAAGGATTTCTGATGCACATTCTCTTGGTGTAACCACAAAAAATGAAATAAACTCCTATGCAACTTTGTTTTTGTTAAATAAGTTAGCCTCGTAGTTCTGGCAGCCCTGCCCTTCATTTTTACTCTGTTAAAATCTCTCAACTAGCCCAGCTACAGGTCACAATCTCTCAGAACTTCCTTCAGATTAAAAGGATTCCTGATTTCATCAACTTCAGTCTTTCTTTCTTAGACTGCCTTGTGTCTTGCCTATTTTTGCTGTTATACAATCCTTTCAGTTGTATCCGACCCTTAGTGACCCCATTTGGGATTTTCCTGGGAAAGATACTGGAGTGGTTTGCCATCTCCTTTTCCAGTGTGTCCTCATTTTACAGATGAGGAAACTGAGGCAAACAGGGGTTGAGTAACTTGCCCAGGGTCACATAGCTAGTAAGTGTCTGAGGCCAGATTTTGACTCCAGGCCTATAACTGTATATATACATGGTGTTTTCCCTAATAGAATATAAGCTCCTTGAAGGCAGGTCCTGTTTTCATGTTTTTTTTTCCCCTTATGTATCTCCAGCACTTAACACAAGTGCTTACTTAGTAAAGGCTTGTTGGCTGAATATGGATTCTCCCTTCACCAACCCAGGTGATCATCCCTTCTTCATTTTAATAGATACCCATTGTAGGTGTCTGTGAACAGAAAAAAAAAATCATCACCTGGTAGTAACCCTTTAGTGATGAGCCTCTACAAACTTAGTTAGGTTGGTCTTGGAGCCACTACCAAAGTCCATTGCCTTTCCAACTTGGAAAGCCCTTCCAGTGTTTGCTCTCCTGCCATAGCAAAGCAAGGACCCCGGCTCACCTCCATGCAATAGTGAGGCATCAGGACCTGACTTTGACGGAGGCAGTTAAACAATAATACCAAATAACAACCCCTGTTTCCTTAGTATCTTTAAATCTGGGACAGAGGAACAATTATACTAATGGGGAGAATGAAACCCAATGTTGAAATCTACCCAGCCCAATGAAACTGTCATTTATTAAGCATCTACCCTTATCCCTTCCATATCTCGACTTTCCCCATTGTGGTTTCAACATATTGCCAGTCGGAAAAAGAAAATAAATGGGAATTTTGGGGGAGTTTTGTGGAAGCCACAGATGACACTTGAAGGCTAGCAGACCACACAGAAAAAAGTTTAGAAACCCAGAAATGCATAAAATATATAATACCAACATATTTTTCTCTTTTAATACCATAATAATTCAGATTTCTTCTCTGTCATGAAGGGAGGGCCAAAAAAATGTCACGAGGATTTTCCAGATTACAGGGGTGCTGCTCCCCTGACCCCAGAGATATAGAAGGGATAACTGTACTATGTATATAAATCAGTAGGAATTATCTTTTTTTTTTTTTTTAAGGCTAGACCTGAGATTTTATTGGTAGAGAAAATTTCCAGTGAGGAAATTCCCTCTACCAATACAGGTCAGTCCCCATTCTGCAACTTGGAGTCTCAGATAGCTGCCAACAGACAGCTGTCTCAGCTGTCACTGAGAAATAAGTGACTTGCCCAGGATCACACAGCCAGTACGTGTTAGAGGCAGGACTCCTGATTCAGAGTCTAGCTCTCTGTCTTCTACTCCATCCTGCCTTTCCTTGGCACTGAGGATACAAAGACATAACAAAAACTGAAAAAAACTTGTCCCTGCCTTTAAAGGGCTTCCATTCTACCGGGAGGATTTTTTGGACACTTAACCCAGCATTCTCGGGACCAGATACTCCTTTATCAGTTAGTCTATGGAAGAACTAATTCTAGCACGTGATAAGAAAGAAAATGAGGATCTAGTCACTTAACTAAGAGTAGTGTGCATATTTATGTACATTCACATGTAAACACATATATGGTTATACACAAGGACATGCATACATACCATGAATACAAGGAACCTCTGATACTACATCCCTGAATAAGTCAAAACATAAATGTTCAAAAGTCACATGTAAGAGATTCCAGATCAATATCAGCTCTCCAAACCGTGCTTCAAAACAAGGCCATAATTAAAGACAATTCCCTGTGGAAAAATGAATACTGTCTCAATCCCTTCCTGTGTAAAGTGAAGTGAGACCGGAGACAGAAGAGGATGGATGCTTTCTCAGGCCCATTCCAGATCCTGTGACTCTTTAAGCCTATCTGAGCTGGGGTATCTGTCCTTCATCTGTAGCAAAAGGCAGACTGCCATAGGCATACAGCCTAGCACCAGGAGAAGTGAGGGATGCCTGCTGAAGGGAGTCATGGCAATATTCCACCTGGTTCCTCTGGAATGTCAGAAGCATTTCTAAAGCATTCTGAACAGAGGGAGGTTATGCTTTGATTTTGCCTCCTTCGGTATTGGAGGAGCTCTGACAGCAGCTGTAGCCATGTTCTCAACTACTAAGTACTCCTGCCTGAGTTGGACTTAAGGTCTTCAACCTTTTTCCTCCTACAAGCCGAGCAAAGGCCGCAGTCAGGATGCACAAATCAGAGTCTGCTGTGGTCTACGAAGACAGATTCGCACGTTAGGGTTTTCACAGTAGCTTTCTGAAGAAGTGCTTGGAAGAAAGCTTCTGCCCAATGCTACACCACCAGGTGCTAGGGAGTCAAGGACATTACCTGGAAAAGCATTTCTAGGGAAGGATTCAAACTACAACCCACTTGTGATGCTTGTCAGAGACTGTGACACTATTTAGGTTGAGAATTTTTTTAAAAATGTATTTATTAAATTCTTTGCCATGGACTGCAACATCCTTTAGAAAGAAAACACACCCATTAAAGAAATCCATACCCTACATCAGGGTAGGGAAAATAGGGAAAACAATACAGACACCCAAAATCACTGCAGAGTTTCTCAGAAAATCCATATTTTTTCTAGGTGCCCAGTGATTTATTATGTATATGTATTGAGGGAGGGAGAGGAGTGGATAAGAGCCAATAGGGGCTTGGGAGCTACAGAGGGAGGGAAACCACACAGAGCTGGATAATTTTAGAGGATGATAATAACTACTGCAGTAATCTAGGAGGAGGAGGAGGAGGAAGAGGAAGGCGATAAAAACAGAGACAGAAGTTCAAAGATTTCAGAGGTCATTGGGTGGCGATGATCTTGGTTTCTCCTTATATCTCAATCTATTTCTAACAACTGGGTGGGGGTTTCCTCTACCCCTACCACAATGGATGTTACCTAACCCCCCAACGAGAGGAGGGGGAGGAGGTTTTGCCCATTCTAGTAAACAATCAGGCATGTCATTAACCCTAGATACAACGGCCAAATCACTACAGCAGCAGCAGTCATACAGCTACGAGTCAGTAGGTGAGAACCCAAGGGTGGCCGGATGAGTGCCCAGGAGACAATCCAGTGCCCTTGGCTATCAGCCCCAGGCATTTCAGTGGGGAGATAGTGGGGTATGATTTGTCACGAGCTCCTAAATCCTTCCCCGGGCAGTCATCAAAAGGTTCCAGATGCGTGACAGGAGTTACAGTAGAAAAGGCAGGGAACCCTCATGTATGCCCTCCAGAGGCTTCTTGAGGTCAGAGGAGGGGAGAAACCCTTCTCCTTGGATTAGGAACGTTTCTCCAGGAGTCTTACTCCCCACCCCTACCCCGCTGCCCTTTGCTCTCTGCCCACCCCCCCCACCAGCCCTTACCCCTTCCCGATCACACTCACTGGCGCAGCGTAACGCCCGCTGTCGCACCTCCCGGCCGCACAGATCACACCAGCCCGAGTCAGCCCGCAGCGCCAGCTCGATGAAGCAATGCCCCTCGCCGCGCTCAGCTGGGACGCGCGGGTCCCGCGGCTGCTCGAAGATGCTCCTCACGTCCGGGGGCCGCGGAGCCCCGGGGCGCCGCCGCAGCCTCTGCTGAAGCCCCGGCCGGAGGGAGCGAGGGAGCCTGGGGGGCCGGGGCTGCGGCTCCAGGTCCCCCACCAGCGCCCCCCGCGCTCCGCGCCCCTCGTGCGCCCCGGGCGCGGTGGAGAGGGGCACGGAGCCGCAGCGGCGCGGGGTCCGCCCGGGCCGCGGAGGAGACTCCGGGCCGCTCAGGCTCTGCAGGTAGCGCGGTGGCTCCGGGTCCAGAAGGAGCGAGTAAGGGCGCTGCCCGATGGCCGGGGACGCCATGGCCATGCCTAGCTTGCCGCAGCTCCCTAAGACTACAACGCGACTCCCAAGCCAGCCTCGGGAGAAGGGGCGGCCCCCGCCGGGCGCGCCTTTAAAGGGACCGCAACCAGCGGGGAGGGACGAAGGCGGGGAGATGGAGGGCTGGGAGGAAGGAATGAAATGACAGACTGACTGACTGACTGACGGCCCGAAGGAGTGGTGGGATGGGTCGTGGGGGGCTGCTCGGTTTACAGCCTGCCTCCCCTTTATCTCTTGGGGGAGGGCCCCGAGAAAGCCTGGGCAGGTGAGGAAACAGGGAATAGTACAGCCTAGAAATATTTAGGCAGAAAGCCCACTGTCTCTGCTCCTAACACATTCTAGCCCTCCTTTCATGCCCATAACACACACACACACACACACACACACACACACACTCATTCTCTTACCCCCAGCCCAAACCCACAGGATATGAAACTTCTCCTGGCCCAACTCCCAACACATCTCATGAAAAGGGAAAGGAGCCGTAGTTTGACGGGATGGCCCTGGGAAGTGTATGGTTTGGGGTGGTGGTGGGGGATGGGGGAGCAGATAAAGAGGAAGAGAGTAATATATCACCTGCAGTCTTTTCCCTGCCTTACAACCCTAGCCAAGAAGGAGATTTCTCTTCCTCCTTGGGAAATTTTCATTTTCACTAAAATCATTGGCCTCTCCTGCTCCCCTCACCCCCACCCCAAGAGGAAAAGCAGAGGTTGACCTGGAGAGCAATAGAGTAGGTGTATAGTCAAACCCAATTCCCCCACACCCCTGAACTAAGTCCCAAGACGCTTGAGAGACGCCCGGAGACGCTGTCATGTCCCTACTTATGCTTCCTTTTCTTAGCCCGAGACACTGTCTCAACTTGTAGGAAAGGCTGTAAAGGCCAGACTTTCACTTTTGATTGAAGTCTCCCTTTCCTCCTTCTTTCCCCTCCCCTGCCCCCACCTCCGCTTTGCCAAGCAGCCTTCCAGGCCAGGAGACCAGGGCAACCTTAATAAGATATTAATACTAAAGGTAGACCCCTGAACAGGAAGAATCCTTCACTCTTACAAGAAGTTTGGTTTGAGTTGAGGGGAATTTCCCTTCCCAAACTGGGCTCACCTTTCCCCTATAGCTGCCAAAATAATAACTGTTCCAAGGAGCCAATGGTGGATGTTAATATTTACAGTGCTCTTTCAGGTTTATAAAAATCCTTTATATGTGTTCATATAACTTGATCCTCCTGACAATCCTGTGAGGTAGGGGCTATTATTATCCCCGTTTTTCAACTGAGGAAACTGAGGCAGTCAAGGATTAAGTGATTTGCCCAGGGTCACATAGGTACTAAGTGTCTAAGGCCAAACTTGAACCCAGGTCTTCCTGACTCCAAATCCAGTTTTCTATCCATGATACCAAGAGTGGTGGAAGTGGAAATAACCCCCAGTTTGTGCTTTCCATCAGCACCTTTATTATCTGTGAAGTTTAAACTACTCTGCAAACAGCTGGGCTTCTGCCCGAAGCATCCTAGCTGGGGGTAGATCAAGGCAGAGGAAGCAGGGACCTCTATCCCCTCCATGTCCTTCTTGGAGGGAGAAACTGATGTAGAAGTCAGACTGGCTTAAAGCTCAGGAATCGCATTTCCCATCTGAAAACAAGAGAGATGAATGTCTTCTGGTAGAGTTAGCCATGTCTAGTAGGTCATTATCTCGACTGTGCCTTGGAATCTTTCTGGGACGATCCTCTTCCACGTCCCAGACTACCCACAAAGACATTTGGGCATTTTCCTAGTGTCTTGGGGAGGAGTTTTCGTTTTTGCTTGTTTCTTGGAGTGATCCTGATTTCCCTGGAAATTCTTCTAACCACGCTGGAGAATTCCCAGCCTGGTTTGTAGAAACTGTACTACCCTGCCCAGAGTCATGGGTACCCCTGAGACATTCTTTAGTTTGCATTTCTTCATGAACTGGGGTGTCACTGGGGTCCGGAGATCCATTCACAGGGACTGGGTTACCATATATACTGGAAGCTGGCATTGCAGTTTGGTACAATATAAAGGGCACCAGATTTGGAGTAAAAAGACTTGGGTCCAAACCCCATCTCTGTTACTTACTGCTTGGGAGACCTTGGCCAAATCCCTTAATATCTCTAAACCAAAATATCCTCATCTGTAAAACAAAGAGATTAGTCTAGAAATCAGAGGTGTCAAACATGGTGGCCCACAGTACTCCTGAGTGTTCCTGAACGAGGTTAAAATGTGATTGGGAAATATTTAACAAAGTAAATAAAAATATAATAAAGTTTTAAGATTAAGTCAATAGATGGCCCTCAGGGATCCTTAGGTATGGATTAGTGGCCTCTCTTTCTATTTGAGTTTGACACTACTGGTCTAGGTGGCCACTTCCAGATTCAATAAATTCAATTCAACAAACATTTATTAGGTGCCTACAATGTGCCAAACACTGGGAATACAATTTTTTAAAAAGTTCCTGCCCTCAAGGAACTTACAATCTAATGGACTAAATTTCTAAATCTATTACCCTACTATCTCTGAGCCTCACTAGAAAGCCTGAGTTTGGTTAGAACTCTAAAATCTACATTCCTATGCTTGTCCAGAAGCAGCAAAAGCCAAAATTCCACAAAAAAAGAGGGCATCTGGCTGTGAAAAAAAGTGTGTGCATGGGTCAAGGTGGGCAGGGTGTATGAAAACCTTCAGTGTAACCTTGGCTACTCTGAACTGTGTTTTCTTTTTCTATGAAGTTGGGGAGAAATCACTCTGGCTGCTCTCTACCATTTAGAACTAGTGGGAAATAAAATCAGAGACCAGTTGCAGGGATGTTTCCAGATCTATTGTGGGTGGTTAGTGAGGGTGGAGAGAAACTGCTGAGGCAGTATTATTCCTAGATTTTTACTACTAAATACATAAAGGGAAAACCTCAATATGGGGATGAGTTTTGTCATGCTCTCCCATTTTTCTTGTAAGCTTCGCACCTGTGGGGGCCTGCATAACTAATAAATGTTTGCCCTTATTCAACTCTCTGTTATCCATCCATCTCCATGGGCTTGGCAAACAGTGATTAGGTCTCTTGATCCTCCCAGGCCAACAACATGGAGAGAGATTACTCTCCTCAAGAGAGGCAGGGAGCTCTGATGAGGAAGGAGGTAAGCCATTTATAAATAGACAAGGGTGCCCAACCAGATTAGGATAGCGTGAAGAAGGTCCTGTGTCTGATTTTTACAGGAAAGATTATCCCAAACCAAGCCCAGAGAGACAAGTTAAAGGTTTATTAGAGAAGGGAGTTCCATCTCCCCATACAGATTGGGGCACCTTGCCTAAATTGTGCCCCTCAATCCTGTATCACCTAGTATTATACGATCAAAGTACAGTAACCAAACTGGGCAAATTACAAGAACAAAAATGGGGGAGGGATTTAATCTAGTTTCCCAGTCCCTGCAGAGGCTGTACCTTATTTTTTTTTCACTTGGTAAAAGTTTGAATAACCAAATTTAATTCTGAAATAATCTTTTAATTCAATTTAACAGCAAGCATTTCTTCAGTGCTTGCTCTTTATGAAGGTCTATGCTAGTCACAGGAGTTACAAGTATTTAAAAATGACATAGACCTTACTCTCAAGAAGATTTTATTCTTTTTTTTTTTTCTTTTGAGACTGGGTCTCCTTATCTTGACCAGCATGGAAATTCAGTGGCCACTTGCGGACAGATCCCACTACCCTGCTGAGCACAAAAGCTTTGACCTGCTCATTCTCTCACCTAGGCCAGTTAGAAGCTTCTCAGGCAGTCTGGTGCAATCCCCCATGCTCCCCAATATGTGGTCCCACTATCTTGGCCCCAGACAATGTTAATCCTATTGGTTTTAACCCTACTGCAGCTCAGAACTCCAGAGCTCAAGGGATTCACCAGTCTCAGCCCCTCTACTAGCAAGGATTATAGGAATGCACAACCACACTGGGCCAAGACACTGACATTCTTCTGCTAGGGGGAAAAAGGAACAGATGTGGCATGGTAGTTCTGAGGTTAAAGGGCCTGGTTTCAAATCCTGCCACTGATGTTTTCTACCAGTGTGATCTTAGGCAAATCACGGGTTTTCCCTGAGCTACAATTTCTTAAACTATAAAATGAAGGGGTTGGATTAGATAAGACTTCTGAGGTTCCTTGCAGCCCTAAATCTCTGATTTTATGACGTGTGCAGATAAAAATACCAGTCAACATGTGATAGAATCAGAGAAGAAATCCAGACACAGTACTCTAGGAAAATGTGAGGCAGGGAGAACATTTCCACCTCTGGGGGGATAAGGAAAGGCTTCATGGAAATGGCCTCTGAGCTTGATCTTTGAAAGAAGAGAAGAATCCCAAAAGGCAGAGATTCCAAACATGGGGATGGATTATATAAGGGGAGGAAAGAAGGAAATGGAACCTCAGGCTCAGGAAAGAGCTTGTACTTCACTTTGGCTGGAAGACTGAGGGCATAACGTGAAATGTCTGGAAAAGTAGATGGGAGGGAGCCAGATTGTGGTGGCCTGGGATGAGGAGGGGTTATTTTTTTCTCTACTTTTCTATAGGTAACGGGAACTGTGGCAGCATATCATAGTAAATAGAGGGAGAATCTTGAAGCCAGGAGGAACCGCATCCCCTGTCTGACACATACTGGCTGTATATGTCTTTTAATGTTGGACAAGTCATTTAATGTCCCAATATTCTAGGCAACTCTCTGCTTAGAAGGTACTGATCTGTACTGGTAGAAGGGAGTTTTCTCATCTGGGAGTTCCCTATACCAGTGAAATCATGTACAGTCCCTATCCCTAGTAGAAACTGAAGGTTTTCCATGGTGGGGATGACACAGTCAGGAAGGCAGCATGGAGTGAAAGCATGCAAGATTTAGGGGCAGACCTGGATTGAAATTCTGCCTCAGACCCTTATTAGATGTCTAACGCTGGACAATTCACTCGACCTCTCTAAGCCTCAGTTTTCTTCTCTGTTAAATGGGAATGATAACAGCACCTCCCTCACTGGGATTGTCCTAAGGATTACATGAGATAAAGGATGCAAAGGGTTTTGCAGACTTTAAGTCACTGGGATGTGTAAATGTCAACTATTATTATTTTGGCTGCTTGGTGAAGGCTGAAGAGAAGAAGGAGGCCCAGAAAAATCACAACCACTGCTATGATTGGGTTTTTTTTCTTCCTCTGAAGCATGCGTGTTTGTTTCATCAATCCAGTGTGATGAATCCCTTGGGGGGAATTGAGGATTACGATGTTGTAGGAGTGACAGAGCAAAGTCTCCACTGACCTTGGGAACCAGAGAATTCAGTGAAAAATTCAGGCCTTAAGGAGCTCTCCTCCAGGACTCCCCCGCAAGCCCGCCAGCTGTCTGAACAGATGCCCCAGCCAGGGGTGGCTATGTTGAGCATTTCTGAAGGAAGAGGCTGCTCCTTCTGGAAGGGACTCTTCCTCAAAATCTTCTCCTCTCGAATGGGAATGAGAATGGAGATGAAAACTTGAGATAAAAAAACGCAGTGCAGCAGACTTTAAACATTTATCAAGTTTACCAGGTTATGTGATGTGAGTCAAGATAACAAGGTCTATAGGATGGAATTGAGAACCATCTCCATGTCTCTGCTCCCCACACAGGACCATAATCTACTGGGACCTGGTTCCTCCACTGGGTAGGGGGAGCTAGAGCCCATTCATGCTATACCCTCCCCCTACATGAGTACATATTTGTAATTAGGGCCAACCCCCAATTTCAAGCCCAAACAAGGGGCATTCCAGGGATCAAATCCCAAATCCCAAATTCCTTATAGGACTAATATTAACTAGGGTAGGGTAGCTAGGTGCTCGGTGGATAAAGTGCTGTGCCTGGAGTCAAGAAGACCTGAGTTCAAATTCAGCCTCAGCTTCTTACTAGCTGTGTGATCCTGAGCAAGTCATTTAACCCGGTTTCCTCATCTGTAAAATGAGGTTGGAGAAGCAGACCACTTCAGTACCTTTGCCCAAAAAGGGTCATGAAGAATCAGACGTGACTGAACAACAACAACAGTTGAGTGGGGGAAAGGGAGCAAAGCGCTTGTGTCTGCTGCCTGAACGCTTTGTTTTAGCTAAATCATCCTTCGACCATTCAGGCTCTGAGGCTGGGGCTGCTGGCAGCAGCACCCTCGGCTGGGACTTTTGCTCCAAAGTGGCAAAACTTCTTGGCTCCAAATTGTAGACTTTTTCTGCCTGTGACTCACAAAAAGCACGACCCGCTTATGGCATTATGGGGGTGGGAGGTGTGTATGTGCTGGGAGGAAACGCATTAGGCTCCTTGAGCGGGTGTCATCAGAGAGGGTCAAGGACCTTACGTGATGAAGCTGTTTGGGGGATTTTAGCCCTCCCCCTTTACTTCCTCCATGATTGAAATGCTGAAGAAGATCATAAGGAAACACTATTGTCGTTCAGTCATTCGGTTGTGTCCATCTTCATGACTGCCATGGACCATGCTGTCCGTGGAGTTTTCTTGGCAAAGACACTGGCTGAGTCTGAGGCCAGATTGCAGCTCAGATCTTCCCGACGCCAGGCTCAGCGCTCTATCCATTGAGACACCTAGCTTCCTCCTATAAGGAAACATAAAGAATCGCAGTTTTAGAGTTGGAAGGGATCTGAGAGGCCATCTACTCTAACCCTCTTTATTTTAAGTAAGTAAGTAACAGAATGAAAAGTAAGGGACAGATTGTTGCCTTTCTTTTATTTATTTATTTATTTTTTGTGAAGCAATCAGGTTAAGTGACTTACTCAGTGTCACCCAGCTGGTAAGTGTCAAGTGTCTCAGGCCAAATTTGAACTCAGGTCCTCCTGCTCTATCCACTGTGCCACCTAGCTGCCCCAGATTCTTGTCCTAAGGAGAGCCTGTAGCAAAGAAGAAGTGAGTCATGTTTTTGTTTTACTTTCAGGGATTTTTCTGCAGCCTGTGAATCCCCGAGGTCACTGGGGATCCCCCATGACTTTGACTCACACCATTTTTTTTTTTTAGCAGATCTATGAGGATGAAAAGGCTGAAGGGGGAGTTTCACCACCAGAACTCGGGGGGCCTGTGCAAACTTTTTAGGAAAACCCCCTCCTCCTTACTTAAATGCAAAGTCAATAGTTCTCTAGCAGAAACACTGGATTTTTTTTCCCTTTCCCTGTACAGAGAAGATTCCCTGTGAGTATCTGAGCCTCAGCAACCTGAGTAACCAAACTCCACCAAGGCTTACTGTGATGCCTCGTCTCAGTGCAGAGATGATCCCAGGCTCTGGAGGGCTGTGACTGTGGAGTACAAGCCCTGGCAGGTCTCACTTCATGGGGAAAGCTTTGCACAGCCCCGGGGATTGTGGGGCCCTCAACTGAGAAAAAGGATCATAGAGATCACCTAGCCCATCCCCCTCATCTTACAGCTGAGAAAACTGAATCCCAGAGAGGTTAAGTGATTTGCCCAGAGTCCCATAGATCGTAAGGGACAGAGAGAGGATTTGAACTCATGTCCCCTCACTCGAGTCAGTGCTGTTTCTACTGTCTATAGATTCAATTCCACAAGCATTTATCCTATGGGTTAGGCACTGGGAGTACAAAGACAAAAATGAAACAGCTCAGTGAGCTTTTATTCTCTGGATGCAAGCTGGCAAATTTACGGGCTGGCTAACTTGGCTAGGGAATTGCTCTAGAGAGAGACTCATCACCACTAACTGGCTGGCCCAATGGGTAATGAATTCTTTTGACCACCATAACTTACAAAGGGGGCAGCTAGGTAGTACAGTGATTAGAGTATTGGGCCTGGAGTCAGGAAGATCTGAGTTCAAATCCAGCCTCAGACACTTATTAGCTGTGTGACCCTGGGCACTTAACCCTGTTTGCCTCAGCTTCCTCTTCTGTAAAATGAGCCAGAGAAGGAAATGGCAAACACTCCAAAATCACAGCCAAGAAAATCCCAGTGGTGTCAGAAAGAGTTGGACAACACCGAAAATGACTGAACTGAATTACAAAGACTATCTATTAAGGAATGGAGTATAAGCTTCTTGAAGGCCAGACTATTCTGTTTTTGTCTTTGTATCTCCATTGCCTGGTGCGGTGCCTAGACACATGACAGGCACTTAACAAATGCTCATTCAAATTTAATAGAATTGCCAACTTCAGTGGTATAAGAGGGGCCACACATGAAGCATGAAAAAGAACCCAAGCAACTAATCTGGATATAAAGGCTCTGGATATAAAGGAAGGGATGGTCTTCGATCTCACTCTGTAAATGTTCTGTTATAACAGCATAATCTGGAGTAGGTGGGTATACCCCACCACCTGCCCAGAACCCACCACCATGACTTAAAGGTTTGTCTTTTGGGGCTCCTTCAACCCTGAGGCTTGAGGGGATTAGCTGATCCAGGGCTTCAGGCATACCTACAGAGAGAGGTCAGGGCTTGGTGGGGGCTACCCCAGCAGACAACCAGTCCAGTGACTTTTGCACTGCTCTCAGGTCACAGTTGGCCCTGGAGGGCGTTTTCTACAGCAGAACTCACACTGCTAGTACCATTCTGGCTCTGGTCCTGGCCAAGGTTATGGCATTTTCCTCTCTCTTCTGCTATTTGGGCTGTTTGTATACACTTTGGTTAGGACTCTAAATGTCAGCCCACTTGGCTCCCTGGCCCCTCTGGCAACAGAGGGGTCTGACCAAGCAGGCACTTATGACCTAGGGACATGAGACTTGTATTGAACCTCACTTCTTCATTTTACAGAGAAGGAAACTGAGGACCACAGTGAGGAAATGTCTTGCCCAAGGTCACGCAGCTTATCAGTGGCCAGGATTTGAGCCTAGCTTTTCTGACTCCACTCCTTCTCCTTCCGCTATGTCATGAGAGGGGAGGGAAGGAAAGTATTTATTTTTAGGAGTTCAATGACGCCACCTCTATCCTGGCCTCAATTTTGTAATTGATAATTCTAAGCTACTTCAGCTGGGTTCACGATAAGGATTATTTTTCTTCTTTCTTCTTTCCAAGTTGGAAAAAGTAAAATATTCCATCCGGATTTGCATCAACTTTCCTCTCTTGGCTAGCTAGAGAGGGAGAGCTCTAGGCTGAGGCGCCTTGCATTCCAACTCATCTCCCGACCCCACCGCAGGGGCAGGAAGCCATGGAATGCGGTGGAGACATAAGCAGGACACCAGCAGAAGGGAGCCCGGGAAGACACAGAGGTCTCCCCCGACTCTTTTTATCCTCCTCCCAGTCCCAGACTGGGGAGGGTGAAGGCTTCAGGGAGAGGGGCAGTGCTGCCGCCTTTGATGAAGAGCCAGGAGCCGGGAGCTAGACCAGAAGGAGGGCTGGACCAACTCCAGTCATGCCGGGCTGCTCCTTCATAGCGTCCAGTTATGAGATGTTTGCTCAAGGGCACTTAGGATGATGCAGAGAAAGGAGGTTATACATAAAATAATCTTTGACACTGCTTGGAACTAGATGGATCCCCAAACTGACTGCCTTTAGCCACTTTTCCTTGGCTGTCTCTACTAAACTGGCTGTGTAAAATTGAGCAAATCACTAAACCTCTCTGGCCTTAAGTATCTGCATCTGGAACATGAATTTGACATCTGTGTCCTCCCCTATTTCTGAGACACACCTCAAGAAAATGGAAGGGATAGGGATTCTAGGGAGGCAGCTAGGTGGTGTGGTGGATAGAAAGCTGGGTCCAAAGTCAGGAAGACCTGAGTTCAAATTCTACCTTGGACACTTACTAGCTGGGCAAGTCACTTAAAGCTGTTTGCCTCAGTTTCCTCATCTGTAAAATAAGCTGGAGAAGGAAATGGCAAATCCCTCTAGTATCTTTGCCAAGAAAACCCCGAATGAGGTCACAAAGAGTCAGACATGACTGAAAAGAGTCAACAACAACAAAAGTGATTCTAGGTCTTTGAAGAGAAAGACTATTGAAACCCAGGGCATTATTATTATTGATATCTCTCCATGAAGAAGTTCTGTTAGCCTTGGGTGCATGGCCTTGGGCTCACTTAGAATGTGATTAGTGGGACGGAGAACCTCTTACCAGCTATAAGCTTTTCTCCTGAGATATCAGAGGCTTGGCCATTTCACTTACTAAACATCTGTATTTGACTTTCAAGGTCACCCGGACTGCCACTGAGAATCCTACCTGGTCTCATTGAGACTAAACATGGGATGCCTGGCAGTAGTTACAGGTGCCCAGGGAGGCCAGTGCAGGGAGTTCCCTTCAGGGCTATTGGGGTGACAGCAGCTTCAGCCTGAGATTCAACTGTCACGAACTAGCCAGACACCATACTGCAAAGGACTAGGAGGCCAAATTACATACTCCTCTCCCTCTCTCACTGCCCTTACTAGAGGTAGCTAGGTTGTGCAGAGGAGAGAACCCTGGATTTGGAGTCACGAATTGTTGTTCAATTGTTTCAGTAGTATCTGACTCTTCATGACCCCCATAGGGGGTTTTCTTGGCAGAGATACTAGGGTAGTTTGCCATTTCCTTCTGCAGCTCATTTTACAGATGAGGAAACTGAGGCCAACAATGTTAAGTGACTTGCCTAGGGTCACACAGCTAGTAAGTGTCTGAGGCCAGATTTGAACTTGGGAAGAGGAATCTTTCTGACTCAAGGCCCACTACTCTATCCATTGTGTCACCTAACTGCCCAGGAGTCAAGGATAGTTGAATTCAAATCCTCTCTCAGACACATAATAGCTGGATGATCCTAAGCAAGTCTTTTAATTTCTCAGCCTCAGTTCCCTTATCTGTAAATGAGGACAGTAAAAGCAACTACCACATAGGAATTGGGTGAGGATTAAATGAGATAACACGTGTAAGGTGCTTTACAAACCTTAAAGCAATATCTAAATGCTATTGGTGATGATGATGATGATGATGATGATGATGATGGTTGCAGAGGTGTCCAGATGGGGTTAGATTCAAGCTCCTTATTCATGGAGTAGTCTAGTCCAGGGTACAAGTTTGGAGAAAACCATTCTCAGGGTATTTCTAAAGGACAGCTAACAAGGCTCCCCAAAATGGTGTACCTCATACCTCAGTGTTACATGTTAATGACCTTTGGTTCTTGAAGGCTTTGCTGGCAGACTCCAAGCTTTGGCATGTCCTACTAAGATGGAAAGGCATTGAATATGAGCCCCAGTGACAGACTGCTGATTGTTTGAGAACCAACTTCACTAACCAAAGAGAGGCTCACGATCAGAAGGTTGGACACTCACTAGATGATGAATTTTTTGGCCATGGCAGCTTATGAATCAGATAAGGACAGGCCTTATGATTTCATTGGTAGAGAGAACTCCCAAATGAGGGAACTCCCTTGACCTACATTTATTGGCACTTTCTTTGCATTTTTTAATTAAATTTTATTTCTTTTCAATGAATAAGCATTTTTATTGCCCTCCCATTTACCCACCCCCATTGAGAAGAAAAAGAAAAAGAAAAAGAAAAACAAAACCCTTGTAAAAATATGCATTGTCAAGAAACATGAATCCCCACATTGACCATGTACTAAAATGTTATCTCATTCTGTGTCTTGAGTCCATTACCAGTCTTGCAGGAGGTGGGTACTATGCTTCCACAATGGTTCTCTGGAATCATTGCACTGATCAGAGTTCTATCTTATTTACAATTTATAGTTTTAGAAAGTGACTTAGAACACTGAGGTTTGGTGATTTGCCCAGAGTCTCATAGACAGAGACTAGACCAGGGATGGGGAACCTGCAAGTTCCTCACCCCTGGACTAGACAAACCCAGGTCTTCCAAAGACTCTGGCCATTGGTCGACTGAGTCCAGATTCCAGTCCATTATACCACACCACCTTTCATAAATCAGATAAAAATGCAAAATGTTTCTCAGTCTTGTTTCTCAGTCCTTCTGTTTCTACAGTTTCAGTGATATGGTAATGGAAAGGGGGGCCAAGGGAGCGAAAGCTCACACACTTCATGGACAAATATTAATTTAACTGCTTAAATTAGTAATGCATGATCTTTGTTCAATGATCAAGGAGCTGACACATTCTTGGAGTGACTGAACCATGTTCATTTGTCATTCTTATGACAAATGAGATCAGAAGACATAAAGAAACTAGAAATACAAGGATAAGATCATTGCAGTTTATGTGCCATCATTATATCATCTAAAAATTTTCTGTCTCTTAGAGACCTCAGGAGATATCTCATTTAACATATACCCAACATTGTAAGCCAGCCTGTCTGAAGCAGCAATTTATCCTGCAGAAGAGACAGGAGGCAGTGTGTGCTAACACCTTGACTGCCACCTCCTCTGAGGACCCAGAGCTAACACCTTGACCGCCACCTCCTCTGAGGACCCTGGAAATTGTAATGGTCTCTCCAAATATTGAGTGGAACAACGCTTGTGGATCCCAGAAACTACCTACACCAATCACCAACTGCCACAGACAAGAAGGGAAACCCAAGTCCCAAGAATTGCCTTGCCCTGGAGCATTTGTCTTACTCACAATCGGGCTTCTACAACCGTCATCCAGGGAAACAAACCCTATAGAGAAAGGGGCTCCCATCTGCACAACCATCACCAATTGTTGAACAGCTACCACCTGTGGGGCAGATGAGTCAGCCCAGCTGAAGTATCAAGGCATCCTGAGGGAGAAACAGCAGATGGCATGGGTCAGCAAGTCAAACAACCATCACCTAGACCAAGCCATCCCCAAGACACTGGTGGAGACTTCCTAGTCGTAGTCCTACACTGGCTATATCTTTCTCCTCTCTCTATCTTGACTCCTTGATGAACTAGATCAATTCTACACTGTTCTCTGCATTCAAGTTCACTGACCCAAGAATTGTAGTGACCTCACACCACAGTCTGCCCACTAACCCAGCTATCAGCCCAGAACCTGCAGCTATTGTAAGGGGAGCCAACCGCCTTTGCCGGTGTTACAGCCCCAGCCTCTTCAGCAGCTATAGCTACTGAACTCTTGAAAAAGACAGTTATTTCCATCAAGGACCTTGGAATTATCAAATGGTTTAACGTCAGAAATAGATATGCTTTTCTCAATAGAAATGACATTAAAGGCTCTTACCTAATGTGAGTTGGGCTCTCTGGCATTCAGGACACAATGTCACCATCTGCCTCGAGATTAGACATAGAGGATAGCTAGGGGAGGAGTTGAAGAGTCTAATCATCCATCTCCTTGAGCAGTCCTCTTTCTAGCCTCTGATACTCTTCTTGGACCCATTCCTCAATCATTAGCATACTCCCCACCTGTCAAACTGTCCCCAAAGTGATTCAAAACCCGTTGCTATCATGGGACCTCGTTCATCACCCCCAAACTGCTCACCCCCTTACTCCCATCCTCCTCAACTCTAAGCCCTAAATACCTCACTCCTGATCAACCTGTCCCTAGTGCTCCCTAGAACGCCTGATCCAGAGTTCACAAATGATTTCATTTTAAGGCTTTTCCTTTCCCACTCCCTTCATATTCTGGCTTTCAATGAGATCTGGCTCCCTTCAAATGACCTGACATCCCTAGACACCCTTTCTAGTACTGGTTTCAAATTCGCTCATACCCCCAACCAGAGATGCACTGGTAAATGTTTTACAACTGGCTCTCTGAAAAAAGAAATGTACCCAGTAATACACTTTTAGGTTTAATCTGCACTAATATTTTCTCCATCACTTTCTTAAGTCTAGACAATCAGCAAAATAACGAGTCAAGCCCTGACGTATAACCTTTGCCAGTTTTAAAGGTGTAAATGCTCACAGTGAAAATTTAACAATTGGCTCACGAGCAGAGCTGACCCTAGTAGCCTCCTGCGCCCAACTTACTGGACATGGTGGTGGAAGTGGAAAACTTCTTTTTTCTCTAGTGACACTTTCGGCTCTCATGTTGCCACTATCACAAGGAATTTCTTTTCCTTTGAGGTTCATTCGTTACAAATTTATCACCTAAATCAAGATTCCAATGCCTGTAATCTACTCTCCTCCTCCCTCCCCCCCCACGTTATCCTTCCTTCCTCAATGAGGTTAGTGCCTAGCTCACATCCTTTTTCTCTATGCCTTCTTGGTAGGAGACCTCAACATACATACTAATACTCCCTCAAACTTCCTAACTTCCCAGTTCTAGCTTACTTGTTTCCCATGACCTACTCCTCCATTCTGCCTCAGTTACATGCAGAAATGGTCATACCCTTGATTTTGCCATCACTCACAAATATTCCACTTCCGTGTTTGTGAACTCCAAAATTCCTTATCCCTTTTATCATTCTATCTTTTCCTCTGTCTTATGTCCCCTCCCCCTGTTCTATGTCCTCATTGTGACCTCCAGTCCTTCCACCCTGAGTTCTTTCCCAGACCGTCACCCCTACTCTGGCTATACTTTTCTCTTTTCCATATCTTGACCCCTTAATGAACTAAATCAATTCGACGCTGTTCTCTACACTCAAGTCCATCGCCCGCTTGTCCCATCGCTCTTATGCCTCATCAAACCTCACCCTTGGATTACTTCATTATCCAGTGCCTTTGCTCTGGGAGCTGGAGAAAATTATGGAACCATGCTGAGTGGGTCGACTACAAAATCATATTGCATCATCTCAACACCATACCTATCTTAATGCAGTTTCCTAAGATCCCATCACCTTGATTTATTTGTTTGTTTACTCTTATAGACCATGTCAC
Source organism: Vombatus ursinus (assembly GCF_900497805.2). Taxonomy (NCBI): domain Eukaryota; kingdom Metazoa; phylum Chordata; class Mammalia; order Diprotodontia; family Vombatidae; genus Vombatus; species Vombatus ursinus. The sequence continues at coordinate 47,137,279 of NW_020954576.1, forward strand.
CCAGTTAACTCACAGACAGCTGCAGTTCACAAACCCCGCCAGATCTTTCTTCGAGAAGCAATTGTCTAGCCATGCTGCCCCTCCCCTCCTGTATTTGTGAAGTTGATTTTTTGAACCCACTTTACAGATTATGAAGTAGAAGACTTTTCTGACTATGTGTAGCTCCTGTTTATATGGCATTAAGGATTACCGAAATCATAGCTCTTTGCATATTATCTCCCCATTAGACTGTGAGCTCCTTGAGAACAAGGGCTGTTTTTTACATTTCTTTGTATCCTCAGCGATTAACACAGTGCCTGGCACATAGGAGGTGCTTACTAAATGCTTACTGACCAACTGACTGACTGACAATAACCCTCCAGAAAAAGGAATACAAGTATTTTTGTTCCCATTTCATAGATGAGGACGCTGGTAGACAGGTTAGTTGACTTGTTCATTGACACATAGCTAATAAGTCTTGGAGCTAGGATTTGAACCTAGGTCTGGCATCCCAGTCTAATGCTTTCCCTGCCAATTCAGCCTGTCACCTTGTGTGCTGGATGAATGGCCCATTATTTTTTCTTCTCCTTTCCTTGAGAAGATGGTAATAATTACGATTATGATAATAATTATGATTTTTAAACCAGCAAAAAGCCACTGAAGAATAAATGAACCTAGAGAATTTGGTGTGAGCCCAAACATAAAATCTCGAGCTGGAAAGGACATTTCCCACCTTCTAGCTCAATGCTAATTTGAGAACCAATCAATCAATCCACAAGGATTTATTAAGTGCTTATTATGTGCCAGGTACTGTGATAAGTTTCAAGGTCATGTTGGTGAAAGCAGGAAAGTCTCTGTCCTCAGAATGATTCAATTCATTCAGGGGAGACAATATGTACGTGAAGAAATATATATTAAATTTATACAAAATTAATACAAATTAATGTGCATGGGTAGAGCAGCTATGTGGTACAGTGGATAGAGCACTGCACTTGGAACCAGGAAGACTCATCTTCCTGAGTTCAAATCTGATCTCAGGCACTTACTAGCTGCGTGACCCTGGGCAAGTCACTTCACCCTGTTTCCTCAGTTTCCTCATCTGTAAAATGTGCTGGAGAAGAAAATGGCAAACCAATCCAGTATCCTTGCCAAGCAAAATCCCAAATGGAGTCACGAAGAGTTGGAAATGACTAAACAGCTTACAACTTTACATTTATCCCTATTAAATGTCATCCTGTTGGAATTGCTCTGTTGTTTTAGCTTATTGAAACCTATTTCTACCCTGCCTGTTAGCTGCTGCCCCCATTTTATATCATCTGCAAATTTGAAAAGTGCACTTATCTATACTTTCATCCAAGTCATTGATTAAAATGTTGAACATCACAGGCCAAAGACAAATCATTTGGACACTCCTTTAGACAACTCCCTTCACGGAAGATATTCACCCATTAATCACCACTTCTTTGGCCCCATCATTCATCAATTAGATGACACACTAATTGCGTGGAGCCTTGGAACACAACAAAGTCTTATCAAAGAAATCCATAGTCATTCTAAAGAGATAAATGCATAGTGCTTGGATGAAGACACGAATCTGGACAGGCAGCACACTAAATTAGTTGATCAGTGTGTAGGTGTGTGTAAATATATATAAATATGAATAAAAAATGAAATATATGCATATATATGTATATATTTTACCTAAAGATATATGTATGATATATGTGTATAGATATATGTATACAAACACGTGTATACACACGCACACACATACACACACGAATACTGAAGATTAAGAAAGAGCTGTACTTAGAAATAAATGGGAGGAGCAGTTAGAACTAAACAGCATTGGGAAAATTACAGATGACTCAAACAACAAATGGAAACTTCCTTCCTAGGAAGAAAACAAACATTTATTAAGTGCCGAATGTATGTTAGGCACTTTACAAATATGATCTTATTTGATCCTTCCAACAACCCTGGAAGGTAGGTACTATCATTTTTTTTTTTAATTAATTTATTTATTTTTAGTTTTCAACATTCACTTCCCCAAGATTTTGAGTTTCAAATTTTCTCCCCATCTCATCCCTTCCCCCACCCCAAAATGGCATGCATTCTGAATACCCCTTCTCCTAATCTGCCTTCCCTTCTATCTCAGTAGGTACTATTATTAAGAAACTGAAGCAGGCAGAGATTAAGTGAGTTGCCCAGGGTCACACAGCTAGTAAGTGTTCAAGGCTGAATTTGAACTCAGGTCTTCCTGACTCCAGTTCTAGAGCTCTATCTATTACACCACCTAGAAAACCTTCTCTCTGTAGTCATCTTCTTCTCACTGATGACTCTTTTTCTGGGAAACACCAGTTTGGAAAGGATCTCAGTCACACTTCTCACTCTCAATTTGACTATCTCTAGATTCTATCTCCTCCTCTGCTGCATTGCAGGCACATGGAGGTACCCTTCCTCCTCTTTCCCCTTTCTTTCTTTTCTTTTTAAAAATATTTTTATTTATTTTATTTTTAATTTATGGAATAAAACAAGCATTTCCATAACATAGTATAATAAAAAAGTGATTGCACACGAAACTGCAAATCTATTATGTGCAACTTGCTATTTCTTTTAAATATATAATAAAGTTATCCTGTAAATTTCTTTTATTTTCCTTTTTTCTTCCTTCCCCTCCCCATCCTAGAGATGGCTACCATTAGACACAAATACATATTTACATATGTAAAATAATTCTGTACATACTTCCATTCATCAGTTCTTTCTCTGGATGCAGATAGCATCTTCTTTCATATGTCCTTTGTATATAAGGTATGTATGTACCTTTGGGTATTTATAATACTCAAAATGACTTATTCACTCTTCCCCCATCAGAATGTAAGCTCCTTGAGGGTACGGACAGTCTTGCTTGCTTACATTTGTATCCCTAGTGCTTGATGTGGTGACTGGCATTTAGTATGAACTTAATAAATGGTCTATCATCTATCTATCTATCTATCTACCTATCTATCTCCATTCATCCATCCATCTTACTATTTGCTTATCTATCTAAATTATGGAAAGATGCATGGTAGGTATAAGTAGGCTATAGCAGAAGTGCCAAACATGAGGCCTGTGGGCTGCATGAGGCCCAAAGTACTCCCAAGTGCTGCCCAAACCAGATTAAAATGTAATGAGAAAATATTTAGCAAAATAAATAAAAATACAATAAAACGTGGATGATAATACATTTTAAAACTAAGTCAATATGTGGTCCAAAGGAATCTTTATGTATGGGTTTGTGGCCCCCATTCTATTTGAATTTGACACCACCAGGCTACAGTATATTGCCCATGATGACTTGCTGCAAGAAACAATGTGAAAGACATTAACAGCACCAAGGATCAGAAAAGGTGGTTGGTGGGTATATGGTAAGTAAGAGTGATGGAGAACAGACATCCTAAGTGCGTCCACCATGCCTCTCCGTTCTCAAATGTCAGAAGAACCAGATAAAGGCCTCTAGCACGTTGAGTGGATTCTCTATTCAGAATTCACCTAGAGACATGGATAAGAATTGCCCTGAGTGAGAAGCTTTGGAGGGGCTGGGATCTGTACAGGTGGAGAAGGCTCCCCTACCCCCACCCCAATAAGATCACAGGTTCATCAATGTATAAAAGTTAGTATTTCCAAAGAGAAAACATATTGGCAGGTTTGGACATAAAACTCAGGCCCTGTTATTCTCCAGAGCTGCCTCTGCTAACTTCCATTGCTGTTTATAGAGAATAGCCAGATATGTCCATTTTTACGAATGGCCTTGTGAAGTGTTTATTTTGTTTATTTTTGGTTTTGGCTTTCATTTGGATGAACTTGGAGCCAGGAAGGCGTTGGGTTCAAATACCATCTTAGACACTTATTAGTCATGTGGTACTGAGCAAATCACTAACTTATTTGAGCCTTAGTTTTTTCATCTGTAAAATTGGGAAAATGGCACCCACCCAAGAGAATTATTTGGAAAATCAAACAAAATAACGTATATAAAGTAGGTTGGAAACTCTAAAAACTCTTTGTAAATAAGAGCTGCTATCATTATTATTAATACTACTCCTATCTGGATTCATATTTTACCCAGGTGCTTTCCTTTCCATTCTAAACACGGTGAGTTTTCTCACTTGGACCTCCATCTCTTTCAATTAATATACCACTCATCTCCCCCCCTCTTGTCCTCAACCTTACTTTAGTGGACTCAGCTTAGCAGAGATACTTAGGGCCTGGATTCCTTTAAGAAAAGGGAGAAATCAATTCTGGGAAGGAAGAGCTGTTAGCAGAAGACCTTAGCCTGAAGCCAATTTGGATTTCCCCATAAAAATCTGGGAATTCCTGGATTTGCAAGAAGCTTACACAATTAGTCTGAATTAGTTGGACTAGAGAGCCACTGAAGCCCCTTCCAACTCCCAAATGTAGTGATTTTCTGGATCCTGAACACAAGTGAGCCCAAATACCTCCTTTTTATTGTTTGTTTTGTTTTGAGAGTCAGTTGGAGTTAAGTGACTTGCCCAGGGTCACACAGTTAGTAAGTGTTATGCGTCTGAGGCCTGATTTGAACTCAGGTCTTCCTGCTTCCAGGGCTCTATGCACTGCAACACTTAGCTGCCCCTGAATACCTCTTTGATAAAATGAAGAAATCCAGACAACTGCCTAAAGCATTATTCAACTCCAATATTTAAAACTTGACCTAAAATTTTAAAAAATAATTTTTAACGTGGTTTTGGTGGTCTGTAGAGTAACAGATACCCAGGTGGGTAAGAGAGAGCAAATCCTTTCTTCCCAGAGTTCCAAACCCCACGCAGCTGAGAAGGGAAGGAATACCCTGCCTCTTCTTCCATGGGTAGCAATATGATGAAAGACAGGGAACTGGAGGGAAAACAGCACCAGGCTTGGAGTTCGGACACTTGGTTCAAGTCCTGAACCTGATGTGTTTTAGCTGTGTGACCAAGAGCAATTAAACTAACTCTCTGTGCCTCAAGATAGGGAGAAAAATGCTTTCCCTACCTACCATATAGGTTTGTTATGAAGTACTTTGAAAACCCCACGGCACTAGGCGTGTGTAGTTATTTTTAGTAGTAATAAAGGTATTTTTGTGAATCTTAGGATCAAATTTGAGTCAGGTTGAAGCATTCTATTTTCTGGAAGATAGGAAAAGCTTGGTGGATTCGTGGGGTCTTATCAGGGCTATCTCTTTTCTTCTTCCACCTGATCAACTCTAAATAGAAGGAGAGTTTTTTAGCTAGCCACATTATTATGAGTGAAGGTAGATTATCAAAAACTGGCCAGCAATCAGGCATCTTCCCGATTGGCTGAGAGTAAACCTGGGATTGAACTCAGTCCAGAGGGCCTAGGTTTTTGAGTACTTTGGGGTACTTTGGGGAGGAAGACTCCCATATATTTTGGGAGTCCTAATGAGGCCACAGGCACCACCAGTCAGAAACCAGACCTACAAGGACCATGGAGTTCAAACTAGATCCAGAGATAATTAGCTGGCTAGAATAGCTTAGAAACTCAGTTCTGCACTGGAATCTTTTATATGATTGTTCATTTACTTTAGCCTGGTATAGTTTTTCTAAATTAAATGGCCTTTTTAAACTTACAAATAAAAATTTTATGCACAAGATGACCCAGGTAGGATAAGGGGAAGGAGGAACAGGTACTAGACAGGAAGGGAGATGGGAAAAGGCAGAAAACCTAATTAAGGATCAGGTGCAACAGTTGTCTGACTAAGGGAGACATTGTGATATGACGGAAAGGACCCTGTCTCTCAAGGCAAAGGACCTCAGTTCAAATCTTGCCTGTGAGGACTACCCTGGGTGATACTGGGAAAGGCTTGACCTCTTTGGGCAATTTCCTCATCTGTAAAAGATGAGGGGGCAAGGGAAGATGAGGCAAGCTGCACTATGGGCTCCTTTCAACTCTAGTCTATGGACCAAAAAATGCCAAAGGGGTTGGTTCCATGTCTCAAACCAGGGAGCAGAGATCAGTGAAAGTCTTGAATTAGTAAAGGAGAAAGCTCTGTGGCCAGGCACAAGATTCCCTGGATCGTCCTCAGGGAAAGCTGGAATCCTTAGGAAGTTCGTAGAGATCAGTGAAGCCTGAGAATGGGAAAGCTTCAGGCCTGAATCTCACACACGCTGCAGCTTATTGGTGGGATGAACAGAACAACCCCCGAGCTGAAGCCATTCCCCGAAACAGGAGCCAGGCAGGTATGACAAGGCCGAAGGATTAGAATGCAACCCTTCAGAGGCTCCCCTAGCAGTAGACCAGTGGGCAGCCAGTCTCCTGAAAGGTTCCTTTTTTGAGGGAATACTCAAAGCAGGAATCATTCGGGAGAGAGGCTGCAACTCGGGGTGAGGGATGATGTCAGGGAATGCCGCTTGATATGATTTGTAGGGGCCCACCCTCACTTCTCATTGCTTCCAACTCTGCCATCATTTCCTTCTCCCACTTCCCTTTGGCTCATTAGAGATCTCTCTCCAGAGAGCTTGTATTTAGCCACCAAACACAAGGAAACAGAAAAGTGAAGCCATGTTTATTCAGTGGGATTGAGGTCCCTTTCCGGCGGTCCTTCAGGACCACTTCTCCATTGCCTTCAGACTCGGGGCATGTGGGCTCCAGCTAGCTGGCAAGGCAGTGTTTTCCAGGCCCTTCTGAAGCCTTCCAGAGAGGTGTGTGTGGGATAGCCCAGGAATTCAGTCCTCACTCTTTTGGGACGATGATGTTTCCTTCTTCAGCCTGATTGTACGGACCTGGAATTAGGCTGAAGAATAGCCAGGAGGCTTGGATTTTTCTTCTCACCAGAAGCCAGGGGGCTCAAGGAGAAATAGGACAGAGTAGAGTGATGTGTTGTCTATCACCAGATACATTCAGGGAAGGAAGACCAAAGCTTAGCTCAGCATCCACAGAAAACCTCTTGCCCTCTTCCCTGGAGGGCAAACCTCTGAACCTGGAGGGGATGGGGAGGATTTGTCTCAACCTTGTCTCCCCAGTTTCCCAGTCCCTGGTACCAGCTGAAGAGTGCAAGACAGAGCTATGCAAGGACCAAATCTTGATAACACACAGAGGTCAGTGTTGGTGCGCAGAAATCGGGCGTGCCTCACAGCTCCGTGAAGAGATGAACTCCTGGGTGCTGTAGGTTCATAGTGTAACAAACTCATGGCCAAGACTAGTGAGAGTTAATGCTGGTGCCTGCTGGCCTGAGGGGAAGTAGGATGAGGTAAAAGATGGGGCCAGACCTTGCCCTACAGTGCTGATGAGCCCAGGGCCCCTTAAGGTTCAGGATTCCACTACCTCACTCTCAGCTCTCAAAGACCCAGAGGCAGATGGGACCCCACTTAACCTGTAAACAAAAGGCATGTTTTAAATTTTCTTGTGCAGAAGACAAGCAATTTACAGACCATTTCTGCTCCCCAAAGCTTAGGAGAATAGAGAGAAGAGGGGGCAAGGTCATGACCAGCCAGTTAGTCAACAAGCATTTGTTAAGTTCTACTGTATGCACGGCATCGTACTGAGTGCTGGGGATACAAAGAAAGTCAAGGAACAGTCTCTGATCTCTAGCAGCTCTCAATGTAATGGAGGAGATACCATGCAAAGAACTGTGTAGGTACAACATAGACACGGTGTAAATGAAAAGTAATCTCAGAGGGAAGACGCCAATGGGAGGGGAAGACTGGGAAAGACCTGCTGCAGAAGGGGAAGTTTGAGCTGAATACTGAAGGAAGCCAGGGAATAGGAAGCAGAGAAGACAAAGGAGAATTCCAAGTTAAGTGACTTGCCCATCAGAGGGGGAGTTTGAACTCAGACTTCCTGACCTTAAGCCCAGTCCTCTAGCCACCATATTATGCTGATTCCTAATACAGAGGATGCTATAAAGATGACAACCCCACACAGCTGATCCATACACTGTCAGAGAGTTTGTTCCAAGAGCAAAGACAGATAGCTTATTGGGAGGTGGGTGGGTCGTGACATCCTGAAGGAGGACTGAGGCATGACCTCACACACTTACTAAAAATTCAAGTGATAAGAATAATAACAGCTAGCATTTATATAGCACCTACTATGTGCCAGGCACCATGCTAAGTGAACTCTTTACAACTATTATCTCATTTGATTCTCACAACAACCCCGGGAAGGAGGTGCTGTTATTATCCCCATTTTACAGGTCAGGAGACTAGTAAAACAGGTAAAGTGATCTGCCCAAGGTCACACAGCTAGCAAGTGGCTGAGGCTGGTCTGGAACTCAAATCACCCCCACAGCTCTGATCTGACTCTGGGATGGTTTCCCAGATTTTAAAGCTTAAATAGAAAGGTCAACAATTCATCGGGGTTAGCGCGATAACCTGGAAATGGCCAAAACTGATATCTGGCTGCTGGGGAAATCTGAGATGTGCTTGCTTTACGGACCAGGGAGGCGTGGCCGCTCAATCTGAAAACAAATGCTGTTGATCTTCACCGCCTTACCTCTCAATGATTCGATTATTATGTTGGAGATCAAAGGCCAGTAACTTCATCTCCTCTCGGAGCTCTTGAATGCTGTGCGGGGAACCAACAGTAAAGATTCAAGGCTCAGGCCAGGAGCGATAGGAGCCAATCCCACAACCAGATGGGCAGTTTGGGAGGATCCAGATCTTTGGGTGGTTACCCCATTTGCCATGAAGGCTCCTTCCAGAGCTGGTCCCAAAGGATCATGGGATTTAGATCATTGGATTACAGATCTAGACCTGGACAGAACCGGAAAGATCAATAGGTCCAACTCCCTAATTTTACAGAGGAGGAAAATGAAACTCAAGTAGGGCCCAGGGTCATACAGCTGGTGAACGTCTGGGGCAGGACCTGAACCCATGTCCACTCCAAGTCCACTTTTGCCATACCACAAGAGATCCCCTATACCCAGACTTAACATAAGGCAGGACAATGGTATTCCTTCCCTTGCCCTGCCCTCCCAAACTTCTTTTTGTTTTCGTTTTTGGTTTTTTTTTGGAGGCAAAATGAGGTTAAGTGACTTGCCAGGGTCACACAGCTAGTAAGTATCTGAAGCCAGATTTGAACTCAGGTCCTCCTGACTCCAGACCCAGTGCTCTATCCACCGAGCCACTTAGGTGCCCCCCTCTCAAACTTACTGGAGAACCAGGTCTTTTGGTAGGAGTCTGGAATAAGCAGCAAAAGGAGGGGGAGAACTCTGAGCCGCTTTCATTCTGCCCTGCCAAAGCCGACGAGATAATCGGTCCAGGGCCTGAAAGGGAGGAAAAAAACCCATTTGCTCGGGTCCCTAGCTTGCCCAGTGATCTCCATATCCCAGCTTCCAGTCACTTCAAAAGGCCATCTTGTGGAGTCCCTTGCCTCCATCCTGGAAAGATGAGCGTCCACCCTGTCTTAGAAGCCTCTGGGGAGGGAGATTCTGTGAGTGGGCAACGACCTTCACCAGTGTTCAGTCATCAGACCTTTGGGAAGGTCTTCCTTCTACCTCACCTAAACTCTTCTTGCTGCAACATAAACAATCTGCTGGGAAAGCAAGGTGAGGATATTTGAGAACAACCAGGTCAGGGAAATCTCCAGCCTCTGAAACAAGTAGAGTGTGTGTGTGCGTGTTTGTGGATATACTCCTGTGTCTGCCGGAGTGAAGGAGACAAGCATTTATTAAGCACCTACTGTGGACCAGGCACTGTGCTAAATGCTTTATCAATAGCATCTCATTTGATTCTCACAACAACCCTGGGAGGTCGGTGCTTGAGGAAACTGAGGCAGACGGAGGTTAAGTGACTTGCCCAGGGCCACGTCGCTATTAAGTGCCTAAAGCCTGGTTTAAACTGGGGTCTTTCTGCTTCCAAGCCCAGCAATCTAGCTGCCTCTGTTGGACAGTGGGGGTGGGAAGGTTCTTGACTGAAGGAACGCGTCCTTGATCTAGACCTCCGATGGCTCATCAGGGCTGGTGTCCTTATTCTGGTCTCATCACTTTGAGCACACCCAAAACCAAGCAGCCAGGGAAGGGTGGAAGCCCTCGTACCTCCTTCCCTGTACACAATGAAGGAATGAGCTTACTCATCTGAAGTACAATCCACCTGGATAAGTGAAGCCACAAGGCATCTGTTTGGAAGAGTGACGTGGCATTGGACCCAGACAGGTCCCACCCTTCCCACCCAGGGATGTCACAGCCTTACAAAAGCAGTCCCAGGAAGCACCACTGCTCCCCAGCCCCAGCTCAGGCACCACCCGTAAGACGTGTCTACAAGCATCACTTCCCTGGCGGAGGTTTGGAAAGCGGCCCCCTAAACTAAACCCGTCTGGTCTGAGTGAAGGGCAGTTTTGTTCCGAAGCAGAAAGGCAGACACAATGACCCCAGGAGTCACTGGCTGTCAAGTATCGCCTGGCACTGCTGAAGGGTACCTCACCTTATTGAGCTGCCCCTGGGCTTCTCGGGCTTCCATTTTACACGCGTTTACTGAGCTGCCGACCAGTCGGAGATGTTTTCTTGTCTCATGCACCGTCCTAGGGAGGAGGGAGACACAAAATGCACAGTAAGACTCAGGGACACACTGCCATGCCTTCTTCCCAGCAGCATGTAGTTCAGCCTGCCTTCCTATGTTGTGCTGCTGCATAGCCAAGAGGATGTCCAGGGAGAACGGACCAATCATTCCACATCTGTCCCAATGACCCCATGCTGGGCCCCCGGGGGACCGGCATCCCCGTAACTAGCCATTTACATTCTTCAATGCCTTTGCGCCTCCAGATGTGCACTCACTCACACAGACCCCGGTGTGATAACGATGATGAATTCTGACTGATACTAGATGCTGCTCCCATAATCACCATGTGGATGTGGTAGGAATCCCATTACGACGCTGATGTTGGGGGAGGGGGATCCCACTTGCCTCATGGCCTTTCTCTTCAGCAGTGAGAACCACAATATGCGTGACCATGAATTCAGGGGCTAGACTGTAACCCTTAGTTGAAACAAATCTAGGAGGGGGGTTTGGGGGTGTGTGTGTGAAATGCTCGAGAGAAGAGTCCATCCACTATTCTAGCAGATTTTCCCCTTTCCAAAATGTTCAAAGCCCATAGCTTTGCCCTCACCTCCCACAGAACAAGAAGACTTGGGCACACCTGTAAGATCATTTCCTGATGCCCACCTGTGCACCCGTTAATACATATATAAAATGTATGTATGTATATATACACACATGTATATATTGCATATATGTATAGGTACATAATTGTGTACAGGTATAAATATACTATCTGCATGTATACATATGTGTGTGCCGGTGTAAGTATACTGTACATGTGTATATATGTGCATGTGTAAATATATGATATGTGCACATATGTATACATGTGTATATATACTGTACATGTGTATACATGTGCATGTGTAAATATATGTTATGTGCTTACATACATATACATATGTATATATACTATACACGTGCATATATGTGCATGTGTGAATATATGTGTGCACATATGTATGCATGTGTGTGTATATACTGTACAGTGCATATATGTGCATGTGTAAATATACTATGCATACACATGTGTATATGTGTATAGATGCATGTGTAAATATACTATACATGTATAATGTGTATATGTGTGTGTGTATATACTGTATACATAGATATACTGTATATATGTCTATGTATGTGTGTATATGGGTGCATAGTCTCCCCCATAAGAATGTAAATTCCATAAAGGGAGGATGATTTCATTTTTGCCTTTAGTCCTCATTTTGTGTCCCTCTCCAATTATTTTATATGTGTATATGCTGTCTTCCCCATAAGGCTGTAAATTCCTTCTATCCCCAGTGACTAGCACACTGCCTGGCACAGAATGCTTTTTGATTGATTGATACAAATAGGAGGGGCGTTGGGGGTGGAGGTGGTTGTGGTGGTAGGGACCAAAGTCTAGAAAGGTTAGCAGAATGTAAGTGTGTAAGGGCAGACTATTTTGTCTTCATATCCCAAGTGTGTTATTGTTATTGCTGTTCAGTTGTGTCTGACTCTTTGTGACCTTATTTGGGGTTTTCTTGGCAAAGATGCTGGAGTAGTTTGCCATTTCCTTCTCCAATTCATTTTTACAGACGAGGAAACTGAGGCAAGCAGGGTGAAGTGACTTGCCCGGGGCCATACAGCTAGTAAGTGTCTGAGGCCAGATTTGAACTCCTGAAGAGGAGTCTTCCTGCTTCCAGGCCTGGTGTTCTGTCCAGTGCTTAATAAAGTGTTGATGAGTTGCTGAGTTTTCCCAGGGTTTCACAAGGCAGGACTAAGGAGCTCTGTCTCCCAGCCCAGGGCTCTCACTCCTCAAGATCATGTTAACTACTTGTGTAACCTTGCGTAAATCACTTTACCCTCTCTGGGCCTCTGTTTTCTCATCTGTAAAATGAAAGGGTTTTATAGATGGCCTCTGAGCTTTATATCCTTCCAGGTCAATATCCTATTGATTTGTGTTGATGCTTTAATGGGACCATCTCCCACTATACTCAGTTGAGTCTGAAATCATTTCTGGTCAAAGAGAAAGGGAAGGGGGGTCAGAATCTAAAAGGGACTGGACAGACCCCCAAAGCCCCTCTAGGGTAGAGGATGGCATGTTGTTGTTGTTTGTCCTTCATTCTCAAAGAGGGCCATGACATCATGGAGGTGATGCTGTGATGGCATGTTGAGGAGGGCCAGGAAGAACCCCACCTCATTCTCTGACTCCCTTGATACCACCTTTAATGGCCATGAACCACCCTGCTCTTCTTTCTGACTCAAGGATTCTGGCAGATTTTCACTCCCGGCTTCTCAGACAAAGCCCCTAATAAGGGTCATGTTGAGGGGGTGGTGGGGGAGGGGAAGGGAGTGGACCCCTTGAGAGCCTAGGATGGCGTCTGGTGGCCTGAAATGATTTACTCCAGATGTTGGAGCATTGCGATAAGGAAGGGATGCTTCAGGGGAGAGGAAGGAACCCCGGGCTCGCCCATTACCTCATCCTCTTGCCATGTATGAGGAGCGCTGTCTGATACTTCTGCACACAGTCCTCCTGAAAAACCAGCAGGAGTCTTTTAGCCAGATGTCCAAAGTTCACCCTAAAAAACAAAACGCAGAAAGCAACATGTAAGTCATCAGTGAAAAGAAAGCTGGTCCCTTTCCTAAACCCCAGAATCTCTAGTCACCATCATCATCATAGAGATGGTGGTAAGAACATGTAATAATAACATAATAATAAATGGAATTGTCAAAACAGATTTATCTAAAACTTTGTCTCTAAATGGGTGCCACATTCAAGAGGGAGAAAAAAAGCTAAAACTCTAAACGGAGAAGGTGAGTCAGGCTGACACATCTGTCCCCTTACACGACACCAAAAACCAACAAAAGAATGTCTAAACAATTTCCTAGGGGTGGTTAGGTGGTGCCATACTGCATAGAGTGATGGGCCTGGAATCAGGAACACTCATCTTCCCAAGTTCAAATCTGGCCTTAGACACTTACTAGCTGTGTGACCCTAAGCAAGTCACTTCACCCTGCTTGCCTCGGTTTCCTAATCTGTAAAACGAGCTGGAGAAGGAGATGACAAACCACTCCAGCATCTTCACCAAGAAAACTCTGATGGGGTCACAAAGAATTGTACACAACTGAACAACAACAAAAGCAATTTCCTCACAGTGCTTATGAAAGGTGGGTAAGATGAGTATTACTACCCCCATTTTACAGATGAGAAGACTGAGGCTCACTCAGAGAGGTTAATACCCACGGTCACACAACTAGTTAGTGTCAGAGCCAGGTCTCATGACTATAAATTCCAACACTGCTATATTTTCCTAGAGGAAATGAGTGGACTAGAGCAGGATTTTATGGAAGGAAGGACAACAAAGGGCTAGGAAGAGGAATGAAAATAGTGAGTTGAAGATTGAACTTCCCAGCTCTATGACTGGGAGCAAACTGGACCTCTGGACCTGCCTCCTGATGGAGGCATCATCCAACCACTGGCCACGGGAGCCACGGAGGGCTTTGTGTGGATGTGCCGTATTGAAGGCGATAACAACCATCCCCCACAAACACCACCAGGACAGGAACTCCAGGGGAAGAAACACTGGGCTGGCAGTAAGGAGGCTCAGGTCCTGACCCTGCTCTGAATAAACCACTTCCCTGCTTTGGGCCTCACTTCCCTAGCCTGAAAAATAAAGGAGTCAGACTAAATGAGCTTAACCAGACCCTTCCAGCTCTAAAATTCTGAGTTGGTGAATAAGTCACTTCATCTCTCAGCATCAGTTTCCTCATCTGCAAAGTGGTAGTACTTCTAACTGGACTACTCATTTCAAAGGAGATTATATTATTTTATATTATTATATTATATTATATTATATTATATTGTATTGTATTATATTATATTATATTATATTATATTATATTATATTATATTATATTATATTATATTATATTATATTTGATCCTGCGGGTCAAATGAAATAATGTATATAAAGTGCTTAATATACGGCTAAGTGCCACATAAATGTCTGCCATTGTGACTGCCATTAAAAAGGCCTGTATTACCCCAGGGATGCAAATAGTTTCCCAGATGCTCTGTTTAACACCAGACAATCTACCATTGCACAGATCAGCCCCTCCAGCGTTAGAAAGAGTGACATGGCGTGACCAAGACTGACATACCACCTCAAGGGGGCGCCAATGGCCAAGGAAGGAAGTGGGGAGGCTGGTGCATGGGTACATCCCTAATATTGGGTTCTCGGTTTCCCTCCCAGCCACCCAGCCCACACACAGTTGCATTACTCACTTATCCAGCTTGTGGATTTGTTCCTCATTGTAGCCCAACCCTAAACAAACAAGAGCAGAAAGGGGAATCAGAGTCAGTTCTCATCAAAGTGACTGTCCAGTGAGCCCTAGGGCTGAGGCGAAGCACGTTCATTCAACTAGGAACACAGGTGTTTAGTAAGATAGCATAAGGTCAGTGGATAGAACACCGGCCCTGGATTCAGGAGGACCTGAGTTCAAACACATAACACTCACTAGTTGTGTGACTCTGGGCAGGTCACTTAACCCAAATCGCCTCACCAAAAAGAAAGAAAAGAAAAAGCATAGGGTCCACCATAATAATCACCACTTCAGTCCAAAACAGTGGAATAATTCATCTATCTTCAATTTTTTTAATTTTTAAAAAAATTTTTAAATTTTTTTTTTTTTAGGCAATTGGGGGTAAGTGACTTGCCCAGAGTCACACAGTCACATAGCTAGTAAGCGTCAAGTGTTTAGTCTGAGGCCGGATTTGAACTCAGGTCCTCCTAGATTTCAGGGCCAGGGTTCTATACACTGCGCCACCTACCTGCTCCAATAATTCCTCTATCAACAAGCATTTAGCGAGCATCTACAAGGCATAGCCACAGGCAGGTCCCAGGGATAGCAAGACAAAAAATGAAACTGTCCCTCTTCTCAAAGAACTTGCCTTTATTTATTTATTATTTATTATTTATTACTCTTGACCCTCCCAAGTTTGGCCTGAATTCCTCTGCAGCCACTGAAAAGGCCATCTTGGTCATTCCCCTAGGAAATGCTGCCCCCTGCTGGTCTTCTAGGAGAATATGACTTTCCAGGCTAATGGGAATCTCAGTGAGGATAGTGCCATCTTTGATGTTTCTCCACCATCTTCCTTTTGGTGTTCCTTCCCGACCTCCCACTTCCCTGTCCTGTGTCCTGCGACCTCAGGACCTTGTTCTCTAATGATTAATATAATCTCCAATGTGTACAAGAGAAGCAGCTAGGAGCAAAGGAAAGAGGGCTGAATTTGGAGTTACTGGGCTCAGATTTAGAGATAAAAGAGAAGGGGAAGGCAACAAACGTTTATTAAGCGCCTACTATGTGCCAAACATTGTAACAGGTTATCAAGTCCAACCCCTCATTTTACAGATGAGGAAACTGAGGCCCAGAGAATTTCAATGATTTGCCCAGGGTCATGCAGCTAGTGTTTATGGCAGGGTTTAAACAAGGGGTGGGGAACCTGTGGCCTTGAGGCCACATGTGGCCCTCTAGGTCCTCAAGTGTGGCCCTTTGACTGAATCCAAACTTCATAGAAAAAATCCCCTTAATAGAAGGATTTGTTCTGTAAAACTTGGACTCAGTTAAAAAACTGCACCCAAGGACCTAGAAGGCCACATGTGGCTTCAAGGCCACAGGTTCCCTAGCCCTGAAATTTAAACTCAGTCTTTCTGACTCCAGGTCCAAGTCTAGGCAACACCTAGCTTGAACTGTGTTCAAATCCCAACTCCGCCACTTGCTACCTTTATAATCTAAGGCTAATAACTTCTCCAGCCTCAGTTTCCTCAATTTTAAAATAAGGGAGATGGCCTAGATGATTTTGAAAAGTTTCTTCTATTTCTCAATCTATGATTCTAGATGGTAAAAAGAGCCCTAGGCTTAGATTTCCTAACAATTACGACTATTTCAGAGTGGGATAGTCTCCTTATAAGGTGGTAAGTTCCTCGTCACTAGAGGTATTCAAGCCAACACTGGATGATCACTTGTTGGAAGTATTGTCAATAACCTTCTTCTTTCTGGTGGGTATTAGACTAGTTAGCCTCTGAGATCCTTTTCAGCTTTGAGATTCAATAATTCTGATTCTGAGCATCAGATTTCTACAAAGCATAACTTCACCAGTACCCAAGGGAGGCACTTTGGGGAGAAGCCTGGTCCAAGTATCCTAAGGGGTTTTAGGTTAGTGAATAGATAGGGATGAACTGCTAGGACATAGGACTGGATTTTAATACTCGTACCTCCCCACCCCATCACAGAATGCCAGAGCTGAAAGGGACCCTAGGGAGCTAACCAACTTGTTCCATTCTTTTTTTTTTTTTTTGGCTAGGCAATGGGATTAAGTGACTTGCCCAAGTATTATATGTCTGAGGCTGGATTTGAATTTAGATCCTCCTGAATCCAGGGCCGGTGCTCTATTCACTGTGCCACCTAGCTACCCCCTAAGTTTTATTTCTTAATCTTGTGTGTGTGTGTGTGAAGTAATTGGGATTAGGTGACTTGCCCATGGTCATGCAGCTAGTGTCAAGTGTCTGAGGCTGGATTTGAACTCGGGTCCTTTTGACCCCAAGGCCAAAGCTCTATCCACTGCACCACCTAGCTGCCCAGTTATTCCCAAAGTGGCAAGGGTAGGCTTTTTTTTTTTGAGCAAGGCAATCAGGGTTAAGTGACTTGCCCAGGGTCACACAGCTAGTAAATGTCTGAGGTCACATTTGAACTCAGGTCCTCCTGACTCCAGGTCCAGTGTTCTATCCACTGCACCACCTAGCTGCCCAGAATACTGTAATCTCCTTTTTTCTGGGTTTGTTTTATTTATTTATTTATTTTTGGCCAGGCAATTAGGGTTAAGCGACTTGCCCAGGGTCACACAGCTAGTGAGTGTCAAGTGTTTGGTCTGAGGCCAGATTTGAACTCAGGTCCTCCTGACTCCGGGTCCGGTGCTATATCTACTGTGCCATCTAGCTGCCTCAATTCTTATTTATAGATGTGGAAACTAAGGCCCAGGATGACTAAGTGAGCTAGTCATGGTCTTATACCTATTGAATAGGGAAGCCAGGGATAAAACCCAAATCCAATTCAAAAACAAATCCAAATCTAGTCCTCTCTCCACTATGCCACACTGCCCTTCCCACTCCCACAATACAGTTACAGGGCATGAACTACCTTTAAAACTTTATAGCCACATCCCAGCCTCATCTTCCTTCCAGTTGGCCAGATTAACCTACTCCATCATCATAACTGGCTCACATACAGCCCTTCAGTGCTGTCCTCTGAATATGCTACCCTTATCCCCACCTTGCTGGGCTTTGCCCCTGCAATGCCCTCCTTCCCTATCCACATTCTAGTCTTTCATCCATTTTTCAAGGCCCACTCTACCACAAAGCTTTCACTGGTCTCCAGCCCTTACTGATTTCCCTTCTCCCCTCTACTCACAGCCCTTCATGACCTCATCACTCAATACTCCTGAGCAACAATGCCACAACAGGTCGTATCACCTCCTGCCTTGATCCTCTGCCAACTAGACTGTAAGCTCCATGAAAGCAAGAGCTTCCAATGCTTCTCTGCAGCCTCACATTGTACTAGGCATGGAAGAGGCCTCAATAACTAGGTGAATGAAGGAAGCTGCTCACCTGGCCTCATCCTGGCTTTCTTGAATTGCTTGTAGATAACATTCATCTTGTCCAGGCAGCATTGAATCTGATGGGTACTGGGGGTCAAGAGAAAGGCCCCAATAGGAAAGTCAAATAGCATTAGAGAGAATCCTTGGCAGGGGAAGGAGGTTGGCTGCCTTAGGGGCCAGAGGAAACCCTCCCCACCTCAGCTTTTCCAAGATATTTGGTCAAGGAGGAGGTGTCATGGAGGGGCAGCCAAGAGCTGTTCCCATACCAGCCTTTCCTGATAATCTCTGTCTGCCCACCCCACCTCCCCTCCCCCCACTCTGGCAAAGGCACAACTATCCCAGTTATCACACAGAGGAGACTGAGCAAAGGTTTCCTCCTGCGTCTTCCAGATGTCATATACTCTAAATAGAGCAGGAGGTCTTGGGATTATCGGACTCAAGGAGGAAACTTTCAGACACTGAGGCACATACCACAGGAGTGGCGATGGCATTGGGGGAGAGAAGAGAGTAGCAAGGCGTTCTTAATTTGCCTCCTCAACTTTTTCCAGGTCCCCTTTGTGGGTTGGCTGTCTTCTGCCATCAGAATGTAAGCTCCTTAGTATGTTTTGCATGACTGTACATGTATATCAAATTGCTTGCCTTCTCCATGGGGGAGAGGGGGAGGGAGGGAAGGAAGAAGAGAGAGAATTTGGAACTCAAAACTTTTTGAAAATGAATGTTAAAAGGATCCAAGACATCTCCAAAGGCCTCATGATGGAAAATGCTATCCACATCCAAAGAAAGAACTATGGAGTTTGAATGCAGATTGAAGCATACTATTTGCTGTTTTTTTTTTTCTTCTGTTGTGTTTTGTTTCCTCTTTCTGATGGTTCCTCCTGTTGCTTCTAATTCTTACTTACAACATCACTAATGTGAAAATATGTTTAACAGGAATTAAACCATCTTTAATAGGAATTAAACTCCTGTCCACTGGGAGGGAGGTAGGAAGGGATGGGGAGAAAAATTTAAAACTCAAAAGCTTGCGGAAATGATTGTTGATAATTCAAAATAAATTAATTAAAAAAAAGAAATGATGAGCAGACAGACTTCAGAAAAACATGGAAAGACTTATATGAACTGATGCTGAGTGAAATGAGCAGAACCAGGAGAACATTGTACACAGTAACAGCCACATTGTGCAATGACTGACTTTGATAGACTTAGCTCTTCTCAGCAATGCAAGGATCTAAGACAACTCCAAAAGACTCACGATGGAAAACGCTATCCCCATCCAGAGAAAGAACCATGGAGTCGGGATGTAGATGGAAGCATACTACTTGCTCTTCTTTTCTTTTGTTGTTTTGTTTTATTTCTTCTTTCTCCTGGTTCCTCCCATTAGTTCTAATTCATCTATATATCATGACTAATGTGAATATATGCTTAATATGAATGTATAAGTAGAGCCTATATCAGATTACATGCCATCTTGGGGAAGGGGGAGGAGAAGGAGGGGGAGAAAATTTAAAACTCAAAATCTTATGGAAGTGAATGTTGAAAACTAAAAATAAATAAATTATTTTAAAAATGAATGTTAAAATCTTTTTATATGTAATTGAGGAAAAATAAAATATTACATTTTTTAAAAAGAATGTAAGCTCCTTGAGGGCAGAGACTGTCTTGGCTGTTTGTATATCCTTGCTGCTCAGCACAATGCCTGGTATATAGTAAGTAATTAAATAAATGCCCTTTCTATCTATAGACCCACCTGTCTATCAAATCTTCACCCAAAGGATAGATTATATTGTGTATCTTAATGGTTTATGGGGGTGCCTCCTAGAGGCAAAGTTCCTTGATAAAAGCCCTGGGTATTTCAAGATTTTAACTGATCTTCCTTCTCCCCATTTTAGACTAGAGACAATGTCCCAATTTTATTTTTAAGACCCTCTAGGGGTCTCACTCCATCCTCTGAGCTGAGGCCCACTTCCTTCCTATTTCATCTTGACTATAATGCCAAAGCTGAAACTATTGACGGAGTGGGGTTTTGGTTCCACTAAGGTCTGAATTCAAATTCTTGGGCGACTCCGGGTACGCTGATGCCAAAGAGGGATTTGATAAGGAGAAAAGGCTGGCTTTCTTTTGGGATATCTCTTGTCTGGGGGAAGAGGAATAGCAAGGTTGCTGCCTAGGAAAGGATCTTATCAATAACCCAGCCTTAATTCTTGTCATAGTCCCACGACCTCTCCATCTCTCCTCCCCTCTGAGGCTTGACTTAATCTGGGCTCTTCTCACTGGGGCTATTCATATTCCTTGGTTCCCCCATCCCAATGTACATCTTTCTAAGCCCCTAACACATTACTCAGGCTAGTGGGACAAGACATCACACAGGAAAGGAAAAGAGAATGGATCTCAAAAGAATTTGGGGGCTTTTCAGATTTTCATAGTGCGTTGAACTCGGGGTCAGAGAACCTGGATTCAAAACCTGGCCTTGCTATTTTTTGCCTGTGTGACTTTGGGCAAATCACTTAGCTTCTCTGGGCCTCAGTCTCCTCATCTGTAAAACAAGGGGGTTGGATTAGATGATGTCTAAGGTCCCTTTCTATTGCAGATCTATGATTCTATGAATTATGACTCCTCCCAACCCACCCCGCAAAAAAGGAAAATCCCACAGACCTTCTGTCTTCATGTACCTGATCCCAGTTCTTCACCAGCTCAGAGGACAGGCTGCTTAGACTAGTTTGGGTCTCCATAATATTTTGGGAACATCTGGAAAAGATCTCGTTAATCTAGGGAGCAGAAAGGAAAGGGTTTGTGTAGCTCTCTTGCCCATCAGAGATGCCCACTTGGAGGCCGAGGTGTGGATAAGTGGGCCTCCCCCAAATCATTCCAAGTCAACGATCGGCCCCACCTACCCCACAGCCCAGGTGCACTCACAGTCTGTAGCTTGGACCTCAGCTCTGCTGCCTCCTTCAGCTCTGGCACCTCTGACTCCCCAGTCACGGAGGCAATCCTGGAGACAAGGAAGAATATATTCTCCAGATATATTTTGAATTCTCTCTCTCTGGGCCACATGGGTGTGGAAGTTATACCCATCTACTGTTAGCTAGCAGGCTATGGGGCTGCTGCCCTGGAGTAACAAGCAGGGTTAAGAAATTCCTGGTCAAGGGACTCCTGATCACCTGAATTACTTCAACCTAGTTCATTCACTTGATGAAATTATAGGCTGCAATGTGCAGTTAATAGAGATGATGAGATATAATTGCTCATTCCTTTTACAAGCTGTGAATGGGTCATTTCAAGTTTGAAAAGAGTCAGTCCTTATATCTCATTGCCTGTTACCTAGATCCCAGAATTAAGGTTAAGGGGACTTGATCAGGGGTCTTCTAAAGAATAGCACCCCCCCCCCACCCATCATTGTACATATACACACTGTGCTCAGATATTAAGTGTGGAGTCTTGAACTTTAGACTGGAGGTGAGCTGATATAAGGAGATTGTAGAGGAGTGGGAGGCGAGGACATGTGGAGGAGAAGAATAGGCAGGTAACCTACCTAAGGTCATAGAGCACAGGAAAGTAAACACCAGCAATAGCATGCTACCCTTCATTCTCTTGCTTCCTCTTCTCCTCTCACAGTCATAAGAGACAGTTCATGCAGTGGGAAAAACACTTGGAAGCCTCTACTAGCTGTGTGACCCGGGTCATGCCTTTTAACCTTTTAGCCTCAGTTTGTCATCCATAAATTGGGAATCATTGCATAACTTACCTCACAAGTGCATTACAAGGAAAGAGCTTTAAGGTTTAAAAAATACTATAGAAAGGGGAGTGATTTAAAATATTCTGGGGGGCAGCTAGGTGGCGCAGTGGATAGAGCACTGGCCCTGAAGTCAAGAGGACCTGAGTTCAAATTCGGCCTCAGACCAAACACTTGACACTTACTAGCTGTGGGACCCTGGGCAAGTCACTTAACCCCAACTGCCCAAAAGAAAAAAAATAAATAAAATAAAATAAGTCTGGAAAACCATAGGGTCTAGAACAGGTGGGGAACCTTCGGTCTTGAGGCCACATGTGGGCCCTCTAGGTTCTCAAGTTCGGCCCTTTGACTGAATCCAAACTTCATAGAACAAATCCCTTTAATAAAATGATTTGTTCTGTAAAACTTGCACTCAAGAACCTAGAAGGCCAGGTTTGGCCTCAAGGCCCCAGTTTCCCCACCCCTAGTCCAGCACTAGTGTCTCTCACTCCCAAGCAATCTAATGACAACTCAACGAGGAGCTGGTAAGCTGTAGTAGGTAGAATAAGAAAAATCTACTGAGTCAGGAGGCAAGGGAGGGTCTGAAAAGGGGGTCAGGAGCCAAGGGGGCAGAGGCATTGACTAAAGGAGAGGGTGCTCAGCAAAAAGCGGTGAGAAGGGGACTTCCCTATTGCCTCCAGGATCAAACAGAAAGTCCTCTGTTCAGCAAAGTCTTTCACAATCTGGCCCCTTCCAACCTTTCCAGTCTTAGACTCTGCCATCCAGTGGCGCTGGCCTCCTGGCTGCTCCTCACACAGGACACTCCATCTCTCTGGTCCCGGTATTTTCACTGGAAAGCCCACCCTCCTCATCTCCATCTCCTGGCTTCCTTCAAGTCTCAGCTAACCCCTTCTACAGATCCCTTTTTAGATCCCTCTCAATTCTACTGCCTTTCTTGTTGATTGTCTCCAATTCATCCTGTATGTACATCGGTTGTCTTTTTCATTAGACTGTGAGTTCCTTGAGGGCAGGGGCTGTTTTCTGCCTTTTTTTTTTTTTTTTGGTGTAGCACAGTGCCTGGCACATAATAGGCACTTAATTAATACTTGCTGGCTCGACTTGAAACAGCTGGAAGGAAGGGGGGAGGAATTCAGCAGAAGGGGTGGAAAATCACCACACACAGAAGCCTTCGTGCATCATCACCTAGATGCCTAGGGCTTTGGCTTTCCCCAAAAGTCAAAGCCAGATCATCAAAACATCTCAAATTTCACCGCTGAAATTGCTGGTGGTTTCAGACTCAAAGAGTAAAGCACAAAGGGCCGAATATGTTCCTAAGTGAATGGAACCATGAAATGCTTTGGAGGGGACTATGCAGACTGAGGAGTCAATGCTTTAGTTATACAGATGAGGACACTGAAGTCCAGAGTGGTTAAGTAAGTTGTTCAAGGCCACAGAAAATTAGCAGCATAATCCAAATTTGCAGGCTTGACCCCATTTGCCTCCCAACAAACTGACTTCCTGGTGGATGGTTTAAATGTTCCTCAGAAAAGGGTGGCTCTGGAGCACAGGCTTCCCAGCTGTGGTGACCTCATTTCTTTCAGGCCACAGTCCCAGAAGACAGGGATGTCGGGCCAAAGTGACTCAGCCCCCCTGCAAAGGAAACTCCCAACTCCTCCCCAGGGGCAAGCCGGGCAAGAGCAGAGATCGCTAGATATGCCTGGTGTCTCTCTCAGTCCATGTCTTCTACTGGAAAGGCTGGGGCTGCTCACAGCCTGGTCATCCAGGCTTCCCAGCCTGGGACAGAGGCTCAGGCCCAAAGGTGAACCCTGGCAAAATGTAACCCATTAGGGGAATGAGATTGCCCGGAGGCATTCGCAGCAGCATCTGGTCTGAGATCTCCCAGGATGCACCTGCTTGGTTCATCTCTTACCTTATCCTCCCTTCCCCCCCCCCAGCCTTTCCCCTCTACTGTCCTCTGAGAAGCCTGAGATGGAGACAAGAGCTGGAGGGTTAGGAGGCCAGGGGCTGTGGCCTCAAGAAGGAAGGAGAGCCCAGAGGAAGAAGGAGATTACAGGACCATATATCTGGACCTGGTCATCTCTTATTTTACAGATGAAGGGCCTGGAGCTTGAGGTGACTTTCCAAGGTCACACAAGCATCAGAGATAAGGAACCCATATCTTACAAGTTCAGAGCCAACCATCTTTCCACTGTTCCTCGTTCCTGGCTGATGTGTGTGTGTTTGAGGGAGAGATTGTTGCATGGTGACTCCCAGACACCGCCTCTCTTAGGCTTAGCAGCCCATCAAGTTCAAGTTCAAGTTCAAATTTCCTTCAGAAGAAGACTTTTTCTTTTTCTTTTGGTGAGGCAGTCAGGGTTAAGTGACTTGCCCAGGGTCACACAGCTAGTTAAGTGTTAAGTGTCTGAGGCTGGATTTGAACTCAGGCCTTCCTGACTCCAAGGCCAGAGCTCTATTCGCTGTTCCACCTAGCTGCCCCAGAAGACTTTTCTTGAGACACAACAGTGGGGTAGACAGAGCTGGGAGTCCAGCTAGGAAGGGCAAGGGGCCCCACCTACCCCTTTCCTAGAGTACTGGTAGGGTTCAGTCATCAAAAGGGTGTTAGATTGAAAAGGAAGCCAGGCTTTCCAGCCATTGCCACCAGGATTTCTAAGGCTAAGGCATGGACACAGGACGGAGTCAAGGAGAGCCAGGAGATCACGATGGGGTTTCGCCCCTCCATTTTAGTTCAGACACCTACCCTTCAGTGCCCAGATTGGGGCTCAGGAACAAGAGGGCAGTCTGGGTGGTCTCCAAGGTCCGCCCACACGTGGCCTTGAGCTCCTCCCTGTATAAGATCCAAGCCCCACCCCACCCCACCAGCGGAGGTGAGAGACTCCTCCATGAGCCAGCACCCTGAGCTCAGGGCCTCAAGTCTAGAAAGCCACCTGATTCTGTGAGGCAATCTAGAGGATGGTTTGAGTTAGGGTTAGGGGATCAGGTCAGGGATAGGGATCACAGAGAGGGGACAAGATGAGGTGACAGGGAGGGAGGGTAGGGTCAGGGCAGTAAAAACTCTGTAGTGATTAGGTAAGAGCTTTTCATCTTGGGAGGGTCTGGGCTGAGTGCTCAGAGGAAGGGGAAGGGGCTGGTGGTCTAGCTTCTACCACTGCTACCCAGCCAAGATGATGGTCCCCAGCCCCATCTGGTCCCTTCTCCCCCACCTCAGCCCCACCCCAAGGTACCTACACCACCCAATGCAGCCCCCGAAGCATCATTTCCTGACCGTCCAGCAGTGCCCGGGAGATCCTCAGCACTTGGTGGCCCACGCTCAGCACACCCTGTGACACAGACAGGTGGGCTCAGGGCCCACCCTTCCCTCCCACCTTTCAGGGAGGTTCCCCCCACCTTCCCCTGCTCAGACTACCGAGGGCCCCTTGTCCTTACCTTGGCTGTGTTGTAATCAGCCTGCAGGTCCACCTTGGGCACAAACTTGGGAACATCCAGGGATGCTGGGGACAGATCAAGGCCCTGATTACAGCCACTGAGCAACCCCACCTTCTTCCATGCCTTAGCTTCAACTCCAATTCACTTTTCTATCCATCAATCACACACACACACACACACACACACACACACACACACACACACACACACACACACACCTCTTACCTGTCCCCTAACCTACCTCCCCTAATCCTTATGACCTGTCACTCATCTGAGTTTCCTAGGATCTTCTCACCCTGTCCTTTTTCCCCTCTCCACCAGTCCACCGTTCTTAAATTCAAATTAATCTTGGGTGTTACATTTGTATTCTGATAGTGACCTCTTGTGGTCATTCTGGAGAATAACAGGCCTGACATGCAGACACTAGGAAAAAGACCAGTTGCCATCTCTGGGCACTCTGCCACCCTTGCCCCCACAGCACCCGGCTCCCACCTGGCACAGAATTTAAATCCTATACATGGACCTAAAGGCAAAGCTGGGATGGGTCTCATCCTAAGGGAGCTATCTACATTAGTGTGATATATGTAAAGCACTTTGCAAATCTTAAAACAGGATAGAAATGTTAGCTATTCTTTTCCTCTTCTGATCCTCTAAGGCTGTGGCCACTGATCCCACAGCAACAAACAAAGAAGATGCCCTTAACACAGAAGCCAAGCTAAGCTGTCACAGTCATTCATAGTCTCCTGATACATCTGGATGACAGGTGAACAAAAGCAAGGTCCCAAGGGGTCAAGGCAGAGGTCACCCAAACACAGAGGCAGAGCCAGGATTATCTCCAGGCCTCCCGTGTCTGGGAACCCCCCAGAATGACCTGGCAAAAAGAATTAGCCAACCCCTGGCTTCTAGCATCTCTGGTGAGAAAAGACATTGGACGTGTCTCATGAGGCCTTACTCACGGCCAGAGCCCTACTCACGGTCTCTGAAGACCAGCCCCGTGGGGTTTTCACTATCTTCACTGAGCAGGGTCAAAGGGCTATCCTCAGTTGTATGAGCCAGATGTTGGGCTGGGAGGCTGGGCTCCAGGAAGCAAGGGTGGCCTTGAAAGAAGTATTCCTGATGGCTGGACTCCACACTGGTCTGCTTATACACGCCCTCCAAGAAGATGCCTATCCTAGACGCAGGAGGGATAGACCACAGTTTAGAGCTTCAAGGTCCCAGAGCACTCTCCTAGTAAAGGCCCAGCGAGGCAGGTAGCACAGGTGTGAATATTCCCCTTACAAAGAAAAGGAATCGGAAGTGCAGAGAGGTTAAGTGATTTATGCACAGTCACACAGCCAGGAAGTGCTAGAGACCCAGAGTAAATGTCCTGAACCTAGGTCTACTGATGCCAAGCCCAGGACTCTTTGCTACTCTCTAAAACCATGGTTGAAGAAAGAAGGCCCGGAAGGAAGAGGCAACTTCAAGTACGGGAGGAGACCCCCCTACCTTCCACTTATCGAGGGCATTCAGTCCCGATGTGCTCTATAGTAAACTAGAGCAATGGGTCTGTTTTAGAGAGGGGGAGGCAAATTGAAGCCCAGAGGGGTAAAGAGGTGGGCCTCTGGTCACATGAGGCCCAGCCAAAACCAGAACCCAGGCAGGGCATCACGACATGGTATAAAAAAGAAAACACTGGATTTGAAGTCACAGGGCCTGGGTTTTATACTTATTACGTGTATAATCATGGGCAATTTACCTGGGCCTCAGTTTCCTTGTCTGTAAAATGAGTGGGTTGAATTATACAATCTGTAAAGTGCTTTAAAGCCTAATATCCTAGGAATCCTGAAACCCAACTCAGGGGTCTAGCTACCTTATCATCATCACCATGCATGCATTGAGCATCTACTACATGCATACTTGGTGCTAAGCATCTACTACATACTACATCGTGCTAAGCACTGGGGATTCAAAAGAGGCAAAAAGCAAATGGTCGAACAAAATATAGCATACAAATATAATGGGGTACTATTGTGCCATAAGAAATGAGAACCTTAGACTGTGGACTCCTTGAGAGCAGAGAACCCTGTGTCTTTCTTTGAATACCCAGTACTCAGCACAGGGCCTGACACATAGTAGGTGCTTGATTAATGCTAGCTGATAGACTGATGAAAGGGACAGGGTCACAGAAACCTAGAAAGATTTGTATGAACTGATACAGAATAAAAACAGCAGAACCAGAACAACTTAAACAATAACAATATTACAAAAACAAATAACTTTGGGAGACTTTAGAACTCTGATCAATACAATGATCAACCCCTATTCCAGAGGACTGGAAACATGAAATGCACTTTCTACGTCTTGACGGGGAGGTGATCAACTGAATATTCAGAATGAGAAATCCGTTTTTTGATGTGACCAATGTGCAAATTGTTTTGTTTGTGTGTATTTGTTACAAGGGTTTTCTTTTTACTTTTTCCTTTCTTAATGGTGGAGGGAAGAAAAAAATAAATGCTTAATTAAAAAATAATTAACCTCCCCCCACCAAAGGATGCATTCTCTTTAAATCCCCAAACTTCTATTAACTTTCCTCTGGCACTGAGTCATCTCCTTCCTCTTCTCTCACACCTTCTCTTCCTCCAGTGAAAGAGTAGTGTCTCTCTCATGTATCACTGGAAGAGAAGGGGAGCTCCCTCCCACCCTCGCTTGCACAGCAGGCCCAACTTACGTGTTGTGGGCATGAATGTAGACATGGTGCAGGACAGCCCGAGACAGAGAAAATACATGGACCACAATCCGCTGAAGGATGTCACTGGTCTCAGCAAAGAACTGGTCAAAACCCCAACACTTCTCTTGATCCACCTCCAGGATGTTGGCCAGGATTGGCACCAGCTGGGCCTGCAGCCCCCTGTCCCAGTTGGGGATATGAACCATCAGCAGCCAAGCTCCAAGCAAGCCTGCGCCATCTTAGCCCTGCACTCTTTACCATCCATTCAAGAAATTAACAATAACTCTTGCTGAAGCCTGCTGGCTTCCCTGGCTTCCTTTGTGACTCAGTTCACATTCTACTGTAGCAGGAGGCCTTTCCTGACCCCTTTTTATTCCTCCCACCACCACCATTGCAATCCTCTTCAATACCTTCCTTCCTGAGATCCATATATCTTGTACGTACCCAATTATCTGTATGTTGTGTCCCCCATTAGATTGTGAGCTCCTTGAGGGCAGGGACTATTTTGTGCCTTTCTTCCTATATCTATCTCTTCCATTGTTTGTGTTTAAACTTCTTGAAAAGGGGCAGTTTGGTGGCACAGTGGATAGGGCACCAGGCCTGGAGTCAGGAAAACCTGAGTTCAAATCCAGCCTCAGACACTCACTAACTGTGTGACTCTGGGCAAGTCACTTAACATCTATTTGCCTCAGTTTCCTCATCTGTAAAATGGAGATAATAATAGCACCTACTTCCCACGGTTGTTGTGAGGATCGAATGGGACAATATTTGTACAGTGCTTTAGCACTGTGCCTGGCACATTGTAAATGCTATATAAATGTTTACGCTTATTATTATTGTTATTATTATAACAATAGAGGTCTCCCTCCCCTTTGTCTCTTCTCTGTCTCTTCTTAAATCCTTACAATCTCTCTATCCCTACTTCCTGTTAACACAGTGCCTGGCACAGAGTAGGCACTTAATAAATGCTGACTGACTCATAAAGCCCTGGGAGGTGAGTGATGTGAATATTATCACCCCATTTTATAGATGAGGAAACTGCCAGCATCGCACAGCTAGGAGTGTGAAGCTAGGAGCTGGAAATGTCAGTCTAGGTTTCTTATGAGTCCAAGGCCAGAACTACTTCTGTTACACCATAGGGCTGACCAGTGAGGTTGGATGGAGGGGAGGAGGGTGGACCAGGAAGAACTCTTAGCGTTGAACGGACAAAGCCTATTATGCACCCAGCCAGGACCAGGACCAGGACCAGGACCAGGACCAGGACCAGGATGCAGAACTCTCAGCTCCCAGTTGAAAGAATAGAACATATAGGACAGACCCAAGCCTCAGCTGGCCTCAGCCCCAGGATCACTACTTACAGGGACAGCCTGCAGGTGACGGGCAGCTTGTAACTCCACTCCAGGGGCCCGTTTTCTCGTTTTTGGGTGCCTGCAATGGCCCCAGTTGGTTTCTCTGTGGTGATCCTGAACCTGGAAGGAAGGGGAACCCAGGGTCAGGAAAAACTCCCAGGTTTCCATGCCATTGCAGAACAAAGAAGGTGTACACGTAGAGAACGTAAGCTTCAGAGACTGTTAGTACTACAAGATAGGGAGAAAAAAAGACAGAGAAAGAGAGAGAGGACAGAGACAGAGAGAGAAATAGAGACAGAGACAAAGAGATAGAGAGAGAAAAGAGAGAGACAGAGAGACAGAGAGAGAAAAAAAGACAGAGAAAGAGAGAGAGAGAAAGAGAAAAAGGGAGGGACAGAGAGAGAGGCACAGACAGAGAGAGAAACAGAGAGAAACAGAGATAGACAAAGAAAGAGAAAGAGACAGAGAGATCTCATATATCTCATTTTATCCTCACAACAACCGTGGGAGTTGGGAGCTAATTATCATCCCTATTTTACAGACAAGGAAATGGAGGCAGACACAGGCTAAGCGCCTTGCCCAAGGTCACACAGGTATGAAGTGTCTGAGGCCAGATTGCACTTGGGTCTTCCTGACTCCAGGCCCAGTACTCTAACTATTGCGGCATGTAGCTGGCACATAATTGGAACCACAGCTCCAACAGTTACTTAAGCACTGTTACATTTTTGTCTTGGTGTCTCCAGCCTACTTACACATAGTGTCTGGAACATAATAGGAGCTTACTACATGCTTATTAATCAAGTGATTGGGAAGTGAAGACACTTGTATAAAATCACACAGCGCCTCCGTGAGCTCAGGAGTCCTGGTCCCCAGGTGAGTGCACTGCCCTGCCTCAGTTTAACCTTCCTAGTGTATTCAGGTAAGTTTCCTCCCTCCTCCCAAGTACCTCTGGATCACCACTCACACCTGGGTCCTTCTCTGTGCTTTACCGCATAATATTCCCCACATTTACAATGTTATTGCCCTTCCTCTAAGTCCCAAAGGCTCTTTCTCTGATCATTTTAGCCCTGATAGCTGGGCCTACATAATTTTAGTTCTGAATTTTATTTGGTTTCAATTGTTCTAATGATTTTGCACGTGCCCAAGCTAGGCTAACAGCCCCCCTGGGAGGGAAGGGGAGAGGGGAGGTGGTCCTTGTCTCATCCTTTCCTTTGTAATTTACACAGCCTTCTGCTTGAGTCAGGGACTGGATCATCCACAGCATCCTTTATATCCCCAGCACCCAAGATGGTGCCTGACACCTCGTGGATGCTTGTTGAATTTAGTTATATTTTAGTTATATGTACTCAATGAATACCTAGCAGACTGCTAAGGGGAGGTCTAGGGCACCCATTTGGGAATTCCTCACCATAAAAAGGAGGCAGGGGTGGAAGGGCTAGGATGGGAAGGGTGGTGGCGAGTAAGGGGAGATAATATTTTTTGTTGGAGCACTTGTTTGGGGAGGAGGGTAGAAGAACCACTGGGATAAAAGGGTTAAGAACCAGCTTCTGTGCTTGAAAAAAGAATCTGACTCTAATCAAAGGACCTAGGTTCAAAGCCCACCTCTGACACTCCCTGTGTGACCTGGGAAGTGACTCTTTGTTCTCCTGGGCCTCAGTCTCCTCATCTGTAAAATGAAGGAGTTGGATTCTTGGGCTTCTGGGGTCCCTTCTGGCTCTATGAGCCCTTCCCACCCCTACTGGGGCACACTGCTGCCAGCCTTTCCTTGCCTCCCCGACCCCTGGCATACATGATCTCCTTGTTGCGTCGAGGCCCACCAAAGGGGACAAAGGGGAGGCTGCCCGTGGCTGCGTGGTACAGGGTCACCCCAATGCTCCACAGATCTACTGTCACCCCAAATGCCTTCTGCTGAGGCTTCCGGAGCACTGCCCGCTCATAGACATCCGGGTGCTGTGGAAGGAACAACCAGAGAAGGACCATTGTTGGCAGGCGGGGTGGGAAGGGGCCTCTTCTTTGGGGGGCACAGATGTTCTTTGTACCTATTGCCTTCACGCCTCCTTCCAGCCAAGTCATCACCTCATCCTGAGAGTAGGATTTGCCCAGCATCAACAAGGCAATGTGTCAGAACAGATAATGCATTAGACTTGGAGTCAGAAAGACCCAAGTTCAAATCCTGCCATTTAACAAACTGGGTAGCCCGGGGCAAGTCTTCTCTATGCCTCAGCTTTCTCATTTGTATAACGGATTTAGACTTCATGGTTTCTAAGGTCTCTTCTAGCTCTAAATCTACAATACTATGAATGACAGAAATTGTGACACAAAAATGGTGTTCTTAGGCTGGGACCTTCTCTAAATCACAAACTCTCTGGGCCTCAGTTTCCTCCTCTGTAAAGGGGATGGATCTTTCAGCTCTAAATCCCACCATTCTATGAGATGAGCAAATCTCACTCTCCCATGGGCCTCCAACTCCCATTTCAGGACTTCTTACCTGCTCTGGAAATGGTCCCTAACTTCCCTTTCCTGGCTGCAGGCTCTAAAGGAGATGGTCCCCAGGGCAGGAGGAGTCAAACAAAAACAGGTCGGAGGATAAAGAGATCTATGGCCCAACCCAGCCTGGGGGAAGTGGAGGAAAGGCAATGGATATCCACTCAACCCCAGCTGATCTAACATTATTAGGATAGTACCATATATTAGTATAATACATCCTGATACCATAGTATAATACAATACATGGTATAATATATACTAATACCATAGTACAATATAATACATGGTATAATATATACTGATACCATTGTATAATGTAATTCATGGTATAATATGTACTAATACCATAGTATAATATAATACATGGTCTAATATATACTAATATCATGGTATAATATAATACATAGTATAATATATACTGATACTATAGTATAATGTAATTCATGGCACAATATGTACTGATAACATTGTATAATATAATTCATGGTATAATATGTACTAATACCATAGTATTATATAACACATGGTATAATATATACCAATACCATGGTATAATATATACTGGTACCACAGTACAGCACCTGGTATAATACATACTGATACCATAATATAATACCTGGTATAACATATATTGATATCATAGTATAATATAATACCTGGTATAATATATACTGATACCATAGTATAAAATAATACATGGTATAATATATATTGATACCATAATATAATACATGGTATAATATATACTGATACCATAGTATAATATGGTATAATATATACTGATATTATAACATAATGCATGGTGTACTATATACTGATACCATGTATTAGTAGGTCAGATATTATCCTGTTCACAAATAGGGAAATGAATGGCATAATATCCCACTAAGCTGTAGGGAAGTTCCAAGGAAGGGACTGTAGACAAGGTTCCCAGTTTAGAGCACACAACACACACAACTTACCAGGTATTCTTCTGTCCCATAGACAGAGACAAACTTTTCATCATCTTCCAGCTCCCTGGCAGCCCCAAAATCTGTCAGCTTATAGATGCTCTGCCCGTCGTCTCCCAAAAGCCTCATGATGTTGCCAGGCTTGATGTCCCTGTGGACGATGCCATTCTCTCGGAGGTGGTTCATGCCAGCCACTGAAAATAAGAGAAGATGTTTGTCTTTGTGGGGAGGACTCCCCAAGGGGCTGAGCCAGGAGGATCTCAGAGGGGATTGAGGAAAGTGAGGCAGGATTAAGTGATTTGAGAGATAGGTGTATTATTACCCCCATTTTATAGATGAGGAAACTGAGGCAAACAGAAGTTAAGTGACTTGCCCAGGACCATACAGCCATTAAGTGTCTGAGTATGTATTTGAACTCAGGAAATCCTCCATGGTGGTCCAGTGGTTAGGATTCAGTGTCCCTACTCCCTCAGCCCAGGTTTGATGGCTGGTCAGGGAAGAAACTTTTGGGGCAGCTAGGTGGTGCAGTGGATAGAACCCTGGGCCTGGAGTCATGAAGACCTGAATTAAAATCTGGCCTCAGACATTTCCTAGCTGTGTGACTCTGGGCAAGTCACTTCACCCTCTTTGCCTCAGTTTCCTCATCTGTAAAATGAGCTAGAGAAGGAAATGACAAACCACTTCAGCATCTTTGCCAAGAAAAACCAAAATAAGATCACAAAGAGTTGGACACGACTGAAAAATGACTTTACAACAATGTCCAGAGCTCTATCCATTGCTCCACCTAATTGCCCCATTATTTTCATAATGATAATTATGAAAAGGTACAGAAGAGAAGGGAGTGAAAATTTCCCATTCATCCATTTAATGAGCTCAGGGGCTCTGGCTTCATTTTCAGAAGTAAACTTGTGTTAGGTGTAGAGGGAGAAGCACCCGTGGTCTAGATCGTCTAATCCGGATCTGGAACTTCAGTGTGGTAACTTAGACCCCAACAGGAAGGATTTGGGTTAGAGCAAAAGATGGAATTTAAAACAACCTGAATTTTAAACTGAATGGTTTGTAACAAAATATTTGGCAATTCTGGTCCCTGTGTCTTCTCCTGCCTGTGGGGGGCGGCAGGGATGCCCAGCAAAGCCTCAAGAACATGATACATATCTCAGGGTGTCACAGGATGTCGGGAAAGGTAGTACGTATGCAGTGCTGCATTTGGAGTTCAGAAGACCAGAGTTTAAATCCTATTTCAGACACTTACTACCTGTGTGATCTTGGGTAAGTCACTTCAATTCTCTGGGCCTCAGTCTCCTAATCTGTAAAATGCCTAGGTTGAAATCTAAGGTTCCTTCTAGCTCTACGATCCAATGTTAGATCAAACTACAAGTGCTTATTAAGCACCAACTATGTGCTTGTCACTGAACTAAGCACTGGAGATACAAAAAAAAACTAGTCCCTGCTCTCAAAGAGTTTACATTCTAATGAGTGAGAGAACACACACACTCACATATATGTAAACACATACAAACATGTGTGTATATATATATATATATATACATATATATAAAACATACAAGGTAAATACAGATTAGAGGGAAGGTAGCCTTAGAAGGGATGGCACTAGCTGCTGGGGGGTGGGGGTGGCAAGAAAGCCTTGAGTTCAGACTTACAGGTTTCAGAGCTAAGAGGGACCTCATTGCATAGGTCTGCCTTTGCTCCCAGAGGACAAGCTTCCTAGGATCTTAACACTAGACCTGGAAGGAGCCTGAGAGAACACCTAGTCTAACCCTTTAATTTTACCGAGGAGGGAACTGAGGCCCTGAGAGAATCAGCAACTTGCCCAAGGTCACCCAGGTGGACAGTGAATTTAGGGTCAAGAAGACCAGAGTTCAAAGCCAGTCTCAGACACTTATTAGCTGTGTGACCCTAAGCAAGTCACTTACCCGCTATCTGCCTCAGTTTCCTCATCTGTAATATACAGATAACATTAGCACCTAACTCATGCAAGAAAGGTGCTCTACGGTGGTCAGAAGGAGCATTAAAAGGGCAATCTCAAGGTGGCTCTGAAGAACTTTGCAATCAAGGGCAGCTAGGTGACGCAGTGGATTAAGCACTGGCCCTGGATTCCGGAGGACCTGAGTTCAAGTTTGGCCTCAGATGCATAACATTTACTAGCTGTGTGACCCTGGGCAAGTCACTTAACCCCATTGCCTACCCCCCACCAAAAAAAAAAGAACTTTGCAATCAATTGCATGACATGGGAGATGCTGGCAAAGAACTGCCCAGCATGGAGCACCCACATAAAAGTAGAGCAAAACAGTTGCAGTAGCTCAAAAGAAATGGGAGCAGCACAAACTGAGACATCTCCATCCCAAATGTTCACATGGACTATTTGTGCCCGACCTGTGGTAGAGCCTTCTGAGTTCATACTGGTCTGATCAGCCACAGTCAGACACACTGTAGGTTGGACACAACATAGTGACGTCATTTTGGTCCTCTTCAAGAATGAAGGACAACAGCCAACCTTACAGGGTTGTTATGAGGATCGAAGGTGGTAACACAGATATGCAAAGTGCTTTGCAAACCTTAAAGAACTACATAAATACTAGCTATTGTTGTTGTTATATAGCAGAGTCGAGATTTGAGCCCAGGTCTTCAGATTCCAAATCCATCACTGCCTGATAAGCTCCAATATTGAAGAGAAAGTGGAAGCAGGCCCGAACCCAGGGCTCAACCCACCCACCCAGCCAACCCCCAATTACTCCTCCTGGAACTCACCCACACAGCGCAGGACCACTAGAAACTCAGCCTCTGCTAGTCCAAAGGCGTTCTCAGGGTTCTCCAGCACACTGAGCAGACTACCGCTGGAACAGTATTCCATCACTAGCACCTTGTCCTTATCAGTGCCCTGCAGAAAGGATGCGCAGAAAGACCTCTCCTCAGACCCCCGGTAGGGGAAGAGCTGGCAGCTCCTGGCCCCTCCTTTACTCTGATCCTACCTGAGGTCTCCAAGTCTAGGATTTAGATCCTCTCAGGGGAGGCCACTCACTCTGCTTACCCAGACCTTCTTTCCTGTTCGCATC
This sequence comes from Vombatus ursinus, assembly GCF_900497805.2. Lineage (NCBI taxonomy): Eukaryota > Metazoa > Chordata > Mammalia > Diprotodontia > Vombatidae > Vombatus > Vombatus ursinus. The sequence goes on from NW_020954576.1 coordinate 47,173,140, forward strand.
AAGCTGACCAGTTCTCAGTCTCTACCCTCTACCCACAACTGGCCACTCCTTGCCCCAAAGGGGACCCTCCCCACTACCTCATAGAATCCTTACCCACTGGGCTGGAACCTTCCTTACTCAATTTTTAGTCCTATTCTTGCACCCAAACTTGTCTCCTCCAGAAGCCCTCCCTGATTAACACAACTGGTTCTAATCGTTCCTTTACCCCCATGTACCTAATAGGTATGCAGCCATCTTGCTGGTTTGCTAGTTCGTATACTATTTTAAGTCTTTCCTTTTTTGTGTCCTAACTCCCCCAGCTAGCGAACTATGTAAAAAGGTCTCCTCCCTTCTCTGTATTTCTCTTTTCAATGCCCCAACACATCAAAAGACATTTATTAAGCATCTACTGTATCAGTCAGTAAATATTAATTAAGTATCTACTATCTGCCAGGCCCTGTGCTAAGCACTGACAGGCCCAGTGGAATGCTAGTCAATGGGACTTCAAAAGACTGAAATGAAATTAAACTCTGCTCTTAAGAATCTTACCTTTTATTGAGACAGCCATGCACATATGTAATTACACAAAATAAATGCAAGGTAATTGGGGGGGGGAGGTGCTAGCAGCTGGAGTGGATGATCAGGAAAACCTTGGCATGGAAGATGGCGCCTAAGCTGATCTTTGAGGGAAATTGGAGGTTCTAGAAGTGGAGATGATGAGGGCACGCGTTATAGGCATGAAGGATAGCCAGCACAAAAGGGACAGAGGTGGGAGATCAGGTGCCACAAATGAAGAGCAGTAAGAAGACCAGTTTGGTTGAAATGCACAGCATCAGACCAAAGATATAGGTTGTAAGGGCTTAAAAGACCAGTTTGGCTAAAATGTAGAGTATAACATGACTAGAGATATAGGTTGGTGCCAGGTTGCAAAGGGCTTAAAATGCCCAAATACAGGAATTTTTATTTGGTCCAGGAGGCAATAGGGAGCCATTGATGTTTATTGAATAGGAGAGTGACTTGGTCAGATCTGTACTTTGGGAAAATCACTTTGCAAATGACATGGAGGCTGGACTGGAGAGTGGAAGAGCCTTGGCTAAATTTCTGAACATACCATCTCCTCCACAGCAAACAGCTTGACTATGTTTTGATGTTTCAGCTTCCTCAGGACCTCAAACTCCCTCTCCCGCACTTCTCGGGGGCGTAGATAGCTGGCATTGTTGAAGACTTTCACAGCAACGAGTTCCCCAGATTTCTGTAGGGGATGGGGAGGAGTGGCAGGGAAGCTCACACTGAGTCCCACCTCTGCCCTGGGGAGCAGCCATTCATACCACCCTCCATCCACTCTGAATTAGCACGGGAGCCCAGAAAAGCCTAGATGGGCTCGGTGAGAGGATTCCCAAGCTCCCCTGGGAAAATGAGATGCTCCGGCCCTGAGGAATGAGGCACAGTGGATGTTCCAGAAGGCTAACCTGTGACAGGCCAGGAAGGATTGAGGACAATTACACAAAAGAACACATCTGCTCCTAGAGAGTCTTCCTTCGGAATGTCAACTGTATGATGGGATCATGGATTTATAGTTGGAAGGGCCTTAAAAGCCAACTCCTTTATTTTACAGATGAGAAAACTGGGGTTTTTAGGGGTGAAGTGATTTGCCAGCTGTCATATCACAGAGAGCGGGGTCTTAAACCTAGGTCTTCTGACCAAGGCAGTTTTCTTCTCACTAGTAGCCTAGCTTCCTCTAGAGAACAAAGCTCAAAATCAATCAAGCAATCAATATTTATTATGTGCCAGGCACTGTGCTAAGTGCCATCCCTTGGTGCCTGTATCAGACAGAACACTGGGCTGAATGGCCAAAAGATCATAGATCTGGAGGTCATCTTGTCCAATGCCTTGATTTGATAGTTGAGAACACCAGGACCTAGGGAGGTCAAATAACACGCCCAAAAGTCACAGAGGCAAAGTTGGGACTTAAGTACCAGTCCCTGATTCCAAATCATCCCTCTTTCCACCGCTCATGCCCTACGTGAACATTCTAATGCTTTTCACCAAGGTTGAGTAGGATGCTTGCTAGGCCACACATGCCTCAGCACTCACAATCTAACAGCCCACCATCCATACATCTACCTTGTTTCGAGCTCTGTACACGCTGGCAGTGGCCCCCTGGCCCAGGAGATCATCCGTGTGCCAAAGGTAATTGGCTGTACTTTGCATTTCTGATGTCTGCAACAGCCAGGCCCCCTTCCTGCCCAAGAGAATAGAAAGGTCAAGGGCCATGGAAAGGTATTCAGCAAACCTATGGGTACCCCCTCACCAATCTGAGAATCTTATTTCCCCAGATTATCCCGTACAGCTAATTGGGTTGGTAGTTCCCACGTTTTAGAGGGAGAGAGAAGAAATCTTGATGTACATATAGATGGTGACTTCCTGAGGTCACACAGCCCGGCACTAAGAGAGTAAGCATTTGAGCCTATCTTCCTAAAATTCTGAGCATCTCCCACTATGCACCTATCTCCTAAGAACTTTCCCACCGATGCAGAGAGAAACTTCTTGCTTCAGTGATCTCTTCCAGGGCCGTAAGCACTCCACATTACTGATGTCTGAACTTGGGATTAGACCAGGAAGCAGAAATAATGCTGGGGGAAGGGCCCCAGGGTGCCTAAACCACAACACCAAAAATCTCCAAAATTTCAACACAAACTTGGAGCCCCTCCCCATTGGCTCACCAGGGGAACCCACCACTTCCTGTTTCAGCAAACCACTGCCTCCCTGGCAGATGGCTTGGGAGTTTGACACATCACATCCAGGGGAGAAAGGAATAGCAGGAGACAGATACCCCTTAGCAGCCTCAATCTCAATCCTGGCATCCATTACTATCTTCCTGAGGGCTATTGCTCCCAAAGTCATTACTTTTGGAAAGTCCTTCTGGGAAGTCCAAGGAGAAATCAAGACCAAAACGCAGTGCACATAACAAGACTTAAGAAGATTATCTGGGCACTGGTTTGCTAGAGGGCCAGACAGGGGAGATGATGGGGAGGCCTCTAATCTGTCATTCCCGAAATACCCTGTCTTGAACTTGTTAGATAGCAAATACTCCAGGGACTTTAATTCAACATTCAAACATGGTCTGCTACGTTTAAAGGTCTGGGAATCATTGCTATTAGAGCTGGAAGGGGCTTTTCCACTTTAAGGAAAGTTCTCTTCCCATTTTCTAGGGATGCATCTGGGATCCGGAGAGGCTGCTAAATTGCTAAGTAACATATTAGGTCTCTAAAATCTAATGTGAATGGATTTATTTATCTTATTTCCAACAAGACTGGATAGGAACCAGCAGGGAAACATTGGTTACCCTGGGAGTGGGGAGCAAGGAGTACTCCGAAGGTTGGAGGGGGGTCTGAAGGAGGAAAGATGGAGTTAAACCCTGCCCACTGCCAGTGAAGTAGGGCCCAGCTACAGGGAAAGGAGACAAACGAAGTCTACAAAGCAGCTGAAAATGCTCAGGAGGACCTCGGACAAGGCTTGGGACTTCTGAGCTCTGCTTTCTCCCGACGGGTGGCAGACTAAGATTGGGAACTCCATGAGGTCAGGGACTGTAACTTTCTCATCTTTTTATCCCCCTCAGTGAAGCAGATGGCAGGTACTTAGTAAATATTTGCTGAATTCATAATTTAGTGCCTGTACTTTATTTCTCTGCTCTGAAATCAGGAATTAATGGATTTAACATGCAAGCAAGATAACCCTACGTGTAAGGTCATGCCTTAGGGTTGGTATACAAAAACTAACCCAAAAACTGTCCTTGCCCTCAGAAAGCTTACATTCGAGAGGTGGGGGTAGGGTAGAGGAATGCAGCATTTACACTGATAAATAAACACAAAATAATTAAGCACCTCCCAGGTGCTAAGCACAGAGGAAGGGGGAAATTAAATCAGTCAAATCAAGCCCCATCTGCCAGGGGTCTAGGCCACACTTACCCGACACACTCAGCGCCGCCCTGACACCTGGTAGTTCTCAGCAAGCCTGTAGGATGTTCCTTCCGTCCTAGGGAAGCCCAGAAGCTAAAACGTACCTGAAAGAATGCAGAGGCGAGCCTCAGTGCCACCTGGCTGGTTGCAGCAAGAGGCTGAACCCTCCTCATCCTTCCTCAAAGGCTGCCTGCCTCAGCCCTTTAATCCTTTCCTGTTTGTCACACTCCCCGCGGGCTGGGGCCCTTGGGGCCAGGCTGGGGGTTTCCACACCTATTACTCCCCAGAAAGTCAAAGCTACTTCCTCTGCTTCAGATCCAGGCCAGAGACACAGCATCCACCTGGGAGAGACAAAGACACCAGAAACCAGACCACAGAACAGAAAGCAGAAGGGGCGGAAACCTAGTGTCCTGAGGAAATGGCAACATGTACGCTCCCTGGATTTATCTCTACCTTCTTCTCCCAGGCCCCCCACTCAAGATAAGAGGATCATAGAATATCAAGGCTGCTAGCCACCTTAGGGATCCCATTCAACCCCCGTTCATTGTGCAAAAGAGAAAACTGAGGGAGCTCTCCCAAGTCCCTTGAGTACAAAGACCCACCTTCATCCAAGGTGGGCCTTCAATGTGGATGGGTACAAGAGAAATGCAGCTGGAGAGAGAGAGGGCATGGGTCTGGACACCATCCTCCCTTACACATCCTAGGTCAAGAGTCCTCCTCATGTCCCAGAGCCAGTCAAGGACCAATGGCATGGGATGAAGATTCCTGTTCTCTCCCCTCTCTGTCCCTCCCATCTACCCCTCTATCAGCCCACTAACCACCCAAAGCATCAATGCACAAGAACACCTCCCCTCCCCCAGGCCTGGGGCTGCAGGGCAGTAGCTGCCACAGCTGCAATGCCAGGGTCCTACTGCCTAGAAGAGGTGGAGACATCAGCAAGAGTCCCAGGCTCACCTGAGGCCCCTGCACCAGTGGGTGGGACCGGGCCAGGCCAGGCCAGGCCAGGCCAGGCAGATTACAGTGGAGGAGTCAGGAGCTGGAGACGTTCTTCTCCCCAACCCTGCCCTAGCACCCAGCCCAGCTCAGCTCAGAACCTTGGCTCTCCTTCTCCAGTACTTCCTGATTTTTTTCTTTCTTTCTTAAAGCGACAGGGGCCCTTGCTCAGAGGCTGGTCCCCACCCTAAGCAGAAAGAGAAGCTTCTCTGTTCCTGAAGGGAGAAGATAGAGCCAGGTCTGAGCCTGCCAAGGAATCTATGAAGGCCTGGTTGGCCCCTGGTCCCAGAAGCAGGAGATCCCGTAGGCTTTGTGCTCCCTGGAGTCAGGGAAGGCCAGGGCTCAGCCCCATTTCACTCAGCCAGCCAGCCAGCCAGCGAGCTAGCCAAGGTGCTTCGGCAGGTTTGACAAGTTAATTTAGGCAACTGAAATCACAAGCTGCTTTCAGAAGGCAGATTTCCCAGACCAACTCCATGCACTTCACTTTGACCTGCTTCCAAGGAGACCCCTGAACCCAAGGCATTCCCAAAGGCCAGCACAGTGGCCTCCTCTCCAACCTCTGATTGATTCTTCCTGAAGGCCTTGGGAGAGAGCATTGTTGCGATCATACTTTCCATTTGGCTGATAGAAAACTGAAACCTAGGCAGGCGCTGGCCCACAGTTGTGCAATGACACTGCTAGGAATCAAACCCAGGTGTCCCAACACCCCAGCCAGGAGCATTTTCCAGGACCCAACTGCTGGCTCCTGCCAGCTCTCCAGTTAGAGCTGGATGAGAAGAAGGTTAAAACCAGGAAATTCCATGTTTCTGTAGAAAGGAGGAAGGGACTTTCCCAGGGCCACACCTGGTGGTTTCCTCTCTCAGCCCCACCCCTGACACCACAGTCTGTGTTGCACTCTGACATAGATAATATACATCATGTCAGCTTTAGGCAGATCTGCCATTCATATGCACAAGTATGCTACCCAAGAGGCAGCAGTGATAAAGGTGAGAATTGGTGTCACCTAGCCTAAAACAGGCCTTCATGCCACTCTCTGGACGTCTCCTGCACACGGCCCCACATTCCCATCCTCATCCTTGTCCACCACCGCCAAACCTTGGACTCTGCCCTGGGATAAGGGCAGTGATAGGTGGCCTTTCACTTTATCCTGATTGGAAAGTAGGCCTCCAGGTCACTTCTCTGCTGGCTCTGCACTCTGCTTCCCTGCCCCCACCTCCATTAGAATGTAAGTTTCTTGAAGGTAGAGACTATTTTACCTGCTCTTATTTGTATCCCTAGCACTTAACACAGTACCTATAGTAGTAGTTTGATAAATTCTGTATCACCTTCTTCCTTCCCACCTTCTCTCCCTCCTACCTTTTCTTTCTCTCTCCTTCCTTTTCTTTCTTTCTTTCCTTCCTTCCTCTTTCTTTTTCCCTTTCGTTCTTACCCCTCCTTCCCTCCCTCCCTTTTTTCTTTCTTCCTTTCTTTTTCTTTCTCTTTCCTTCTTTCTTTTTTTCTTTCTTTCTTCCCTCCTTCCTTTCATCTATCTCAGGGATTCTTAACCTTTTCTTCTGTCATGGACACCTTTGGCAATTAAGTGAAGGCCATGGGCCCCTTCTCAGAATAATTTTTGTTACTGACATTTATAATTGAAGGAAAAGCTAAATTTCAGTTAGAGGTCAATGAAAATAAAGATGTAATTTTTCCCCCTATCCAGACCCAAAATCTATCCATGGACTCCTTAGGGGTGATCTAGAAGGACTGGTATTGATTTTGGGTTGGAGACCTGAGTTTGAATTTTGACTCTAACACACTTACTCCCTGGGTGACCATAAACCAGTGGCTTAATCTTTTGGAGTACTGACTGATCTCATCTGTAAAATGGGGATAATACTTTCTCTATCTTACAGGGTAGGGTTAGGAAAGTGCTTTGTAATTGTGAGTGTACTATATAAAAGTGAATTGTGATCATACTGTCCTCCTTCTGGGCCAGCTTCTCACTTTAGTACAAAGAGAAAAGTCTCTGTTTTTGCTCCATTTAGTGAAAATTCTCCCCATTAGCCTCTTGCACCTTCAAATCCTTTTCTTCTTGCTTCCCATGGTCAGGTTGGTGGATCTAACCTGGCAAATCATTAGTCAGAATTCTAAGACCCTCCCCTCATCCAGGTGAGTTGTTCAGTTGTGTCCAAGTCTTGGGATTTTCTTGGCAAAGATCCTGGAGTGGTTTGTCATTTTCTCCTCCAGCTGATTTTACAGATGAAGAAACTGAGGCAAATAAGGTGAAGTGACTTGGCAAGGGTCACACAGCTAGTAAATGTCTGAGGGCAGATTTGAACCCAGGAAGATGAGTCTTCCCGACTCCAGGCCCAGTGCTATGCACTACGGTGCCACCTAGCTGCTTGAGATTCAGGTGTGAGTCATCTATAAACTCCTCTGCCTGTCTTTTAAAGCTCTTCACAACCTGGTTCCTTCCTCCCTTTCCAGTCTTCTTACATACATTTGACTCTTCAATTCAGTCCAGCCATACTGGTGTTCACTTCTCCTCATACGCTCCATCTGCCATCTTGTCACACCTGGAATGCACCCCATCCTTATTGCCGACTTTTGGAATCCCTTGTTTCTCTGGAAACTGAGCCAAAATGCTAACTTCTGTGTGATGCCTTTCTTGCCTCATCCCCTCCAGCTTGCCAGTGCCTGCCCTCAGAAAATGACTTTGTGTTGAGTTTGCATATATTCTGTATATACTTCTACGTGTACCTATCTCGGCAATTAGAATGTAAGCTCTTGGGGCAGCTACGTGGTGCAGTGGATAGAGCACTGGCCCTGGAGTCAGGAGAACCTGAGTTCAAATCTGACCTCAGACACATAACACTTACTAGCTGTGTGACCTTGAGCAAGTCACTTAACTCCAATTGCCTCACCAAATAAACAAACAAAGAATGTAAGCTCCTCAAGGGCAGGGATTGTCTGTGTACAATGTATCCCTAGTGCTTAGGACAATCCTGGCACATAGCAGCCATCTAATCTAATAAATGGTTGAACTGATCTCTCGATCAATTTAATCAATCAACAAGTATTTATTACACACCTACTATGTGCCAGTCACTGTGTTAGGTGTGGGGAATACAAAGAATGAAACAATTTCTACCTAAAATGAGCTTATGTTCTCATGGGGCTGGGAGGTAGTGGGGGACACTCAGGAGAGAGGCAATGTGTACATATAAAAATATAAGCAGAATAAATAGTAAAAAGGTAATACATACAAAAATATACAAAGCACTTCAATAGAAGGTAATTTGAGAGGAAGGATGCTAGCAATTGGGGTGGTGGAGAACCAGAAAGGTTTCATACAGAAGACAGTGCTTGAACTGCTTCTTGTACTGGGAGGATTGCAGTGCCTTGGACAGAAATGAGGAAATCTGGAATAGCCGCGTGTGCGGGGGAGAATGAGTCCACTTTTAGATATACTGAGTTTAAGATATATTGAGATGTCTCCTGGATATCCAGCTTGAAATGTCCAACAAGCAACTGATCTCCCTGGCTTTATGTTCCAACTAAAATCTCACCTTCTACAGGAAGCCTTTCCCCAACTCTTTTATTCTAGTACCTTCCCTCTGTTAATTATTTTTAATTTATCATATATATATATATCCTCTGTTAATTATTTTTAATTTATCATATTATATATATATAACTTTTTTTGTATATATATATATATTTTTGCAGGTTGTCTCCCCCACTAGATTGTAAGCTCCTTGAAGGTAGGGACTGTCTTTTACCTCTTTTTGCATCCCCAGCATTTAGCACAGTGCCTGGCACATAGTAGGCACTTAATAAATATTTATTGATTGATTCATACAGGTCTGAAGCTCAGGGGAGAGACTGGAGCTGTATATACAGACCTAGTAGTCATCTATATAGAAATGAAAATTAAACTCATGGGAGTTAGGGGGCCATGACATGCATAATGTCAAGGAGACTGAGCAGGAGTGGTCAGACAAGTAGGAGGAGAACCAGAGGAGTGTGGTGTCACAAAAACCCGGAGAGGAGAGAGTGTTTGAGAGAAGATGGACAATAGTGTCAAATAAAGCAGAGAGGTCAAAAAGGACGAGGCCTGAGAAAAGATCATCAGATCAGGCAGTTAAGAGAGCCCTGGCTACTTTGGAAGGAAGCGTCTCAGGTGAGGGAAAGGAAGTCAGACTGCCAAGGCCTGAAGAGGGGGAGAAAGGATGCGGAGGGTGCAGAGATAGATACCTTCTCACTCTTTCTTGAATCGTAGATATGTGTGTACGTGTCTTTTACTCCATCAGATTGTAAATTCCTTGAAAGCTGGGATGTTCAGGGCACTCAGTTGGTGCTTACTAAGTACTCACTGAACCATTTGGGCTGCGCCTTGCCCGCTGTAACCTGCTTTACTGGGGCACCTGGCACCAGATTTGCAGGTTGGGGAAAGTCCCATTCAATAGGGTGGGGAAAAAAACCAAACAAACCAGTGCAGAGCTTGACTCTGGGGCCTGTTGGAAGAAGGGAACACATGGGTTAAACCCCGAGCCTGAACTCTTGCTTTTTGCTCTCTGGCTGAGGGCTGAGGACTGTATTAGAATCTCAGACCCTTTCACTGACCGTTCACCCTTGCAGACTCAGAGACCCCAGGAGATTAGAAATGTCTCTGCTGGCACCTCTCTGGATTAAATTCACTCCTCCCATCTAGTAAGAATACACTTTTTAACAGCAACAAGAAGGCTCTCTTGTCACATGTTTAATGTTTACAGGAAATTTGGAAGAGGACTGGGGAATTAGAGCAGGGGCTGGGGTGGGGGCAGGAGGGAGAGGATGCTGAGGGAGCTTGTTGCAGAGGCAGAGAGATTGGTGGGGGGAGGGTGTTGCTGAATTATTCCCCTCCACTAAAAATTGACCTTTTTCTTAACTCCCACCTGTGGGAATCCCTGTTGGCCACTCCCTTATGGAGCGAGCTCCTGGACCCTTCTATAGAGTGCAGCGAGGCGGTGGAGAGGGGCCCAGAAGAGCAGCACCTAGCCCCCACACATCCACAGAGCAAAGGAAATGGGGGCAGAGTGGAAAGAACGAGTCAGAGGATGTGGCTGTGTATCTGGCTCTGTCACCTACTACCTGTGTGATCTTGGCCCTGTGACCTCATCTCTAAGAGCCTCAGTTCCCTCAGCTGTAAAACAAAGAGGCTGCACCAAAGGAATCCTAAAGTCTCTTCCACTTGGGAAGACTCTTTAAAACTGGATATGGGTGGGATGTGGGGATTTTTCTTTCTCTTGTTGTTCAGTTGTTTTCCAGTCTTGTCTGACTCTTCATGATCCTGTTTGGGATTTTCTTGGCAAAGATACTGGAGTGGTTTGCCATTTCCTTCTCCAGCTCATTTTCCAGATGAGGAAACAAGGTTAAATGACTTGCCCAGGGTCACACAGCTAGTAAGTGTCTGAGGCCGAATTTGAATTCAGGAAGTGGAGTATTCTTGACTCCATTGCACCATCTAGTTGCCCTCCCTGTCTCTACCTGCCAATAACAACAACAAGGACAATAATAACTAGCATTCATATAGTACTTATTATGTGCCAGACACTATGCTAAACACTTTATAAATATTAAATATTAAATAATAAATATTAATATTCTATCATTTGATTCTCCCAACAACCCTGGGAGGTAGGTGAGAAAACTGAGGCAGAAGTAAAGTGACTTGCTCAGGGTCGCACAACTAGTAAGTGTCCAAGATCGGATGTGAACTCAGGTTTTCTTGACTTTGGGCCTGGCACTCCATCCATTGCTAGTCTTATCACGTTAGGCTTTCATGACATTTTGTTTGGGGATGGAGCAAACTCTGAGGGTGATCAGTGCCAACCACTGGTTTATATCAAGTTCTTTCCTGAGTAGTTGAGCTAAATGGAGCTAAGGGGGACCAATCCTATCTCTGTCCTCAGGGCTTTGATATGCCCAGATCTCTTCAGCATTCTTCGGCATAGTTCCTTCCTACTCCAACTCACAGGAGGGGAACCAGGGGTTGAGTTGTTCCAACCAAACTTCCTAACTTCCACGGGGAGTCAGAATCTGCGTACACCACTTGGGGACAGCAGGGCTTCAGATGTGAGACCCTTAGGGTCAAGGGCAGACAGAGATGGACACTGCACTGTCTGCAGCAAAGATGGTTCAATAAAAGGAGCAGTAGCTCAGAAGTAGTAGGGCTTGGGGGTTCTATGACACTTCTTGCTTGTGTGAACTTGAATAGGTCACCTGACTTCCTTGGACAAGTTTCTTCATCTGTAAATAAAGTGATGGAGGTTGGAGTAAATGGCCTTGCTGGTCCCTCCAAGCTTTATAATAATATTTGCTAGCATTTATATAGAGCTTAAGCTCACAGCCACACTAGAGGTAAGTGCTATTATAGATGAGGCAGACAGAGGTGAGGACTAGGGTCACACAGCTTGTAAGTGTTGGAGGCAGAATTCAAACCCAGGTCTCATAGACTTTGACTATCCACAGTGTCACCTAGTTGCCCCTAGCTGCCTAATATCATGCCTCTATGACCCCAAATGTCCAAGATTCTCTGAGAGCAAGGAAAAGGAAGGGCTACTTTAAATAGATGAAGTTAAGTATAATTAAGGGAATGTAGAGACATTCAAAACTATGGGGCTAGTCTGGCCTCCCATAGAGAGGCAAGGATTCCTGGGGCCTATTTCTTGCCATAATCACAGAATAACTGAAGGACTCAACTATCTGGAGTAGGGGGTGGAGTGGGCCTCAAACCCAGGCATCGTGAGTTTCACAGTGGCATACTTGCATGGGTTCTGGATAATTGATGATGCTCTCATGCTTTCCCAGTCACCAATGGAGTGAAGCAAGGCTGTGTGCTTGCCCCTGTGCTTTTTAGCATGATGTTTTCAGTGATGTTGTTCAACACCTTTAATGAAAACAAAAATGGCATCAAGGTCAACTATCGTACTGACAGTAAATTATTTAACTTGAAAAAGCTACAAGCCAAGATTAATGTGGAAGGAGAGTTGGTGCACGACTTTTCATTTGCAGATGATTGTGCACTCATTGCATCCTCTGAGGCTGAGATGCAACAGAGTATGGATCAATTCTCTGTGGCTTGTGCTAATTTTAGCCTGATAACACCAAGAAAACAGAGGTTCTCCATTGTGAGGGACTGTCTGATGTTGGCAGTTGCCAGTTGGGCACTGTGGCAAGAGTAGGGTAGAATCTGGGTATTTTGGAAGTTGAGGCAGGGGCTGTGGTAGGCAGAGTCGTGGTGAACTGGGATGGGCTGGGTACAGAGAAGCCCTGAGGCAGTGGGCAGTGCTATGTGAGATAAGCTGGGTACAAGGAAGTAGCGGAGCTTGTGCTCCTGAGGCAAGGGGTGGTGCCACGTGGGAGTGGGACAGCAGAGGACTGAGTTCCCTTTGCTTAGTCCCCTCCCTATATGCAACATCATCCCCAGACGCCTCTTGTGACCTTCCTGACTTCCTGGGTCCCTTTGTGTAGCACTGACCCCAGACCCCTCCTCCCAGTATCTGAGTCTGACTTCCTAGGTCACGTACTCTGTCTATGCACTAATCCCAGATGCCTCCTCCCTGTACCCGGTCCTAGCCTCCTACGTCACTCCCTCCCCCTTGGTGTGCTAAACTCAGACAGCCCCTTCCGGTATCTGACCCTACAATCATTGGCTAGTAAGCGGGCTGGGGAGGAGGGGCTAAGCAGGTAGTTAGGAATGAGCGTGGTCAGATCACATGCTCGCTCTCTCTCTTGGCTCCTGCTCTGTTGCTCTGGCCTTGCTGCTTGGGCTTGCTGTGATGGCTTGCTGTGATGGCCTCTGAATAAAGCTCTGGTGTTGGCGCCTCCCGATGGCTTGTCTCTGTGTGTTTATCCGGCTGAGAACCGAAGACTCGGAAGTGAGTATGACTCTGGCAGCCTGCTCCTCATAGGAGGAGAGGGTCGGCGCGGCCGGTACACTCCATCATCTAGCACCACACTATTCATACACGGATTGCTTACAGCAAATGGGGAAATTTTAAATGTTGTGGATAAGTTCACTTACCTTGGAAGTATACTTTTCAGGGATGTACACATAGATGATGAGGTTGATACACACATTGCCAGAACTAGCCCAGTGTTTGGGAGGCTCTGAAAGAATATGTGGAGGAGAAGAGGTATTAGGCTGCCTACCACACTGAAGGTCTACAGAGCCATTGTGTACCTCATTGTTGTATGCTTGTGAAACCTGGATAGTATACCAGCGCCATGCCAGGAAACTGAATCATTTCTATTTGAATTGTCTTAGGAAGATTCTGAAGATCACCTGGTACCAGACACTGAAGTCCTTTCTCAAGCTCAACTGCCAAGCATTCAAACTCTACTGCAGAGGGGTACAACTCCAGTGGGCTGGACATTGTTGTTTGAATACCAAAAGTACGTTAGCCTACTAGAACTCACACAAGGTAAGCGCTCACACACAGGTCTGAAGAAGTGATACAAGGAAGCTCTCAAGCTCTTTCTGAAGAACTTTGGAGTTGATTGTGAGACATAGGAGACACTGGCATAGGACCTCCCAGCACGGTATGCCTGTATCAAAGAAGGTGCTGTGTTCGATGAGCAAAGCAGAATTGTGGTAGCTCGAAAGAAATGACAATCGAAAATTTGGACATCTCCACTCTAAATGTTCATACAGACTATTTGTGCCCAACCAAGCCTTCTGAGCTTGTATTGGCTGGATCAGCCGCAGTCAGACACACTGTATCTTGACCCTGACATAGTGACACCATTTTGGTCCTCTTCGAGCACAAAGGACAAGAACTGAAGGATTCAACAAGCCACATGTGAGTAGCCTTATCTTTCTGGATTAGGGCTCAAATCCAGGCATCATAGTGTTCTAAGGATCTAAAATGTCCCCAAGATCTCTTCTAAAGGTCTTAGGATATATTCTGAGCCTCAAAATTCCTTTCTGAAGGGGCAGCTAGGTGGCGCAGTGGATAGAGCACAGGCCCTGAAATCAGGAGTACCTGAGTTCAAATCCGGCCTCAGACCAAACACTTGACACCTACTAGCTGTGTGACCCTGGGCAAGTCACTTAACCCCAATTGCCTAAAAACAAACAAACAAACAAACAAACAAATTCCTTTCTGATGGATTTTGTTCTGGCTAGGGCTCCCCTGGCCCAAGGATAGATGACTGTATTCAGAATAAAACCTCTCTCCTTCTGGGAAGGATTCCCTTGAAACATACACTGTGACATGTCATACCATATGCGGGTAAAATTGGGTCTGCTAGGGGCACAGAGGTTGCCAGGGGCCAATCTTAGGGCCCTCATTCTGGGAGAAATGAAAACACATTGGAAAAGCTCCTGAAATGTTTTCCCTGCCCTCCCCCCCCCACTAATCTCTCTCCCTGGCATCCAAATGGAGAAAGAAGTGAAAATTCTTCCCACCAATCATATCCAGAGATAGAATCAGTGAGGGAATGGTTGTCAAGGAAACAGGCTATCCAATGCTGAGCCAATAACTCCTTCTATGGAGCATCTTTGGTTCCACAGACAGACTAAATGGAGATGTTGAAATTCTTCCCTATAGATACAGCACTCTCACACCTCTGGCTTCGAGTTACAGCACGGAGCCCTCCCCTATTCTTAACCCATGCATCTAGGATGGATGCCACCAGCCCAGAACAATCTAATTTACTCCTATCTGTAAAAACTTCAGGGAACCATGGTTCCCAGGGAGTAGGGAGTGGGGAGGCGGGGTGCGGGGCAGGAACTACAGCTTCATAACCTAAAAATGTATTTTATTTTGAAGTTGTGCTTTGGATTCTCCCCAATCCAACCTTTGTTGAGTGACAGCCTTATGTTCATACAAAGCATTTCCAAGCATACATACATACATTATTCCAGTTATCAACACAATTGTTTTAAAGAATATACCATTTTACACAAACGTTACATACAAGTCATACGCCACAACATTGCATTTCCCTGGAAGATCTAATATCTCTTCTGAATAGGAAGTACATCTATACCAGCCCTTCCAAAGTGGTCTGTTCATTCCTCCGCCAGCATCATCTCATCTCTGCAGGAGGAACCCTGGCTCCCTGGGGGACGGGGCTGGGGCCAGCATGCTGTTGGGTGGAAATTCATTGTTCTTTTCTTTCAGGTAGGGTGCAGGCCCTACTGTACAACACAAGGACTAATTCCTGTTCCTCCCCTTCAGAGTTCACAACACACACCACAGAGGCGGCGGGATGTCTCTCACGTGTGTGCCGCTGGTTTGGGCCAGGGTACTCAGCAGAGGGCTCTCTCTGCAGGGTCCCTTGGGTTGCTGGCTCCCAATTTGGTGTAAAAATCACAGTGTGCCACCTCCATTCTGGCCGATTGCACAGTGCCCCGCCAAGATGGGCTCTCTCCCCACTGGCTCCGAGTCCCCTTGGCAGGACCAGATATCTCCACGGTGCCAGAAGCACCAGAGATGGGGAAGACAACGCCACCCCCCACCCCCTAGGGGCATGGAGGGCTGGCTAAGACTTTGAACTGTGGGTTCCCATTCACACACTGCTCAGCTCATGATGCCCATCAGCAGATGGATGTTGGCTGGGTGGGACGGGGAGTGGAGGGGATGTAGAGGACACAAAAAGAAAGAAGGCAAGAAGTAACAGAACAGATCCAAAGACTTTGTTTTGAGAAAACTTCTCCACCCTTTCCTGGAATTGGGGAGGGTAGGAGGAAAATGGAAGGTGTGGGTTCCAACTCAGATCATTGGGTGAAGAGGATCTCCAAGCTGTCACCTAAGGAATGTAGAGTGAAGGATGAGGCTCTCCTTGCTCCGACGGAAAAGGATCCCCAGGGGGGACAGATCCATTGGAGGCTCAGGGCTTAGAACAAACCATCCCTTTTGGGAGCTACTAAACAGAGCAGCTGACTGCTCAACGAGTCCAGTGGTTCTAAGTCATCTCTTCCAGGTCTGGTCATGTCACCGAAGGAATCCACCTCTTGGGGCCTTGGCCCTCCATGTTCCAAAGCTTCTTTCTGCTAAGTGCCTCCTCACAAAGCTCATTTCTTTATGAAGGATAAAGGAATGCTACCTCTGATAGATCTGACTCCAAACCATTTAAAAAAAAAATGGTGATTTAGGATAGGTGTTTTGAGCCAAACATTGGAAAATTTAGGTTTCTCTCCCAAAAGACAACTACCACATATCTCTCTGAAACCACAGAAAAGTTATCAGGTAAAGAATATGACTCCAAACCAGAAAACACAGCTTCTGTGGTTCTAAGGTAACACATGGGGTTGGGCCTTAACTCATCTCTTTATCTGAGACCCAGGAGCTCTAAGCGGCTTGGCCTTTCACCCCAGTATTCCCGGCACAGAATGATATCAGGGGAGAGGTAAGTAGCGGGTAGGATTTGGGAGGCTGGGCTAGAGCAGATGGTGAAATCATCTTGACCTTTTGTGTGGGCCGTGGGAGAAGGATCGGGGAAGGAAACTGTTGGCCCATCAGTCCCTTCCTTATTCACAGGCTCAGTTAACCTACTCAGCTGCTGATAGTGTCTTCAGATTTCAGTCTCAGGGAGACTTTTTGGTTTGTGGAATCAATATACAACCAAGACAGGTATTCCTAGATGGCTGTTGACAGATTTGGCCAACAAGTGGCTCTCAACATCGGACAATGGCTCCCCAAGCCCCCCCCCCTTCTACCGGGAGGCACTGGGTGGTAACTAAAGCCAGGAGACACAGGCTGAAGGACAGTGGGCAGCAACTTACAAGTGGCATCCGAGTCACCTTGCTTCTAGGGGCCAAACCTACTTTGAAATTTCACTGGATCTCTTGGAGCCAAATAGATTGATGACTGACTGACTTCAGGACAATAAGTCTTTGAGTCTTAAGTGCCCCAAAGGAGGACGAGAAGAACAACATGCCACTAGCTAACTTTCCCAAACCTGCCCTGAAGACCATGAAACTCTCCTAAAACCATTTTCAAGGGTCCAGGTACTAAAACCATCTTCAGTGGGATTCCTTCTAGTGTAGAAAATGGAAGTAGGATGCCCCTTCTCCCACCTAACGTGAATGTATCATTCAGGTAATTTTTACAAGGGATTATTACTTACTACAGAGTTTGGTTGTAGTTATGGAGGATGAAGGGGACAGATGTAAACACCAACCAACCAAACCACATCAGTAAAAAGAGGCTGAAGAGAGAAATCCCCTAAGCCCACGTGGAGCTCGGGGGTCAAATCCCATCCTGATTAAGTTTCATTTAATGAGAGATTTCTATGGCTGAGTTCTCCTGTCCCAGACAAAATAGGGTTTGTAACGGAAACAAACAGACCCTGGTGGTCACTGTGTGAACTGCCACAATAACTTACAAAGAGACACACAGCCATGGGTCACGGAACCAGGAGTGTCTACACATGCCAGAGACTAATCTACAACTGTTGGCGTGTGTGTGTGTGTGTGTGTGTGTGTGTGTATGTGTGTAATGAAGCAGAGACTATATGGTTCATTTTAACCAGTACCCAAACATGGTGTTACTGAGAGGTGGGTGTATTAGCAGCCAACCACTTTGGCAAGGCATCCTGGGTGACTTGAGGAGGACTGAGATTCGAGCCACATCTTTACTGTTTGCCTTGCCAGATTTCACAGTGACCTGATAATGGAAAGATCTATTTCTGGCTATTGCCTAAGACTGGTATATACTGTAGCTGGCTGGATTATGACTGACCAAGGGAAGCTAAGGAAGGGGGCCAGGGAACAGGTGGGGGTGGGCAGGGAAGGAGACAGGGAGAGCTTCATTCTCAAGGGTTTGGGCGGCTGGGAAGTCTATTCCTGCAGGAATAACTTAGAATCTAATTTTCAGCTGAAGTCCCCAAGCTAGTTAAATAGGAAGATTTTAATAACAGTCTCTGGTTCCTCAAGTCCCCTTGTCTGGAACAATCGGATGGTGTCCGTCAGACCGTACAAGACTTGTCAGTGGGCTGTGGGGATGCTGACGAGTTGACGCCAGGACTGGTGGCGTTGGTTTTGGGGAAGACCACCGGCTTAGGCCGTGTGGCTGGTGGCTTGACCGGGGCGGCCATCTTGACTGACTTGACCGGCCGGAAAGCGCAGGGGATGTCCCCAGCCGTACTGGCGCTGCGCTGGAAGGCGGGTTCAGGGTCCTTGAGGAGCTGGGTGTGCAGGGGGCTAGAGGGTTCTGAAGTAGGTGCTACCACCGGAGAGGTCTTTAGGGGCTCCAGGGTGTCCAGGACCACGTCAGGCGTGTGCTTCACGTTGCTTTGCCGCTCGAGCTCCCGGAGTTCATTCAGGGCAGAATTCATCGTTGCCTCAATGTCCTGAAAAGTACAGAGGAGAAGATGAGTCTGGAGGTGTGGAACGTCACCAAAGATCCCGTTTTACTGCTGCAGGTCAAATCTCGCAAGAACCAATTTCAAGGTGGGGTGGGGAGGGGCGGGGAGGGGGCTGGGCAGGTAAGGGGTATCAAGATTTCTGCGCTGAAATTCTTGAGTCTATCCAATAGTGCTCAGAGGAAGTGCACCATCTACTGGGGCTCGGAAATACGTCTCTTTCATGTGACCATCATCATTACAAAATTGGTACTGAGATCCGACCTGCAGTCCCCTGGGACTGGGAGTCACCAAACTCTAACCCTGGTGAAAGAAGGACAGGTCTTACCCATCGGGGATTGAGGAAAGGTCCAATAGCTCTGCTCCCTGCCCACCACCTGGGGACTGCACAACTATGGCAGGAGAGTCCAGCGTTAATCATGCTGTTCTCTTCTATCCATCACTGTCAAGAGGGCACTGTCCAGGAGGGGGAGCCAAAGCCCACTTAGGTGAATTGCCTTCTGTAAGTTACAATGGAAACCAGCTCAGCAAACAAGCAGCATCACTAGCTGGGGACTCATGAGAGAACCGAAGGACCTTTGTCTGCAAGCCAGCTGCCTCCCTAGGAGACCTCCCTGCTCCTCACCTCCCTCCCCTCCGGCAAGCTCGTGTCTGGCCCCCCTGCGCCATCACAGGAATCCCGCTTGGGGATTAGGTCTGCACTGATAGGCTGGCTGTTCCAGGCCAGGGCCCATCAAAGCTTCTCTGTGATGGAGCGTGAGATGAGCTTTCTGTTGGCAGCAGCTCAACGCCACTCAGCCCTAAGATGTTCCCAGACTTGAAAACAGGCTCCAGGACTCCAGCGCTCTTCCTGCCCCATCTCTGCAGCCAGACCCTGTCCCAGCTGGGACCAAGCCCCTCCGTTCCTACTGACACCTGTCCAAAGAAGGGAGCTGGGAGGAGTCCCATGGGGGAAGGCAGCTTACAACCATGACCTCACACACAGAGACAGACAGCTAGAGGCCTAGCAAAGCGAGAGACACGTCAGGCACCCAGCTGGACAGGGTCTGACCAAGAAGACATTCCTTGGGAGCGCACCACAGCCCAGCCAACAGAGACTGCCTCTGTCTTCCCCGGGGGCAGCGGGGATCTTAGCTCTGCTAAAAGCAGGACAGTCAAGGGCAACAGGAAGCCCCTCGTACCCACCTGGACTAATGAAAATTATAGAGCTGAGGGAGACGTCTGAGTACACTGCTTGGAGTGGCTGCGGCCGTCGGATTTTTAAAGATGGGGTTAGCCCTCTATCATTTCATGGAAAACAAGAAGTCAAAAGGATGGACTAGAGATGTAAGGAGGTCCCTTGTGATGGGGAACTGGCCTCCGTTCCTCCTGGGAGACTTATCTACACCCCAAGATCTCGTCCCCTTTAGGCCCAAGGACCAGCTGATCATTGTTAGGTTTCTCTGGGCAGCGTCTGGTCGGCAAGGTCAGGGAATGCCCTGGGGTATGACAGGGAAAGTGGGGAGGGGATAGAATGAAAGGAACGTAATCAGGTATAAATCTGAAACCGAAGGTGTCACACACATTTGGCCAATTCCACTAACACGTCCTGAGGTCTCGGTGCCTAACTCCCCAGAATTACAAAACCCCGAAGGGGGACAATATATCCGGCGTGACACGTGTAGGCACTAGGCTAGAGAAGTGAGAGTTTTGCCAAGAGGCAACAGTTGCGCAAATGCACATATATAGTTAAGAAGCCAACTTTATTCGACTCCATTGTGGCCCTTTGGAGAAGGGGTGCTAGCGAATGACGCTTGTCTGAAGGGTTGCAGCACCTCCAGACGTACATTGGTCACCTGGTCAGACACATCCCTAAGCACTCATTATGTTCCTTGCTCTGAGGTCGGGACTGACTCTGCATGAGGCTACTGTGAGTGACAAGGGGAAACTCCCAATCCACCATTCTCCACCAAACTCCAGGTTTTACCTGCGCGATAACCTCAGGGTCCATGGGCCGATGGTTGTTGAAGCTCTTGGACCTCCCTGCCGTTACTGTCTTCCGGATCTGAGGACTGTCCAGTCGATTCTTCAGAGACGAGTGTCGGCTGATGGAATTGAGACCCCCGTGCCCACTGGCAGAACACTTCTCGGGCCCCTCCTTGGGGAGACTCTGGCTGCTGACAGGCTGGGAGGAGGGACGGCAGCTGGCTCCCCCGGGCCCTGGGGAGGAGGAGTCCAGCAGGGGGCTGCTTAGCCCATGGCCCTCGCTCTGCCGGAAGGCTTTCCTGATGTTCCCAGATTCTGGCCGCTTCCTCTGCCTTCAGTCACAAACAGAAAGACAAGTGTGAGCAAGAGCTGGCTCGGGTTCCAGCACGCCCATATCCAAGGAGAGGCGGGAAGAGGAAGAGGGATGAGTTCCTGTCAACCAGTATTTTTCCAGGGAGTGGGTAAAGGGCCACAGAGGGGGTTCTCGCCAAGGCTCCACTGTCCCACTTCCTTAATGCCTTCATTATCCCCACCCTCCCTACCCCACCCCTCCAAGCTTGGCAAAGGAGAAATGGATACTTACTGGTTGGTGGTGTGCTTTGAGCTCCTGAGATGCAAAAGGCTATGCAAAGGGAAAGTCTGATTATGTGAAATATGATAATGGGGAGAGAGTCTCGGACTCCTAGAGATGCCCTTACTGTGGCCTTTCATTTATTTATTTTTTTAAGCAGAGACAAGGTTTAAACGAGGAGAACTTACTCTGTTATTACGGGGACAGAGAAGGTAAGGTGGAAGGGAATGTTTTCCCCTCAACTTTTAGGGCCCTCCTCCCAAAAATCATCAACACAAGCAGGGTGAAATCATTACAAGATCTGGCATAAGGCTTAAAATGTGAAGACAAAAGAAAGTTTCTCAAGGGACTATAATACTGGAGGAGTTAAGGACAAATTTTATGAATTCTGATTTTTTTTTTACTCCTTGAATCACCAAGGATGAGATTAAACTTTGGCTCATGGTCAATTCATTTCAGGCCACTTATGGCTCTGTGTAAACGCTATAATTAAATTAGATTGTCTGGCAATCTTGTGGTTACTGGGCACTGTTATAGAGCTAGCCAGTGTTCACTTGGACGTAGTTACAAAGGAACCAAATGAGGAAAACAGATTTATAGGGGGATGTAAAAGAAATCGCTTTCTGGGTCAGAAGGGCAGTTATGAAGCTCTGTTCCCGACTCCACTATTGGACAAGCTGGGGTGGGGATGCGAAGGGACAGAACTGAGGACAGGCAACGAGAAGAGGCCCTGCTTGGGGTCCACTGGGGTGGTGCCAGGGCTCAGGGCCACATCTATTGGTGAGGGAAAAGGCCTCCCAAAGACAACTCAGGGTAATGGGAACAGCTCTAGCCCAGGAGCTGGGAGAACTGCATGCACCTGGGCTTCAGGCCTCTTATCTGTAAAAAAACAAAGGGCAGGGGAGGGGTAATGGTGGTGGTGGTGGGAATGGACCAGAAGATCCTTGGGGTCCTTTCCAGCTTCAACATTTTATGATTCTGAGTCTTCTTTTCCTTTTTTTTTTTTTTTTGTCCTGACCTGTGATTTCACTGGCATAGAGAACTTCTGGTAAGGAAAATTCATTTTACAAGAACAGATTAGCAACTGCTCTGCAACGTATAACCTTAGAGAGTTAGTATCTGGGATGACCAGAGGGCCAGTGACTTGCCCAGGGTCACACAGCTAGTACATGTCTGAGTCAGGACTTGACCCTTGGTTTTTCAGACTCTGAGTCCAAATGGCTTTTTTTCCACTAGACGAAGTCACTGCTCCTGGGTCCTGATGGCAGCCCTCAAGTAGATTTGGGTCCTGACTTTGTTGTTTTTGTTCTAATTGTTGCTTTTTGTGCAGTCCAAACAGGATGGCTGGAGTTTGGGGTCTAAACTGCCATAAGATTTCCTGCAAAGGCTCATATGCCATGCCCAGTGACTGTTCTGCTCCCTACCTATTTGTTTGGGAGTGGGGAGAAAGCCAGGGGCACAAAGTGGTGCAGAGGAAAGAATGCTGAATTTGAACTCAGAGAACCTGCATTGGAAGCCTGGTTCTGCTCTTTGTTCCTTGTGTGACCCTGGACAATCACTTAACCTTTCTGGGCCTTGGTTTTCTATGCATTCAGTGACTGGCTCAGACTGGGTGGCTAGATCCCTCTCCAGACCTAAATCTATGACATTATGGTGAAGGGAGATAAAACTTCGGGGTCCTCCACCCCCCCCCAAAAGGAGGGAACTCAAGTAAACTTCCCAGAGGTTTGGGCTCTGCTTTTTGCAAACTTTTAACTGCTGAATTTCTTCTTCCATGAATTTCCTTCATACTAAAAGCAACAACTAAGCTGGTGGCTTACAAAACCACACACCTACACAGTCACCTTCTCCCCTGTTATTGGCTTAATTACAGGCTGGGATTATTGTGATTAGAACTTTATAATTAACACAACCTTGTAAATAAAGAACGAAAATAGGATTAGCCCACCATGATTTTTATTAGCCTGCCTTCTCACCAGGGTAGTGAGTTTGGGATTGCCCTTTGGGTTGGGGAATGAATGAAATCCTCATTGTTTTTCATTTACTGGCTTAAATTACAAATAGTTCTAAATAGGGAGGTAAGTGGATATTTCCAAGATGGAATTAGCATAACTGATTTCCCCAACTTGAAGTTCAAGAGAAAACAAATCCCCTGACCGTGCCCCTTCTAATGACTAGCTGGAGGAAACAAAAAAAAAAAAAAAAAAGGCAGAAAGATCTAGGCGACCTGATATGGTTTAGAAACAACAAGCGCATTTATTCTCCTTCCAGTTTCAACGTCCAGAGGCTACAGTTAACAGGTTTTCCTTGTGCAAATCATTTCATTCTTCCAAAGTCATATGGGAATAAAAACTATGCATCATTGCTAGTTCATATTCACGGAGCATGCCCTAGGGGCCTGCCGCCATCTTACTGGCACTGTCCCAAGTTTCAGGGTCTAGTAGAGGAGGTGATGGATCGAGGAGTTCATGTCATGCCCCTTGAGGAGGCAGAGATGAAACTAGTTGTCCAACACCCGGAATGTCCCCTGGGGAGGCCAGGGAGCATGGATATAGAGTCAGAGGCAGGGAATCCTGGGGTGGGCAAGTGGAAGACCCTAGCTTACTGCCAGTGTGACGACGGAAGCTGGGAATCACAGTCAAAAGCCTGTTTTTGGAAGGAACAACAAATCTGCAGTAAGCCTGAATAACGAAGCAGGGCGGATAAGGCTATGGCCGTGTGAAGACTGCCACATCTTCTCTTCTGGTGTGAAAGGGCAGAATGACATGGGAGTGGGATGTGGAGAGGGTGGTCAGGAAAGAGGCAATGTGATCTCTTCCTCCATAGGAGTGAACACCGAGAGCAGGGAGCAGAACAGACAAACAACATTTAATCAAACATGCCCATCATCAACATCAGCCTAGTACAAAACTAACAAGGCTTTTAGCCTTCGGAGAAGAAAGAACCTATTATTAGGTAAGAGTGAGGAAAGCGACAGGACCAAAGAAGTCCCCCCCTCAGCAGAACAGCTTTGGTCCATGTTGCCTACTTGGCCACTGGCCACTCTTGAGCTTTGGATAACAGCTGCAGACCTAGGATTCCCAGGTGGGTTCCTGGTGACAGACACTGTAGGGACACAGAGAAAGAGAGCGCCCCTTTGTAGCATGACGGTGGCTAGCAGGAGCCTTGACCTATCACTGAAGCTTGCAGAAGCTTCCTCGCCCCCATCCATCTAGCCAGCAGCAATGAAGGCATGCGGATCGTTAGCCTGGGAGAGCTGAGTGTCATTTAGCAACCTCCCTATGTGCAGCGCAGGAATGGAGGAGGGTCAGGGTTAGACCAGGGGGTGAAGCTTGGTGTTAAAGAGTCGGTCAGGACAGCAGAAAATGAAAAGCAGCGCTTACTTGTTGATGTTTGCAAGATAAATATCGGCTACATGACCCCCACTGGGACAGCTGGCCCCCGCTCTGGCTGTCACCTTTTCTTCAGGTGGCTCACAAATGACCTCCATCTCAGACTTGGGGCTCGACCTCTCCGCGACACCATCCTCGCTGGGGGAGAAGGGGTGGGCAGGCAGGGAGGAGGGAAAACAATAATAACACAAAAAGCAGTGTTAAATTAGCAAGATGGCCCCCCCCCAACACACACACACATATACACTCCCCAGCAGAGCTCCAAGATGGCGGCAATACCCAGTGGCTCTGGGTAGGCTGGCCCTGTGCAGGGAAAGGAGGGGCAGGAAAGCAGGGAGTTAGGAACCTAGGAGCTGATCGGAGTTATTTTAAATAAAATAAATAATCCAGCTGAGTTCTGTAGGCCCTTGGCTCCTCAGGAAAGCATGGCAGGATCCAGCTAGAGGAAATCTGGATCTGAGGCATCTGCCTTTTACCCCAAGGCCAGGTTGGCTGGGCTGGGACAACCTCCCGGAGGAGGAAGAGACATGTCAAGGTTGCTGCATATCTGCTCAGGCTTTGGAGATGCTGGCGTTAAGGCAGGAGACCCTCACACTCCATCGGAGCAAATCTAGCCCCACTAGAGCTTCCAAGCTGGTCCCAGGTTTCTCCACTGCTCTCCTGGCCCCTCTGGCTACTGGTCATATAGGAGGATGACAAGAAAGCCCCTTCTCCCCCACAGCTCATCTGCTTGATCTTGTAATGAAGTCAAAATGCTAAATTTAGGAAGGTTCTGGATGCATAGATCACCACCAGATTTGCGATGTTATCAACAGAGGGAGGATGTTCCCTGCAGAACAAGTCAGGGACAGGCTGGGAGGGTGAAGACTCATTCAGGATATCAACCTTTAAAAAATAATATTAAGAGAAGGACTATAAAGACTGGCAGCACAATATCCAAGGGGAGGACAATGGGAACAGGGGACCAGGGGTCCTTCTCAGGCTGGGCTCCAGGTCAGGCAGGACTTGTAGCCTGGGGACCAGGGTTGGAAGGTATGGGACAGGGAATCTCTAAACAATGCCATTTCCCTCTAAGCCCGTTTCCTTCGCAGGTGGAGCCCATCTGTAAAACTTCTTGAAGGCCAGCCTGATTTCCCCTTCCTTTCTAGCTGCTCCTCCCCCAATCAACCTCACCTGGGTCACTGAACTAAACTGGGTTATTTCAACAAGGTTACTTAATCCCTGTACTTTCTAGAAGGGCAGGAAGAACCTTCATCACTAACGCTCACATCCCTGGCTTGGCTTTTTTTTAGCCAAAATACAATTTTGTCTATAAGTAGGAAAATATTATAAATAAGATCATCGGATAGAGTTAATGCATACTTGCTAAAAACCAGAACACCCTTTCCCCGTGAAAGGGTGGAGATTGTCCAGATCAGAAAGAAAATGTTCTCTCAGTCTAGGAAGGGGATCCAGGGAGTTGTTTGGTGACACCTGCCTTCTTTAGCACTCTTCAGGCATACACATGCCAAGTGGCTATTCAGAGAATTAGTTAGTGGACTGTTTTGGGGGATGGTGAGTCTGGGGACTTCCAGACCATTGTCCCCAGACTGAGGAGAAGGCTGACATCTCGTGACTCTCAGTTTCTGGCAACCTTCACTGAGAGTCCGTCTCCTATAGGCTCATCTTGGAAGTGGCACCAGTAACCCTGGCCCCTTGGCCTGAGGGCCCAACCTACGTGTCTTGGACCACGATGTACTGATGAGGGATGAGTCCATCAATGCCATTGTGTCGGCCCTCCCACCAGTCATCAGAGGCCCTGTGGTAGAGCAGCAAGGAGGCCCCCTTCTTGAAGGACAGTTCTCGGGCTGTCCGGCCGATGTAGTCAAACTTGGCAATGGCCTCAATGGGCTCACACTCTGAAAAGGACAAGAAAGAAGGAAACAAATAGAATGAATAAAGTTTTAGGGATTGGGCAAGGCTCTGAATTCCTTAATCTGTAGAGGTCACTGGTACTCAGCTCCTGATGAGGAAATCCTCTGCAAGGATACTCGTGAATGGATCTTTGCTCCATTACAACCATCCATTAGGTTATATATAACCATCGCATAAAGGGCTGCACATGACAAGAGGTGACCCTGCTCATCCTTCCCTAGCCCCTGCATTCCCTGAGGGAGAGTGCAGTTAGTAGGATGGGCCTTCAGAGCCCTTTGGCTCATGAGTCTATGTAAAGTCAGCAAAGAGTAGCCTTGAAGCGAATGCTCTCAAAGGATAGCTGCTCTTTGCTCTCCACTGGCCTTTCTGGAAGACGTTTCTATCTACTCCTCAATAACCCTTCCTCTTTGACAGTTCATGTGGTCTGTGCATACTGCCCTCTTCCCATCCTTGTTTCTGTTATGTACATATCACTGGTCTCAATATCCCATGAACTTAAGCACCTAGGTCATGGTTTTCCAATCCATTGTGTCCCCCTCATTCTTGGGATTGTGGGAAAAATTATTACACTATTTAAATCCAACCTTACATGATTAAAGGTTGTCCACACTCAGAATGTTGACTGACTCTAGTAACTCTAGGAATGCCAGAGATGGCCACAAGGTATTTCTGATTCCCCCAGCTGGGATCCACCCAAAGCATTCTTGTTTTGGGCTACCACACTCAGGAACTTCTGAGGGCTCCACTCTTCTGTTCGAGCTTCTGTTTTGGGTTACAGTTACTCCTATCTGTCTCAATCTGCTTTGCTTTCAGGTTGCCCTCTCAGCAAAACTGCTTAACTGAGTATGTGGGGTTCCTATGTGGGAAACCTTTCTCAAAATCCTACATAATGTCAACCTTCCAGAATCTGGGGAAAGGAAACCACACTTCCTTTCTGGCTCTCTCTCCTCTACCAAATGATCTAATAAATTTCTTTCTAAAACTATTTCAGCTTTTGGGTTCTATTCTTGCAAACAACAGAGCTTCTGTATTCACAGTAACAACCACTCAAACATCCAAAATTCCCCTGATGTCAATGGCTTCCTCCTCTATTCCTTTCCAGCCCTACACCAGCATGATCACACCTTAGACTTCACCATCACATGGAACTACATCACCTCTAAGACTCAGTATTTAGACATTCCCTGTCCAACCACGACCTTCTAACCCACTCCCAACCCACCTGATTTTTGCTCTCACTGTGATTTCCGGTCATTTGACGTGTCCCTGTTCTTTCTTTTTATTTTTGCTTGTCTCTATACCCTGAATTGACACCCCCTGCCCCAAAAGGTTAATTTAACATATGACTGGCCACTGCTGTTGAATCCTTCATTCCTCTGACTTTCCGCTGTTCCTAAGCTGTTAATGCTGTTCCCTAGGCAAATCCCACCAGCTGAAGGTTGCCACTTCTGGACTACTGAGCACTGATGGGGAAAGTCTCATAGTTAAGCTGATTTGCCTCACTATGTTGAGGTACATAACCTCAACAGGCCTATCGTTTTATTTTTGTTGACTCATTTTCCAAAACAACTGTTTGAGATCTCTCCTTCTCTCCTGCAGCCCCTTCCCGCCCTCTTGTACAGCAGATGACTTGGCCTCTGACTTAGGAGACTGAGACCATCCAATGAAACAACCTCGACTCCCCTCCTCAAAACTTCTTTGTAGCATTGCCAGGTCTTCTCCTTCCCTCGTTCACAGAAAAAGGGGTATTCCCAAACTTCCCTCTACCGTTAAAGGCACTACCTTCATCCTGGTCACCCAGGTTTGAAGCATGGCATAATCCTCCAGTCCTCACTCACATTCACTCCACAGATCCAATCCACCATCACACCTTGCTGCTTTTCTACCTTCACATCACAACTCATACGCTTCCCCTTCTCTCCATTCACAAGCCCCAGTGCGGCCCTCATCAACCCCCCGGATGACTGCCTTCCAATCAGTATCCTTAAGTCTCTCCCTACTCCAATCTGGACTCCAGTCAGTTGCTGATGTGATCTTCTTAAAGCTCCTCCCTCACCAGACCCCCACTCAATACACTTCAATGGCCCCCTACTACCTCAGGAACAAAACTGAATGCCGTTTGACACTTAAATCTCTTCATATCCTGATTCTTTCCAACCTTTCCAAGTTTGTACACTTGAATCCATATGCTGTACATTCCAGTTGTTCTTTACACATGACACTCCATCTCCTGCCTCCCTGGTGCCTTTGCAAGGCTATCTTCCATGGCAGGGGAATGTATTCCTTCTTATTCTGTCTGGATTCCAGCAAGACTCAGTTCAAATGCAACTTTCCTTGGGAGGCCTCTCCCAGTGCCCTTTCTGTGACCGGTGCCTTTCCTCTGTAATATGTAAATAACTAATCATTTTAATAACGAAGTACATACCTTCTATTCACTCTATACATATCTGGTATGTACTTAGTTGTTGACATGCTCTCTCCCCCCATTAGAGTGTCAGCTCCTTGAGGGCAGGGTTGTCTTTGTCCTGCTGTGTAACCCCCGTGCTCTACATAGTGCCCAACACCTAGGAAGCACTCAGTGAAGATGCTTGGTGACCAACTCACACCCTGGGGCCTTTGTTCAGGACTCCTTTTCCTGGAGCTCTTTGCAGTCTACAGTAACCCTGCTGACCACCTCCTCCCCTAGACCCTCTCTCCTTCCCAGGCTCCTGGGACATCACATAACTCCTCCTCTATAGCCTTCACCAACACTTCATCTTCTTTCTGACCCTTAGGGTGGATGTTCCCGAAGGCTCTGTCCGTGGTACTCTTTTTCTCTCCCTGTCTCCCTAGGCAACCTTGCTCCCTTTCTTGGCTTCCTGATCTCCATTTCCAGCCCTGATCTCTCTTCTCAGCTCCAGATCCACACATCAAATTGCCTACAGGACTCTTAAATTCTGTTATGCTGTGTGACAAGAAGGATGACTACTTATATATGAGATGGTTTTCTAGGTTCTACTCCTGGATGACAGATGTGTCCCCAAACCAGAGAGGAATTAAAGATTTTATGAGTTCCTCTGCACCCTCCCCTCGATACTGCACTTTGAGCCATCTGCCTGGGAGAGCAGAATTCCCAGGAAGGTGGGAGGCCTAGAGCGCTCAGCAGAATATCCTGTTTCCTCCTCACCCCTGGAAAATTTGGAGGTGCCCTCTTGGCTGTTGAGACTTCCAGAGCCCAAGTGAGCCAGACAGGGTGATGGGGAGCTATTGGAAGTAGGGGGGAGCAGTATATCCTGGCAAGACAGGTCTTAATAAATCAGAAGCAATGCAGAGAGGCCCTCAGATGACAGCTGAGCATTCCACTTCTCAACTCACATTAGGCCAATCGACTGCCTAAAGGCCCTTGTATGTCTGCACCTTTGGAAAGGGTCGATTTTTCCAGTCGGTGGGCTTGCAAGCATGTGGTTGATTCATCCTGGCTCCCACTCTTACTCTGTTTTATTTCTGTTTTGTACTTGGCATTCAGTGTCTCCATTCTCTGGGACGGTTTTTTTGCTTTGTTTTGTTCTTTAAATGTGCTCTGTATTGCTTTAGCATCTTGTTACTTGGCACTGAGTGTGACTGGTGATTGGGAACCAGCTGGAAATCACTAGGAACTTAGGTTGGAGGGCGGAGGGACTAGGGAGCCGGCAAGGGAGTCGGGAATGGGACAGCCAAAGTATGCAGCGGGAGGAAATCGACATGGCTTAGACTCTGCATCCCCTCATTTGGACATATGATTAGAACTTAAACTATCTCAGAAAAGCAGCC
This sequence comes from Vombatus ursinus, assembly GCF_900497805.2. Lineage (NCBI taxonomy): Eukaryota > Metazoa > Chordata > Mammalia > Diprotodontia > Vombatidae > Vombatus > Vombatus ursinus. Next base: position 47,203,037 of record NW_020954576.1, read on the forward strand.
TCCCTCCAAAGATTGAAGCAAACAGAGGAACTGTTACTAAATACTCCAGCATGGCCTGGGCAGCACCAGACTGCGAGGGGAGCTCAGGCCACACGACCAGGCTCCCCTCCTCCCTGGGGTCCCCACTGGCTGAGCAGGAAGCAGGGCTGCGCACATACCATCGTCGCTGGTGTGGTGGTCCACGGTTATGTCCTGTGCTGAGTCTTCAGCTGAGGTAGTCTCTCCATGGGGGCTTTCACTGCAGCAGAACCAAAGCAAAGTCACCAAAAGCATCACAGAGGAGGAAAGTTGCCCAGGAGATGGGAGGAATCAGCATTTGGGGAGGACTTGCTGGTTTTCAGGGAAGGGCAGGGACCTCTGCACATTTTATGCCCCATAAAAGCTCAGTGCTGTGCTATGCACACAGCAGGTAGGTAACACGTCCTCCTAATAAACATTTTACAAGTAGGTTCCAGAGGTCATCTGAGCCAAGCCATCCCCTCAAGGCAGAACTAGACAAACTAGCTGAGGCAACCTGAGCTTCACACCCTTCAGCGTAAGAGACAGTAGGACAGACTAGCAAAGAGAAACCCTTCTGGGGCTGGTGGAGGGGTTTCTTTATGGCAATATGTAGGTAGCTCTCAATAAGCCACCACGTGCATTATTCAAGCTCTTCTAACTCTCTTCCTTCCCACCAGGCTTGCTGCCATTCTGTGGCTTCTGGACATCTCCACTGGTGGGGAGGAAAGACATGAGGGTGGAAGGCAGAGGCAAGGAGAAGAGGGAGAGGGGTGAAAGACAAGGAAAGTTCTTGGCTAGCATTGGGCTCTGGACTCTGGATTTTAATTATCCAAGTCCCTTCTGAGCTTGCCTGGACAGTAACTGGAAACTCTACCTAAACCCCGTCTTTCAGCTCAAATCTGATGAATGAGCCACTGAGGGACAGAGACCCTCAGTACAACCACCAAGTTTCTACATGATGAGAGACTGAGGGAAGCTCATCCATTTTCAGTGTTTCCTTCTTTCTAACAAATCTGGTTTCTTCTGAAAGCAAAGAAAGGGAGGAGGACTCTTGGGTCACCATGAGACAAGGTCCTCTGCCTTCTGCCTCTGGGTTATCCTCTCCCCTTAGGGTCCCATGACCCATATAAATCAGAGGGTTTCTGAAGTCTTCCTAGGTATGGAATCAGCCGGGTCTGAGGATGTTTGGAGAGAATCAGAAACCAAAAAGGAGAGACAAAGGGTGCTATAAACCTCCCTCTAGCCTCCTCTACCTCAGAAAGACCTTCGCATGCCATGACGGGGGTCCTTCCAGGGAAGACCCACACTTTGTTCTGCTAACACTGAAGGGCCAGGTTTTTCAGGCAGGCTGGGGAAGAAAAAATGGAATGGGACTGAGCTCCCTGCCGCCACAGGAATGCAGAGAAGCCTTGGCTCTCTCTATCTCCTCTGGCCTCTCTCCAGCATTCTCAGGACCCTAGCCACCCCTTCTGTACTCCCTCTAGCCTCCTCCTCCTCGAAATGAGACACGCTTTGTTTTTAGCTAGTCTCTTATCTAGGGCAGACTGAGGAAAGGATGAGAGATGACAATCTAAAGGACAGCCTATCCCCCTGCCTTTCCCACCTCAAGGCAAATGATTCTTGATCCATCAGATGCAATAGCCCCAAGTCTTGCCTGATGCTGTCAGGGCCCTTCCACCTGTTTCCTATTCCACCATAATCCTATGGTTTCCTCCCAAGGACTGACTAGTAAAATCTGCAAACATAGAGAAATTAGGCAGGGCAACGTGGAGACAACTGAGAGAATGTGCTTGCTGGTTCCTCCCTGATACAGGCCCCTTTCAGAGATCTTGAGCAGAGAGCCACTGCATACTGCTTTGGTGTTTGAGCACAGAAGGGAAGAGACCCTTCCCCATGCAAGGGCAAAGAAAGGGTCAGAAAGAGTCTAGGGCCCAGGAGTGTATCAAACATGGGAAGGGTACACCTGGGCACTGTGAGGAAGCCTTACTATTGGCCCTTCTCTTTCCCATTCCCTTAAGGTAGGTGAAACCTTGTCTGCCATATACACCTATGGTCGAGGGCAGGGGGTCTTAACCTGGGCTCTGTGAACTTGTTTTGTCAATATTTTAATAATGTATTTCAATATAATTGGTTTCCTTTATAATCACATGTACTTTATCTTATGCATGTAAAACCAATATTCTAAGAAGGGGTCCATAAGGGTTCAAGAGACTGCCAAAAGGGTTAATAACAAAAAAGAAAGTTAAGATTCTCTGGTCTTGGACTTTGTTCCAAAGTTTTCCAACAATTCGATCTCTCTTCTCCCACAGGGGTGGTGATGAGTGAAGAAGACAATCAGGTCCCTAAGTCCACAGGGACAGATACAGCATCTTGATGGCCCAAAGTGGGAACTGACCAAAAATCTTGAGGAAATTGACAAACATCCCTTTATCATTATTGTACTCACGGGCAAAGTTTGTTCCATCTTTTCTTTTACCTGAATGCTTGAGAAAAGTTAACAGGTTATCATATTTTATGATAACAGCACAGGAAAGAGCAAAGCCCAAATGAGGAATATTACTGACACTATACTACAGACATGTGACCCTTTTGGGTCTCCACCTGTGGGGGTCAGGGAGCAAGGCGGATCAATGTGGTCCCGAGACAAACAAATTCTCCTGGCCTCCCCTAACTGAGCTGATAACTGGTACTGAATTGGTTCCACGTGGATCCCTGGGCATGGGCTAGTTTACGTTTTCAGCTGAGGTTCAAAGAGTATTTGAGGAAGGGAGGGAAAGAGGTGAAGGAAGGAGAAATCTGAATGTAGCAGAAAGACAGGCTGTCCCTATTGTACTTAGCATTAGATGAGTAGTCTCAGGGGAGGTGGCTGAAGACCAGAGTTCCAGGATGATGAAGCTGCAAAACCACGTCCAGTGAGGGACAGATCCCAGAAGAAAGGAGGGATCACATCCAAGAGGGGGAGATGGGAACATGAGGCCCATCGTCAAGTATCCAAATGTTTGTTATGTGAAAAGGGCATCAGATTTGTTTTCTGCAGCTCCAACGCACAGAGTTGGAACCAAGGGCTCTATGTTCTAGGGTTTCAGATTTGGGCACAACATAAAGTCTGAAGCTCTCTGACTGCAGGATGAACTATCTCAAGAGGGAGTGAGTTGTCCACTACTCTGGTGCTTTAAGCAGAGGCTGGAGGACAACATGCCAAGGATGCTCTCAAGAGGAAGCATGGGAGAGGGATGAGATCACCAATGGCATTCCTCCAAACCTCAAGGATTCTAATGGCTCCCTCTACCACTTGGTAGCCATGTGATCTTGGCTGAGTCACTGGAGCTTGTGAGCTTTAAGTTGTCTTTGCTTTAAAAGGTAGAAGTGACACCAAAAAGCAGAGGGCTGGTCCAGGTGATCTCTGGAGGTTCCCTTCAGACCTCAGATCTAGGAGTCCATGCATCCACTAACATCACATTGGAGTTAGATCAAATTGTGGACAACAGAATTGAATCCACAGCCACTCTGAATTCTCCAGAAGTCCAACCCACTGTTTCCGAAGAGAACTGCCTTTAACCAGCCCACTTGGGTGCCTACCCTTCTCTCTACAGTCTTGGGAGAAGAGTGTTATGTAACCTGTCTCACAACCCTCAGACAACAAATTCTTCATGTATGACTTCTCTCCCCAATGACCCTCCCCCACTATAATCTAATGTCTTTGGAAAAGGGCCTATGTGTACTAAACTATTTATGGCACTGAGAGGGTGCCCATCAACTAGGGAATGAATGGCTGAGCAAGCTGAGGTATATGAATGGGACGGAATACTACTGTGCTATAGGAAATGATGAAGGAGATAGTTTTAGAGAAGCCTGGGAAGACTTGTATGAACCAATACACTGCCAAGTGAACAGAGCCAGGAGAGGAAAATCATACAATTACAGTAATACCATAAAGACAAATAACTTTAACTTAGGGACTCTTATCAACCCAAGGACCAACCAGAATTCCAGAGGCCCTGTGATGAAATATGGTGCCCACCTCCTAACAGAGGTGATGGACCAAAGAGGGCACACTGAGGCTTGTTGTGAGGATGAGATCAGAGTGAGAATTTGTGTTGCTTGACTGTATTTGTTTGTAATGGGAGTTTTGTCTTCTTTACTTTCTCAATGGAGGGAGAGAAGGCGAATCCTCATGAAAATAAAATAAAATATAATTTAAAAAAAAGAATGCAACCTCCTTGAGGGCAGGGGCTATCTCCCTTTTGTCTTTGCCTCCTCGTTGCCTAGCACTTTGTAGGTGCTTACTAAATACTTATCGCCTGATTGAATGACTTCCTTGATACACATCTTGCACTCCTTGTATCTTCCACAATTTCTATCACTCCACTGGGTAAATGGGAATAATTTGGAAATAATTTGATTTACCTCAATTACGTAAAAAAAGCTTATGGAATTCCTTTCCGGGAGGATCCCTTGGTTCTCTGTAAATTGGGGTCTGGCATGAAGTGGCCTGCCATCCCTTTGTCTAGGTGACGGAGGGGCAAGCGGGGAGCTGAACAAGACGACCTCGAGATGCAGTCAATCTAATCTGAACGTGAGGGCTCTGCGTGCCTTCTTTGCCCTGGGCTTTGCCACACGCCCTCTTGTCAACAGTGTGGAAGATGGCTGCTCTTCGCTTCCTTCCCTGCCCACCTACCAGTAATCCTCCATGCTTCCTCCTCTGCTGTAGACGGGGCCCTCCAGCTCCCTGGGGCTCGGGAAGATATTCTCGTGCTGGATGATGATGGTTTTGATTAGCTCATTCACATGGGCCTGGCAGGAGACCTGGTCATGGCCTTCGGGCACCGACATTAGCGTAGGCCCAAAGCAGATGGCGAGGTTGTAGGGATCCATCATGTTCTCTTCACTGAACTGTGATAAACTACAGGAGACAAGAGAGGGAGTCGGATTGAGAGGGGAACAGGGGAAAGCTTGCATGAATGCACGGACACAACAATCACAGGAGGCATGGCCAAGAGCAAAAACAGAAGGTCTGCAAATTGCCACCTGCCCCGGTCCGGACTCTGGGCTCCCCCGAACTTCTTCAGCCAAGACAATAAGGTGACACCAATGAGGTCACAATTCAGGAACCTCATCATATGGCACATCCCTTTCTTTCTCTATCTCCTAGAAACTGTTCTTCTGACTCCCAAAGAAAGGAGTACAGCTGGCTCCTTATCCATCCCAAGCCCTTCCACTCTTCCCAGCTCCCCTTCCAACTTGGCCCTTCCCAACTCCTAGGAGACTGGTGGTTGAGGGGTCAAGGGTCTGAGGGGCTCAGTGACTTCTCTTTGCAAGGGTCTTCTAAGCCCAGCCTGAAGAAGGCAGCCTGAGGTGTGAGCTGGGATAGCTACTGCGGAGGGCATGCCTCAGGGCTGATAGAATATACAGGGGACTCCCAAGATGCCCTGGTAATTACATGGCTACAAGACGTGGATGCTTTTGTATATCTTGCTTTACAGCAAAATGACCACATTATTGGGCTGACTTCTCTCCAAGCCCTGGGCTTATGAAAGAGAGAGAAAGGAAAAAAAAAGCCAAGCAATTAGCTTTCCTATTCTATCAAGCCAGCGCATTTCTTTCTGGAACAGCTGATGTAATTGTTTTTCATTTTCATAACATCCCCCTCAATTAGCACATCCAGGATGTATTCAGGAATAGGTCAGCATGCTGTTCAGCTTCGAAGGAGGTTTCCTCTGGATGGAGACTGACTTTGTTATTAGGGATTTATTTATGCCGGGAACTCCCTTCCCAACATGTCTCCTCGTCACCCAGCAGCTGCTGTTCCCACATCGCCAACCTGGCCATGGACCTGAATCCCTAAGTGAGCTGCTGCTACTAACAGTCCTCACCACTCCCCAATCCTCCAAGGCCAATTCCAGAGACACCCTTTTCATTTTTCAGTGCTGCCCACCAGGCCCTCTCTTTAAACTCCCCTTCCTCATGAGCTGCAGCACTGAGTCCCCAGAGCCTATTTGTGAGCAATACCTATATGGGATGACAGACCTTTACACAGAATGAGGTCTGGAACCCAGGAGGGCCTGCTGGGGAGGCTGGGAAGCTTTTCTTTTTCTTTCTTTATTTTTTTTTGTGTGAGGCAATTGGGGTTAAGTGACTTGCCCACAGTCACAAAGCTAATGAGTGTTTTGTGTCTGAGGCCGGATTTGAACTCAGGTCCTCCTGATTCCAGGGTCTATCCACTGCTCTATCCACTTAACCACCTAGCTGCCCCACTGGGAAGCTTTTCATAGGGCAGTAGTGTTTTTTATAGCCCTCTCCTATGTCTTCCCCAAGCCAAGGTCTGAGGTCTGTGCTGAGATATTGTATGTCTCTGACCAGAGTGTACCCAAATTCTAAATATTGTTGGTTCTCTATTTCATGTCTGCACTGTCAATTCTTTACATTAGTTAATTCTATAAATTGATTTGGGTTCACCATTTCTGGGAGGAAGCTAAGTGGCGCAGTGGAAACAGTGCCAGCTTGGAGTCAGGAAAACCTGCCCCAAATACCACATGATCCTAGACAAGTCACCTAACATCCCTGAAGTTTCCTGATCTATAAAATGGGTGGGCTGGACTCAATGGCTTCTAAGGTCTCTCCCAGATCTCCATCTATGATGCTCTGATGAAAGAAAGTTCAACTCTTTGCTGCTTAGTATAAATCAGATCAATTGGCTAGCCTGGCTGTGGGATCTATGTCACATTTTAAAAATTCACTCTTCTCAAAACAGAGCTGGGAATAAGAAGGCAGCATTACTATCACTTGGATAGTAACATACTTTGTTCCACTACATTTTTTGCTTCTCTAGGTATTATGTGACAAGAAAGACCTGGGTTCAAATCCTGCTTCTGATGCTCATCAGGTGGATGACAACAGGGTAAGTCACTTAACCTCTTAGAGAGAAAGATGTTTGTTAACTGAAAAAAAGCGAAGTAAAGAAAACCTAAGGAAAAAAAAAAAAGACAGACTTCCAGGGCAGGAGATCTCATGATGCATCTTCATAAATCATGTAAATATTTAGTACCTAAAGAGCTCTTCATGTCACCTGACCCTTCGGCCCTGGGACCATGGCTCCAATTGATGAGCTTTGACCCCAAAAGACCAGGCCTTCACATGACTCTGGCCATTTGCAAACCATAACAGCAGCATGCATGTATTCTGCCACCCCCAGGTCCCTGAAGGGCCTAAGAGGCGAGGCCAGGAGCTCCAGGTGCTGCCTTGTTGAGGCCTCAGAGCACAAGCCCTGGGGACAGCTGCAGGGCAGCCTATCGAGGCTGTATCAAAGGGACATGAACATGTGGGGTGGCAGCTACCTGGGATCACACAGTGGGTCCACTCTGCCTCTGTAATGGTCTTAGCTAGTCAGGGTTTTTTTCTGCTTTCAAAGAATGAACAAGTAGTAGCTCTTATCTTGGAAATGATACAGGCACCTAAAAGCCAGTCTAAGGCAAAAGAGCACAGCTAGAGGCAGCTAGGTGGCACAGTGCAAAGAGCCCTGGGCATGGAGTCAGGAAATTATTGTTTTTCAGTCATTTCAATTGTCTCTGACTCTTTGCGACTCCATTTGTGAGGTTTTCTTAGCAAAGACACTGGAATGGCTTCCCATTTTCTTCTCCAGATCGTTTTATAGATGAGAAAACTGAGGCCAACAGTGTTAAGTGACTCATCCAGGGTCACACAGCTAATCCGTATCTGAGGCTGGATTTGAACTTATGTCTTCCTGACTCCAGGCTCAGTGCTCTATCCACTTCACCTCCTAGCACAGTTGGGAAGACCTATGATCAAATCCAGCCTCAGACACTGACTCACTGTGTGACTCTGGGTAAATCACTTCACCTGTTTGCCTTAGTTTCCTCACCTGTAAAATGAGGAGAGTATTGTTGTGTGAGTCAAATGAGATATTTGTAAAATGCTTGGCACAGTGCCTGGCACATAATAGTGCCATATAAATGTTCATTTCCTCCCCCTCTTGTATAGGGATAGATCACACATTAAATCCTGCAGTGAAGAAGAAGGGATCTCAACAGTGTGGCCTCAAGCCAAGTCCTTGCTAAGAGCTGCCGATCATTGCTATATCTAAATGGAATGCACACAAAATGCACCTGTGAGCAAGGACCTCTCTATCACCTGCTTTTCATTTGTTATTTTAGGAAACTTTGTGGTTACTAATGTTGCTTTGCAATGGTCTTCTGAATAATAAGAGGCTGAACCTGTGTGACTCCCAACTTTTCTTGAACACTGGTCACTTACCTAGTACCAGTCAGAGACCTGAGGAACGTGGCTCCAGACACGTCTCACAGCTGTAAGTCTACACTGCTCACTTCCTCTGTAAGTCCTCAACACACAGTCACTCACACACACTCACATATACATACACACAGACTCACACACATAAACACATATTCACACTCACACACATACTCTCTCTCACATAAATAGATACACACTGCCCGTTTTGAAATCATGGCCAAAAGAAACGGACCGTTCTGGTTGCGTACAGCCCAGATCCCCAGAATCTCCTCCCCAAACACTGTCTCACTTCAGCTGTGGCCCCAAGAGGCTGGAGAAACAGGGCAGAGCCCATTTTCTACTGTGGGGTGTGATGGGGTTCATTTTGGGAGGAGGGTTGAGGCCAGGACTGGAGCAATGACTGGCTGCTGACCAGCTGATCACTCAAAAGACTGACTCACTTAAGAGCAATGGAAAGAGGTTCCCAGCTCCTCCCTGCCTCTGCATTGGGCCGCTTGTAAATTTCTGCCACTAGTGACTGAGTAAATCCTGGTGCCCAGTCAAGGTCAGGGTCATTAAGACAGTGGATGTGGCCACAGTGGGGACAGGCTTTAGATGTGACCAACTGTTGGGACTCTAAGCGCCTTTGGGTACCATCAGCAAGCCCAGATACAGACCAGAAAGAAGGAAAAGAAAGTGGCAATAGATGGGTAGAGGGAGGGGGAAAAAGGAAAGAAAAAAATATTAGCTAGCCGTATAGTACTTCAAGGTTTGCAAAGCTCTATACATTTGAGCTTCTTAACATCCCTGAGAGGTAGGTGCTATTATCCTCATTTTATAGATAAGGAAACTGAGGCTAAGAGCAGTTAAGTGCCTTGCCAGGCTCACACAGCTACTACGTATCTGAGTTGAATTTGAACTCAGATCTTCAGACTCCAAGTCCTGTGCTCTGTCCCCCGTGTCACCTGGCCGCCTGGCAGGGAATGGGCAGAGAGAAGTACAAAGAGAAAAAAATGAATGAGACGGTGCTAGAGGCTGCACTGATCCGTCCTCCTCTGAAGGGAAGAGGTGACAGAGCCTAAATCACAAGCCGTAATGCACATCCTTCTCTCATATCCCCAGGGCCTTCATCTGAGATCCCCCGGAGGGCGCAGCTCCCTAGGAGACACTCACTGACTGAGGAAGGCGAAGAGATATCTCATGATGACCAGCGTTGTCTGGGGAAGGACAAGGAGGACTTTCCGGATGTGCAGGGCTCTTTCCTGAAGGTTGTCCATACCTGAAAGGAGAATGTAATGAGTTATCTTTCTCCCACAACAGAAAACCAAAAGTCAGTTTCCCCTCTACCACTTGCATGCGTAGGGAAGTCAGCATCAGGGATGGCAGGAATGGCAGGGATGGCAAAGTCAAGCCCAGGGATCTGCCTGCTCTGCTTGATGAGGACAGGCGTCTATGACATGCCCACAGAGACAGGCTGGGCGCTCAGGCCCAGGAAGGGGCCTACACAATGCCACCTTGACAGAAGAGTCAGAGAACAGAAAATCTGGCCTGGAGGTCAGGAAGTCAAAGCAGTTTGTGTCTGGGTTTGTCCCCATCTGTGTTTCAAACGAGGTGTCTGTTCAAAGCCCTGGCCTGGGGACTGAAGATGTCCAGCAGGATCAAGCTGTTTAGTTTGATGTTTACAGACAGGTGAGTCAGGAAAAAGCCAGAGGGACGATGACCTTCAGACTCCCCAGGGCAAAGGAAGGGCAGCCAGGTGGGGCAAAAGGTCTCAGGGCAAACAACCCCCTGACACACAGACCATCTATCAGGGGAACAAGAAAAGTCAGCCAACAGCCACCAAGGGGCCGACCTTCGACGTGTACATGTGAATCAAGCCCAGAAATCCGGAGTGGGAGCAGAAACCTCCAGTGCATTGGGAAGAAATCATCTTCTTCCAAAGCATCACCACTTCTGCCCCCTGGCGCTGTCCCTCATTCAGTCAAAGCTCCCAGAGACCTTAGCAATAATGCCCCCAAGCCTCCATGGAAAGCCAATGAGAACAGGTGCCAATGCCGCCTGCTACAGATGCTGTGAGCCCAACATCCCTGGGCTGCAGGAAACAGTGAATAATGTATCGCTTGAATAACAGCCCATAACATAGTAGGCATTTAACAGGGGCACCACGGTCCAGAGGAAAAAGCACTGAATTTGGGACCAGGGACTTGGGTGCAGATCCTGTGCGACCCTGAGCAAGTTGCTTAATCTCTCTGGGCCTCAGATTCCACACCTGGAGAGTGAGGGGGCCGGTGACCTCCTGAGGCTCTTCCAGCTCCAAATCTAGGATCTTTTTACACTGTAATTCCCTTTTGTTGAACTAAAATTTAATTCATTTCAGAATTAATGTTACTTCTGGGGTCTATACCAAAGGTGTCAAAATCACTACCGGCAAACTTGTCCTCAAAACTTTAGAGAACCAGATTAAAATGTAACCAGGAAATAGTTAATAAAGATAAATAAAAGTACAATATAACATAGATAATGTTAATTTTCTAAGTTTTCGAGGTCTTCTAATCAATATGCAGCCCACGGGGATCTGTCTCTACTTGTGTTTGACACCACTGTTCTGTGCCTCTCCTTGTCTGCTGCCATTTTTACATACACAGAAGACTCATGTTTCTAGATGAGAAGGTGCCATGTTTATACGCCTAACAGATACTGTCGTGCCATTTTTAGACAAACGGGCAGAAAAAAAGTGGCAAAGCCTGGGCCTTTTCTTTCTCTGTGTCATGGAAGGTACAGACACTATTTTAAAAGTCTCAAATGATTGAAGATGACTACCTTTTATGGGAATATACAAAAAACATTTGGCAAAAAGAAGGTTAAGGCCAGAACAATGATAAAGTTCAAGACTGAGGCAGAGTCAAGGGAAAAAAAAGTCAGAATTCCTGAATTCCAGCTCTTGGACCACAGTTAAGAGGTAGAAGGGAACTTAGCGGTGATTGGGTCTAACCTCATTTTACAGATGAGGACAGCCGGAGAGATTTAGACCTGCCCGGTGTCACACAGGTGGGCAGCTACAGGGAAAAGAAGGCCTTCGGTCTCTACGCTCAGCATCGTTTGCCTTGTGCGTCCTCTCCTAGACTCTTATTGAACAAAAAAGATCGATTCCCCTCTCCTGCCCCCAGATGTGGAGGTGACAATGAAGAGGGGAAACTTGAACAGAGAAGGGGAAAGCAGAGCTTGAAGGAGAAAAGAGAATCCTGTTGGGGTTTGCTATCTGTGGCACAAGGCTCACGGAGGGGTGACGCTTGTTCTGCCTGGGGGGTCAGTCTGACAGTGCAGTACTTACTGACACAGGACATCAGGTCATGGAAGATGTCCTTGGGGAAGAGGGGGTGTTCCAGCCCACGGAAGTAAAGCTTCAGGACACCTGCTATGGAATCCATGTCGTGGTCATTCTGGTCTCCGGCCAGCGGGTCCTCTCCTGGGGACAACAAATGTGAAGCAATGACAAATGTGGCACAAAAGAAGTAGGTGGGGTGGGAGACATCTCTAAGAAGGCTGCCCCCTTCTTAGAGGGGGCAGGGTGGGATGTTTTAAAGTCCTCTTTCCTGTACAAAGGGTATTCTCAGAGCAGGATTTCCAAAGAGTCAGTAAAGAAGGCAAAGGAGTTTCCTATAGGGATCTGTTCAAAGATACAAGATATGGGGTCATCCATCTCTGCCTCTAGGCACGTAGCCGTCTGCCTAGCATGAAAGTCACAGGTGGATACAGACTGGGCCTCAGGTGAAGACAGACCATTCAGCCTCAGAGGACCACAGGCTAGAAAGGCAGAGTGCATCCATACCAGCTTTTCTGGTGCCAATCTGGCACAGGAGCAAATCCCTACAAAGCGGAGAATAATGGCGCTGGGGGCAGGGAGCAGGAGAGGCAGTGATACCATCAGCATCTGCTACTCTTACGAGTCACAAGGCCAGTCTGGGGATCAAGGCCCCAGGGGACAGAGGAGAAGACAGGGAGGGAGCAGCTACTCTGAACGGCAGCCTAGAACAAAGGACACCTACTTAGAGGAGAACAATCATCCCAGAGTTCCCTATGGAAAATTTCACATCAGATGTAATTAGATTTAATGACAGGACCAACCTCAAATTGAAACTATATATATCCATTACAGTGACGGAAATTACCAAAGCTTGCCTATTACCTTAACAGCCCACAAGATAATAAATGGGCTACGATGAATGGGCGCATTATCTCTGATATTAACTGCCGCCAAGGGTTCCAAATGAAGCCATAAACTGCCCAGATATCCCAGTTAACTTCTTGGGTTTCAGTAGATCATCTGCTATCGAGGACTGAGATGAATGGTGCTGAGGAAGGAAGGTAGAACTGGGACAAGCCCCAGATGCCTGCCTGCCTGCCCACGGTATAGGACCAGGCCTTGAAAAATGCCAATGGCAGCTAGGTGGTGCAGTGGATAGAGCACCGGCCCTGGAGTCAGGAGGACCTGAGTTCAAATCCGGCCTCAGACACTTGACACTTAACTAGTTGTGTGACCCTGGGCAAGTCACTTAACCCCATTGCCTAGCCAAAAAAAAAAAAACCTGCCAACTCTCCTGAGTGAGGAGCAGAGGAGGCTGGGTACTCTGGGTGTTCTCCTCCCTGGGCACCTCCTAGCGCCTCACCATCTCAATGGCACACAGATATTTCTTTCTTAGCTACAAGGTCTTTTCCTCACCTCTCTCAAAGGCGTTTTTGATGTCATTCACCTCCACTTGGGATCCAGACACCCGGAATATGCCTTCATGCTGCAGTCCTAGAGAGACACAGGAAGGAGAAGAGTCAGGAAATGGGAGGAGCCGGGTGACAGAGCCCACAACACCTCTCCGGGAGCCAAGATGTGTCCTAGCCATGAGGAGACCTAGTCTCTGTTCTCTCAAGAATCTGAAACACGTCATACAGTTGGACAATCAAAGAATGGACCCGAGGAGCTTCACCTTCACTAGTGGAAGGACAGGGGAATAAAGTTTATTGGATGAAGTCAGAGATCTGAGACTCTGGCAAGCTCTTCCTCATAATCCTACTGCGGCGAGGCAGACTGGGCTCATCTATAGAGCCCTGGACTTGGAGTCGGGAGGAGCGGGCTTCAGAGACATGACCCGTGTGAGTTTAGGCCAAGTCACACCCCTTCTCCGGGTCTCAGTTTTCTCATCTGCAAAATGAGAGGGGTGGATTTCATAACCCCTAAGCTTCTTTCCAGCTCTAAAGCCATAACCCTATTCTCTTGCCTTGGAGTTTGCATCTATAAAGTGGGAGAAGTGATTTCTGACTCTCTTATCACTGAGAGACGGGTAGAAGGTTGGAATCAGTAGTGGAAGCACGGTTTATTTTTTATTTTCATTTAAAATATTTAATAGTATTTTATTTTTCCCCCAATTATATGTAAAGACATGGTTTTATATTTTTAAAGCAATAGTTTTATGGTCGGAGGACATGCGCTTAACTGAATCCCAGCTCTGCAGTTCTGCTACTCACTTTGACCTGCGTGACCTGGGCCTTCACATCTCTGGGTTTCAGCATCCTTTATTTATAAAATGTGTAGACTGGACCAGAGGACCTCTAATGGACTTTCCAGCTCTAGAGCTTATAAGGCTGTGATTCTACACTTGTAAAGCCCCTTATGTAAGGTCCAGGGAGGTGACTACTCTATTAATACTGTGTCATTATTAGAAGCATAATTAACTGGGCAACATATGCAACATACAAAAAATGTATAGACATGTTAACATGACTGTACCTATCTCACATCTTAGGGCTGAAATTCTAAGTACTCTAGTAACAACTCACTTACGGAGTGCTTACATTTACAAAGTGTTTTCCTCACAACAACCCTCTGCTTGTAGGCAGGAAGTACAAGTGTTATCCCTATTTTGCTGATGAGGATATGTGCTCAGAGACCTTAAGAGACCTGCCCAGAGGTCCTACAACCAGCAAACTCTTCATAACCCAGCCCCTTCCTACGTTTTCAGCCTCCTTACACCTTACTCCTCTCCAAACATTCTATAAGCCAGATAAACTGGCCAACGCACTCTTCCTTGAACTCCACACTCTCCCTCTCCTTGTCTTTGTACTGGCTGTCTTCCTAGGCCTCTTCCCCTTTGCTTCCCTAGCTTCCTCCAAGACCCAGCTCAAATCCTATCTCTTGGGGGAGGCCTTTCCTGAATACCCCAAAGGTTGTCCTCCCCTCTTTCAGATGACTTTTCTCTCTTCTGTATGTACCTAGTTAATTACATGTTGTCATTTCTATTAGAATGTATGCTCCATGAGGGCAGGGACTGCCTTTTGCTTTTTTTGGTATCTCTGGCCCCTACTGTGTGCTAGGCAGAGTGCCTGGAACACAGCAGGCACTTAATAATGCTCGCTGACAGACAGACTCACTGACCGGCAAGCCAAAAAATCCAGCTTTTCTCCTCTAAGCTTGGAATTCTTTCAATCACACTATGCCATCTCCTTACAGTATAATAGCAGCAGTAAACTCACATTTATTTAATACTCTGCCGTTTATAAAAAAACAACCTGGTGAGGAATGGAGTATAAATATTCTTATTCTCCTTTTATAGACAAGGAAACTGAAAATGACATAGTTTGAGGGTTTTCCACAGCCCCACATTCAGTGGAAGGCCAAGGCAGGTGTTCTGCCTCCTGATTCAGTGTTCTGGTCACTAGGGGGCCCTGCACTGCACACAGATGTGGCATGAAAATGTGGGTGAAGATTCCCTCCTGCTGCCCCCAGGCTCTGGCACAAAGCCAGCTTTAAGATGGTTGTGTCTGTCAGACTTCTGCTGAGAAGATGGGAACAAATCTGTTAGTCTGAATACAAATGGCACTTAGAAATGGCACTGTGTGCCTAGGTACTTGAACAAAAATTCAGGAAACACTCATTTAAGCCTGCCTGAGAGCTGTCCTGGTTTGTTCCTTCAGCCACAAGGGACTTCACCGTCTATCTGTCAGTCAGCTAGCAAAGTGGATGGAGCGCTGGGTCTGGAGTCAGGAAGTCTGGCCCCAGACACTTACTAGCTGTGTGATCCCAGGCAAGCCATTTGATCTGTCTGCCTCAGTTTCCTCAACTGTAAAATAGGAGTAATAATAGCACCTATCTTAAAGGGTTGTTGGGAGGATCAAACAAAGTGACATTTGTAAGACTTGCTTTTAGCACAGTGCCTGGAACATAGTAGGTACTTAAAAAATGTTTATTTCCTTCCCTTGCCTCCTCCCTTCTCACATCTGTCATTTACCAAGTATACAGTATCACAGACTTGGCCTTCTTTCAAAGCCTGTGATCTTCACAAAACCCTGACAACCCAAAGAATGCCACATTGTTTCATGAGAAAAATGACATAAAGCAACCACGCCCTTCACCCACAACTAAAGGAAGCGCCCCTCTTGGGTTCAAGGCAGCAGGTGCTTTATCAACTCAGTTTCTAGCAGTGTATAACATAGTCCCCGTCTGGAATTCTGAATCCAATTGAAACAATAAGAGCAAGTAAGCAGGCAAAATCTAATTACCTGACTTCTAACAGGACTGAAGTTGTCTACGCCTCTATGGGAATCTGCAGAACATTCCCCACAGAACATGAGGCAACATTAAAAGACCATTAGTATTGATGTAATAGGGTTGTATTAGTTACCAATAGGAGGAAACAGCCAGATAATGTTGTTCAAACAAAGAATGTAAACAGCAGGTGTTCTGACAGAAACAGCCTGATATCGAGTGACTTAAAACATGCACATACACATTAACATAAAGAAATATACTACACATACTGTAATATACTTAATATATACTATATTATATGTAATACGTGTGTTCTATTTTATATATGCTATGTGTGTAATATTTTAGATATACTATGCTATACATAACATGTATATTATATTGTTTGCCATATTATAATATTTTATACATTATGCTATGTGTTTTATTTTATATATGCTATATATCATATATGTATTATATTTTATATATACTATATGATATGTGTATTATACATATATATGCATATGCATATAAATATCATACACTCTATAATATAAAGAAATGTCACTTCAGAGACCAGATAACCCCTGAGTTCTCCTGGTGGGTTCTGTAATTACCTAAATCCTTGGAAGACTTCTCTCTGGATTACCAGCTGGAGGAGCGTGGCAGACACAATCGGCCCTGGCTCATGTGTCTAGGGGCCAGTGTAAATCAGGAGAAGAATGAAAGGAAATCAGGCCTTTGCGGGGCTGGTCTCCATGAGAATCTCTATGCATCTCATGCACGTTTGCTATGGGCAAGGTCCTATGTGTTTTTGCTATAATGATGACGGTTGGGATGATGAAATTGGTAACAAGAATAAATGAATGGTTGTCCTCTGCAAAATTAAGGAAAACCAGATGGGTGTGCTATTATAATGAGGAAAAATTCCCCCAGACTTTCTGTTTTTTCTTTCCTTAGTGCATATTTAATTTAAAAAGTTGAAACTGATCAAACTTGTAGGAGCTACTCTGAGGAGCTCGCCAAGGCAGTCTGGCAACTACATGCTGTCCCTTTTCAGCCTGTACCAGCTGTAGCTCATTTTCTCTCTTCTTTTGGAAAAGAGAGTCGTTCAATTATTATGGTTATTGGAATTTTCCTCTTCATCACCATAAGGGTTAGGACACAAGATCCTATCTGGAGCAAACATATCCAGAGCGCCTCTTAAGACACAGATTTCCCATGGCAATCAAAATGGACAGTTAATAACTGCCTTCATTAGGCCTGATCCTGGGCACATCAAGCCAGGGCTGGACTTTCTTACTGTCCTGATACACTCTCCTAGACATCCTCAAGACTGCTCTCAAATTCTTGCTCCTCCACGGAGCTTTTGAGACCATTTTATTTTCCATGTTATCTCTCATTTAAACTCCTGCTGCACTTAATGTGTCTACCATTTACTTGTCCATTAAGCATATACTACCTTGTGAGGTTCTGTGCATTGTTGTGCTGAACTAATATATCTTATATTACTTCAGAACTTTTTCAAAAGATTGTAAGTCCCTTTGAGGGCCTTATACATCTGTGTTCCTCACAAAGCCCTCCATGATGCCTTGCCACAGAAAAAATACTTGATAAATAGGTACAGAGTATATAGACTGTATATATAAAGGTATAGAGTATATACACTGTATAGAGTAGAGGTGACAAATATAACATTAATGTTTTCTCTAAAAAAAAGAATCAATGCTATCTCACACCACGAAAAGTGGAAAAGATGATAAAAAATGGAAATAGTTGATGTTGGTGAAGTCACGGAAAGACAAACTGAATTAGTCCAAGCATTATGGATGTAAATTTGGAATTATTTAAGAAAAATAACTACCCTTTGACCTCAGAGGTCAAGAATAGAAACAAAGTCCAATATATAATAAAATATTTGTGGCAGCACTTTTGTGGTAGCAAAGAACTGGAAATAAAGTGGGTGTCCATCAGTTGTGGAATGGCTGAAAAACTATGGTACAGAAATATTGTGGAATATTATTGTGAAAAATAACTTTGAATGTGAGGAATTCCAAGTAACATATGAACTGTTGCACAGCAAATTCAATAGAGCCAAAAGAAGAATATACACAATAGTTAAAATGATAACAATGAAAATATTACCAAAAAGAAGTTAAACTCTGAGTAACTTATAAATCAATGACAGTATCTGGACTATTAGGACAGAACATTAAATATGCTGTCAGATTCTGTCAATATATCCCATGTGTTTGCTTGATTGTTACTCTTTGTCATCAGGGAGGGTTCAGTTGGGGTAGGAGTGAGGGGCTATTCTCCCCTCTAGCCCTTGGAACAACTGTGATATAAGGACAAAATGCAAAACCAAAATGTATTTTTAAAAAAGAATCAATGCTGATTAAAACAGGACACATCAAAGAAATGTTGAGGTATTAATATTTCATAATGAAATATTATTAGAGAAAAAAACAGATTATGGTGGGGGGGAGGGCATTAGGTGTTTTTTTTTTTTTTAATGCTAAGGCTATCCAAAATATGAATTTTCCTTCAGGGGAAAGAATCAAGACAGGACAAAAGTTTGTTGTCTATCCAGAAGTTTAACAACTATATATAAAGAATAAGAAAAAAGTTTGGAAGCAATGGATATGGTAAGCAACAAATAATTCCATAAAAAGAAATTGATTATATTTTGATAGGAAACGATTAGCTATTAATGAGACCATCAACTTGTTACAGCAAAGATCCAAATCAATAGCAATTACAAGAAAGAATAAAAATGAGAAGAAGTGGCATGTATATGTGAGGCAAATCCAACTTGACTTACTTAAACAGCTTGGAAAAATGGAAAATGGATGACACTAAGTATCCAGTTTCCTATGGAAGTTTAACTACTAGTTAAATTAATTAATCACCATCACAAAATTTATTAAATTGATTGTTAAATCACTACCACACCAAAAAAAAAAAAAGAAAGAAAGAAAGAAAAGAAAAAGAAAACCCTAGAAAACTTTAGCTACCAAACAGGATCTCCTTTATTGCACAAAAAAAATAGTATAAAGGATCTAACCAGGGATGACAAAACACATTTCCCTCCTCTTTGTGGAGACACGAGGGACAATGGACGTAGACTTATATATGCTATCAGATAAAGTTACTGTGTTGGTTGGTTTTTCTTAACTTTTTTCTTTGTCGTGTGGGGAGATACAGCAGCCAAGGGCAACAAGGCTTCAGAATATGAACCCATTTGTAAACTCTTACAGAGAATAATAGTGGAAAATTATGAAAAGTATCACACAAAATGATGAAAAGCAGTGGAGGGAATAACATTTACAGAAAGCTTAGCAAAAGATCTAGTTGAACTAGATAACCCCTGAGGCATTTAAGGCTAAAAACAGAAAGATGATGGTCAACAACTGGCAAATATCTGTACATATTCCTGTAATAAGCTCTCCTCTCTGTTTCTGATAGTGGAGTCCCCAGTGTGCTCACTAGACCATACCAGAAGAGGCCCATGTTGGAGGGGACAATTTTGACGGTCTTATGAGATCAGTTCTCAAGATACATTAAAGAAGGGAGGATGCTAAATGCTTGGGGAAAACATTGGACATTATTACTAATTACAAAAACGGACAAACAAAATATCAGTAACTACCAACTCATATGCCTACTGCTTTCCTATGTGTGTAAATTATCTCTAAGAATGATCTACACTTGTAGTGAAGGCATCCTTGATGAAGAAAAGAGAAGGAAACAGGGAGGCTTTTGTAAATAGTATCTCCTTGTAAATCATACTTTTTTTTTTTATTACTCCCATTTACAATCATACATTTGGGTGAAAGGTGAAGAGAATACAAGAGCGCACTGTGCTTATAGCTTGTTGACTATTAAGACAAAACAAAACCCAACATTGGACTTGCTAGAGCAATGTGTCATCTTAAAGGCTTTCCCCCAACAAGGCATCTCCCTCGCACATGTCAAAATCATACGTGATTTGAAAGATGTTACATAATGGAGATATTAGTGACAATCCTCTTTGTAACATCGACTGAGGGATAAAATAAAGAGATGTATTCTTGGTAAAGCTGTTTGCCACAGTCCTTGATGGGGTTCACCCATACCATTGCTTCCACCTGCAGATGACGCTGTGTTGATTGTAAAAACCTCTTAAATAATATTTAAACATGGTATTTAGTGGAAGAAAAGCATCACATTAAATAACATAAGGGAATGAAGGAAAATTAGTTTGGCCTAACTATCCATACAGGGAAAAAAAACAAAAACAAAAACAGGAAGGATACCTATTGTCCAAACAATGATATGTGGTTGGATGGACAACCCACAAAGCTGGTTCATCAGTACACACATCTAGTATAGACACTGTAGATCAGGGGTTCTTAACCTGGAGTTCATAGGTCAGTTGATGGATTTCAGGGGGCCTGGGAAATTGTATGGGAAAATTTTTATCTTTATTTGAATATACTCATTTCCTTTATAACCCTATATATTTTATTTTATGTATTTAAAAACATGATTCTGAGCTTCACCAGACTATGGCCAAAGGGGTCCAAGGCACAAAAAAGGTTAAGAAGTCCTGCTATATAGAACCAGAAGTAGAAAGGAACCCAAAGGGCTGGATTTATTTTGAGTGACTTCACAGTGCTTTTAATGAGCCTAAGCTTCTCCTGGAAGAAAAGGATAATCTATATAGACATAGATATATTGATACATTCCTCTGATGATCTAGATGACTGTGAATCATGGACTAACATTCTCTGAAAAATTAAAATTGAGGGTCATCATAGAATGAGAGAGAGATACATAGTGGGCAGGGGTAAGCTACAACATAGTTCCAATCAAGAATTCCACAAGAGTAGTAATCTAAAGGGCATAATCAAAGATGATTAAACATGCTGCCCTCCTCTCATTGAGGACTGGGGGGTGGTGGAGACTAGAGCTGTGGACTTATTATATATGCTGTCAGATGCAGCTGCTGTGTTGTTTGGTTTCATTTAGCTGTTTTTTCTATGTTGCAAGGCGGGTGGGGTGGGCATATTGGGAAATGACAGCAGTGTTTAAAAAAAGGCATAAATGAAAGCTAAAAAAAAAAAGGGAGAGATTCATTACTGTAAAAGGAGTTGTGCAGCTAACTGTGTATCCAGATGAGATGGGTAAGTGATGGAGAGCCCACATGCTCAACTGGTATCCACACTACGTGGATAGATCCTGGAGACTGGGAAAGGTACTGCAGGACTAGATAAGAGCAAATATTGTCTAGATTTAAAAAAAAAAGGAATGGCATCTTCTAACTGGAGGCCAGTGAACTTGGCTCTGATTTCTGGCAAAAGCCTAGAACACATTAAGGGAACAGTTAGTGAACACCTAGAAAAGAATGCCGTGATCACAACCTGAAGCCAGAAGAGGCCATGTCAGGCTAACTTTATTTCCTTTTGTGGCAGGGTTAAATAACCATTCTCAGGGGAATGCTATATTCCTTGATAGGTATAGTCCATCTAGATTTTACTACAGTCTCTTATGCTGTGGACAAGATGGAGCGAAGTAGGTTACAATACAATGAGATCACTTCAAAACTGATTAGAAGGTTAAGTCTAAGAGTAATCATTATTGGTTCAATATCAGCTTGGAAGGAGGTCTCCAGGAAAGTGTCCTAGTGGTCTGTGCTTTGCCCATTGCTATTTAACATTCTGACATGGATAAAGGCATGGATGGTATTGCTATTAGAGCTGTGCTTGATGGATTCAATTTCAAAATTAGAAATGGCACAGAATTGGGAAGGAGAGCTAACAAAGTAGATGAAAGAACTGGGATCCAAAAAAGATTTTGACAGGCTAGAATACTAGGTTGGATCTAATAAGATGAAATTTAATAGGGATAAATATAAAGCTACAAGATATAGACTTTACAAGTACAAGATGAAGGAGTATAGTTAGACTTCACTTTGTCTGAAAAAGATCTGATGGTTTTAGTGAAGCACAAGCTTGATTTGAGTGAGTGGTACAATCTGGCAGCCAATAAAGTTAATTCAGTCTTGGGCTTCATAAAGAGAAGCATAAATTTCAGGAAAATGGAGGCAATGGCTTTGCTGGGCTCAGCCCTCATCATTCTTCACCATGCTGCAAGTAGAGCGCTTCATTTCCAGCACCACACAAGGCAAGTATGGAAGGTGCTGGAGCCAGAGGATGTGGATTCCAATCCCAGCTCTGTGACTTACTACTTATGGGACCTTGAGCAAGTCCCAACCTTTAAAGGCCTCAGTTCCTTCACCTGCAAGATGATGGAGTGAGATTCTATCTTCCTGCTCTAAATCAGAGATCCGAGGACAAGCTTGAGAATGCTCAGAGGAAGGCAGTCAAGACGGTGAAGAGCCGTGGGTTAATGCCAAACAAGGATGCCTGGGGAAACCAGGGATCTTTAGTCTGTCTTCCTAGATCTGAAGGGCTGTTAGTGGATGAGACCGTCCACATGACTTGTCCCCAAAAGGAAGAATGAGTGGAAGTGGCAAAGAAGCAAATGTAGGCTTGATGTTAGGAGATTTGGAGTGGAAGCAGGGAAGGCTTCCAGCACAATGGGCGGACCCCCTGGATGACAGGTGCACAGGACAGGCAGGTCTGGATGGGCTTTGATTTGCACCAGTGACAGGGATTCCAGAATCGCTGAGATCATGGAGCAGTTTGAGTATTTGAAAGTCGAGGGTCAAACAAAAACACTAACTCCCTAGCCATCAGTGCAAGCCCCAAATGGAATGAGATGCCTCGGGAGGTAGCAGGTTGCCCCTCTTTGGAGGTCCTTCAAGCAAAGCCAAGAGAATTGCTTTTCAGGAGCACTGTAGGGAGGACTGTTGGCTTAGATGGCCTCTGAGGTCCCTTCTAACTCTGAAATTCTCTAAGTCAGTGACCTAGAGACGAGAGGTTGGCTGAGGCCCTGGGGAGGATTTATAGGATGACAAAGACCAGAATCACACAAGCTGTGAAGGTTGTATTCTACATCTCGGAAGTAAAAATATATACAACCATGCTATCCCAGATCCACAAAACTACCTAAGTAACTTCCCTTCTTCCCCTCAGGGAGACCCCTCCGCCCCTCCTCCATCACGGGATCAGCCTGCATCTGAAGCATTCAAGGTATGTAAGGCCTGTCCTCAAGCCCACTGGGACATGAGGGCCCTGCCCCTCATGAGGGGCTCTAGCCTTAGAACACTGAGCAGTGTCAGGGCCCCTGGTTCCCAGTGCTGAGAGGGAAGATGGAACAAGCTTCAGGCTGCTGAAGGAAAAGACTCTGGGAGGACGTGAGAGGAGCCGGCAGTCTCCATCATGTTCCTATGCCCAGCGTGCTTCTCTAGAGGCTGCAGGGAGTCTTCCCTTGGGGGAGATGTGGGACTCCCTTGGTTGAGCTGAGTAACCTCGCTCCCTTGGGAGAGCTCCTTCACTCTGTATTGTCTGGTGTCTACTCTCCTATGTAAGCCATCTCCGTTTTGCTATGATTCAGATAAATGGGTTTCTTTGCTACTTTCTATGTGTGTTCATTGTGGAACTGCTATTAGGTAGGAAAGAGGTCAAGTCTTGGACACAGAGCTTGGGGTCTCCCCCTTAAAATGACAAAGTGATTAAAACTTAGATTGAACCCTGTCATCTTCCCTAGACTAATGAGATTTAAGGGACCAGATAAATATAATTCTAGCCTGGTACCCCCCTCTCTCTGGGGAGAGCAGAGTAACTTCTGGCCCCAACTTCCTACTCCTCCTCCTGGCAGGAATTAAAGTCTCTCTTAGAGGAGGGTTGGGGAGAAAGGACTAGATCACTATTCCACCTCCCTTCGAGCCCCAGAAGGACAGCCCTCACCACACATGGCGCTTTCCTTACACATGGTGTCCCATCCCTATAGGTGGCTGTCTATCCTACTCTTGAAAATCCCAGGGATCTGGGGAATCTTTTTATTGTCTACTAACCCTTACACATGTGAAGTTTTTCTTTCTTACTTAAATCATCCTCTTACAATTTGCCACCATTTGTTTTCTCCTGCAAGCAATGATTGATTAGGGATAGAATTTCAAAGATTCAACTTGTCCCAGACAGAAGAGTTACAATGACTTGACTTAAACATGTAAGTGAACCAGAAGGCTCTCCCTGGCCCCAGGGCACAGAGGAAGCCTCTCTGTCTTAGAACTTTAGGACTGATTACTTCCTG
The DNA here is from genome assembly GCF_900497805.2 of Vombatus ursinus. NCBI lineage: Eukaryota > Metazoa > Chordata > Mammalia > Diprotodontia > Vombatidae > Vombatus > Vombatus ursinus. The sequence goes on from NW_020954576.1 coordinate 47,227,008, forward strand.
AGTTCTTTTGGTGAATCATTCAATGAGACAGAGACAGCCAAAAGTTTTGTCCTGATAAGGATCAATATGAGGCTAAGAGAGGAGTTGTTTTCAGAACAGTCTGATGGTGATTGTCATATGAAGATAAGTTTAACTTGGTGGGAAATGACTCCATAAAGAAAGATTATTATAATTATATGGTACCTATTAAGTGCCAGGCATTGTGCTAAGTGCTTTACAAATATTATCTTATTTGATCTTCACATTAAGCCAGGAAGGTAGGTGCTTGGGGAAACTGAGGCAGACAGAAGTTGAGTGATTTGTCCAGGATCACAAAACCAGTCGGTGTCTGAGGCCAAATGTGAACTGAGGTCTTCCTGACTCCGGGCCAGAGCACTAGCCATTTCAATACCTCACTGCCAATGAGTAAGGACTAAAACCCAAACCAAATCAGTCCTATTTACTCACTTAACAAGTGCAATTGTCAAGCTTGGTTTTCAAGAGAGGGAATGCCATTACTGAATTGCATTAGTGGGTCATCTTGAGCTAAGACATGCAATATTTCTGAGCCCAAAGTTCGAGTGTTGCCATTCTATATTAGCGACCATCATGCAAGTAAGAAGTGGTTCTCTCTCTACTCTGGGAGCAACGCGATGAAAGCCAAGAACCCAGTGGTGCATCTGGGGTTCCTCCCCTTCTGCAGGCAGAAGCAGGTATGGTTGTTGGGGCGCTTACCATGTCTGCTGATGAAGCGGATGCAACTCTCCACTACAAGAGGAATCGCTTGACTCGAGTCCTGAAGGAACAAAGGCAGATGTTGCATTAGAATCCTCCGACAGAGACAGCCTGGGCAAACACGGCAACAAGCATGTTTAAGCACTTACTCTGTGCTGGGCACTGCGCTAAGCTCTGGGCATAAAACCCACAAAAATACAACCCTACCATCAAATGGGGAAAAAACCTATAAACAACTAGGGGGACACAAGACATAGACAGAATAGAGGGAAAACACTGAGAAGGGAAGGCATTAGCGGCTGCAGGGTGAAGAAGATGGGGACTGGGAAAATCCTGGAAGGTTTGGGATTTGAGCTGAGACTTATAGTAAATCAGGGAAACTGAGGCAGAGGTATGGGGGCAGAGGTTCCAGGCATGGGGGAGGGCTAATGCAAAGGCTTGGAGATGGGAGATGGGAACGTCCCATTCGAAAAACTGCAAGCAGGCTAGTGCCAGTGTTGCTAATGGAGAATCCGTAGAAGAGACTGAAGTATAAAAAGACTGGAAAGGTAGCAAAGGGTTAGGTTACGGAGAACTGGAAATGCCAATGGACTTTATACGATAACACCACCAACGAGGACTTACATAGCATTTTAAGGTTTGCAAAAGCACTTCACAAATATCATCTTACTTGATTCTCACAACAAACCAGGGAGGTAATAATAATAACAGCTAACATTTACATAGCACTTAATCTGTGCCAGGCACTGTGCTACGTGCTTTACAATCATTATCTCATTTGATCCTCACAACAACCCTGGGTGGTTAGGTGCTATTATTATCACCCTTGTAGATTAGGAAACGGGTAGACAGAGGTTAATTGGCTTGTCCAGACTGACACATCTAGTAAGTGTCTGAGGCCAGATTTGAACTCCAGTCTTTCTGATTCCAGGTCCAAGGCTCTATCCACTGCCTCACTTTATATTTGATCCTGGAGGTGATGGAAAGTCACTGAAGACCAGTGAGCATTGTGGTGCCATGGTCAGATCTAAGCTTTGACAAATGGCCTTGGCAGTTGAGTGGAGGATGGCAGAGTGGAAAGAGATAGAGGCCCAACCAGCAGGCTATTATAGCAGTCCAGGTGTGAGGTGACAGAAGAGGGCCCATACCAGGTGGGTGGCAGCATCAGAGGAGAGAAGGGAAGCTGTACATGAGAAATGTAGTCAAGGTGAAAATGAAAAGATCTGGCAACCTTTGGGATATATGCGATGGGGAAGAATGAGGAGGCAGGGATGACACTGAGGTTGTGGGCCCGGGTGAAGGGGAGGAAAGTATTGCTCTTCACAGTAATAGGGAAGCTGGGAAGAGTTTTGGAGGAAAGAAAAAGACTTCTAGTTTGGACACACTGAGTTTGAGATTCCTATGGGACATCTAATGTGAGAGGCCAAAGGCAGCTGGAGGTACAGGACTGGACCTCAGGACATAGACTAGACCAGGGAACCATCTGCATAGTGAAAATAACTGAAGCCACAGGAATGGATGAGATCGGGGGGACACCATACTTAGTCAATGTGACATGGATGAAGATCCAGCAAAGGTGACTGAGAAGGAGTAATCAGACCTGTCTGAGGAGGGAATGTCCAAGAGAAGAAGGTGACCAACAGCGTCAGATGCTGCACAGAGAGGTCAAGAAGGATCAGGATCAAGAAGAGCCTATTAGACTGGGACATTAAGAGATCACTGGTAGCTGCGGAGAGGCTACTTTTAGCTGTAGGAGAGGGCCTGAAGCCAGATCGCAGAGGATTTAGAAGAGACTGAGAGGAAGTAGAGGAACCTAATATTGATGTCTTTATCGAGGGATTTAGCCAGGATGAGGAGAAGAGGTGGAGGGTAGTAACAAGTGGGGCATAGTGAGGGGTTTTTAAGGATGGAGGAGACAGGAGCTTTCGTAAGCAGGAGGGATGGAGCAAGTAAACAGGGAGAGATTGAAGATGAAGGAGGGAGCAGAGATGATGGCTACCTGGCTTTAGTAAGGAGAAGGGTTGCCTCTTAATGGAGCTGGAGTGGTGCAGGAAATAGAGGAGGAATATATCTGAGTGATGTGAGATGAAAAGGAGAAAGGAGAGAAGGAGGAGCTTTGGTGAATGGCCTCTGGTTTTTTGGTGAAGAATGAGGAAAGGTCCTTGGCTCATAGGCTGGAGGGAGGGAGTGCCATGAGAGGCTTGAGGACAGATGAGAAGGCCTGGAAAAAAGCCAAGAGTTTAGTGTGTTCTCCACTTATCTCTGCAGAGCTTTGTTGATCACTTGTGGGCAGAGGACGTGCCAACAGGAGCATACCAAAAGGGGTCACTTGTCATTTAAAAAAAAAAACCAGACATGATTTCATTGGCATAGAGAGCTCTTGGTGAAGAACTTCCCCTATTAATGTAGATTGGCAACTGCTTAACAATTTAGAGAGGTGGTTCCTGGGGCACCAAGAAGTTAGTGACCTGCCCAAGGTCAACAGAGACTAAACCGGAACTCAGGTCTTCCTGAGTAGGTTTGCTCTCTATCCACTATGCCATACTGCCTCTCTTAAGGTATAAAGAGGGTCATAAAACTTATCACAAGAGTTGGAAAAGAGCCCAATATATATATATATATATATATATATATATATGTACATGAGGTTTCAGAAGACCCTGACACCAGTCCTTAATCTGATAATCTGCCATATGACTTTGTTATTTTATTTCTCTGGGCCCTAATTCCCCCATCTACAAAATGTGACATGTTGGTCAAGAGACTATGGAGTGAATGTTGGCACAGGGATTTTGTAAGGATAGGAGATGAGAAAATGCTTGGATAAAGGCATTTTAACACATAAACAAGCACGCATGCATACATACACATACATGAATATACAAATATGTAGACAGACATGCCTACATATAAACAAACCCCAAAGTAATGGTATTACAAACCACTAGTTTTCGTTTTTTTGTTTTTTTATCATGGCATCCAAAGCCCTCATTGATTTGGCCCTCATCTACCTTGTCATCTATATTACTCACTGTTCTCTTTCACATATTCCATCTTCCAGCCAAAGCTGGCTACTGGTCAATTCTCCAAACCTGTCCTTGTGCTTTCTCATGTCAGGGCCTTTGTTCTCTGTGCTGTTACTTCTGCTTGGAATGGCATCCACTTTTCCCCCTCCCTAGTTCCACCTAATTCTTACCCATCTTTCCAAGTCCGAGCATGTTCCCTTCTCCCCAAAGACTCCCCTGGATTACCTCTGCCTGATTACTTCTCTGCCTCCTCTGAAATCAAGGAGATAGCACCATGCACCTCTTTATATTGTATAATAACATTCCACTTGATCTTCTTGTTACTTGGGTAGGCCTTATCTACAGGTAGGCAAGGACCATATCTTGTTCCTCTTTGCATCATGGCCAGAGCTTATCATACAACAGATGCTCCATAGATACTTGTTGAATGAATAAGGAAATTAAATGCATACAAAGCCAAGTCTAAGAGAAGGAGTCAGACAGAAGTACTCTCTAGCTGGGAAGAAAGGATAAGGTTTTGACTAGTGAGAAATAAAGAAAGCAGAACTTGGGCCGAAGAGGCCTAGTGGACTCTGTCCATCTCCAGAGATTGCCTACTCCTCTCTCCTGGCTCTAGATACCCAGCTTTACCCATGAATTTGGGCACCAGGAGGGTAGCAGGTGGGTCGTTCCGGGGAGCCAGGCAAAGGGATGGACTGGCGTGGCTCCCAGTTCCCAGGGTGCCAGCAGTGCTGCCAAAGGGTACACTGCCGATGCCAAGGTGGAGCAATAGTCAAGAAGGTCCTAGCAAATGTTTATATTCATGACCCGAAAACCCCATCTGTTCTCCATAGCTTTCCAGCTCCAGGGGCCAACCTATCCTTTGTGTCAGCATCACCAATGACTGCCGATTAGCCCGAAGTGACTGTACATTCCTGGTTCTCCAGCACACACTCAAGGAAGAGTAAGATAAGGGTCCTGTGCCTAAGTCATGGAGGCTTTGGATGGCTCCCCCTTGCCACATCTATCTTCCTCTATCTGCCAAGCTTCTCACCTCCAAAGGTGTGTGTTAATCCTGAGTATGTATCTGGTGTATTTTTGTGATGTGCAAGAGGCACTTGCTTCACTTTAACTGTGAACGCAACTGTGAATGCTTGTTTGCTACTCTCAGTCTGCTGTCTGAACCCACTTTGCTTGTATTACTTGTCAGTGTATCTATCTTGGTTCATGTCCCCTAGGAGCTTAGGGTCTCTGCCTGATGTAACTCTTGTCGTGATACTTTGGGTGATGCCAAATGCAATGAGGTACTTAATAAGACCTTGCTGCTGATGACGTGGGGCTGAGTGGGAGGGAGAGATAAGGTACTCCTTCACACGGAAGTTGTGAAAAAAGTCAATATTATTTCAAAACCAGGGCTATTGCCTAGAATTCTCAGCTAGAGGACCACATCACATGGTTTACAGCTATCCAAATAGGCTAGAGTTGACTAGCCCAAAAATATTTCTCACTAGACTACTCTCTCTAAAGAAATCTACTAAATTCAATGCTCATCCTTTATAATCAGATGGCATCACCTGGCATTTTGCCTGGGTAAGCGGGGGACACTACTTTCCAGGTCTATTACTAAGTAGGCCTCAGTCACCAGGAGGCTAATGGAACCATTTGTTGATGGTTGAAATTTGGAGGTCTCTCTGGTTTCCATTAGTTATTTTGAGAGTTGACCAACAAGGAAATCTTTGACTCAAGTCAAGGATTAGGAACTCTGAATCTGGATGAGTCCATGGAAGAGTTTTTAAAACAGAAATGCTTCCATATGACTCAAAAGGACCTGGGGGGAGGGCTATTGAAAGTAACCCTCAACAGTTACAAGATGGGAATCCTCATTCCTGACCTTCAGATGTATATTGAGAAACCAACTCTTTGCCCAGGTGGAAAAATGATCCTCTCCAGAGGCACATGAGGATGGTCAACTGCGTATTTACACATGTTTCAAGTAGTTCATTGAGAAATTAGGAGCAAATTGAATTTGAAAGCCAGGATGAGTGTTTCCTATTTCCAAGGAGCATAAGATCAAAGGAAATGAGCTTAAAGTACATTAGGAAGGATCCAAGTTAGACAGGAGAATGATATCTTAGGACCCCAGGCAGGACTTCCTGAGTACAAAGCTGGAGTAATGCTGCAAGAGTCTCCTCTAGAAGTATTTAAGAAAGGGATAAGTAAAAGTATGAAAAAGTTTAGCTAAAGGCAGGGGGATGAACTAAATGACTCCCCTTCTCACTCTGGCTGGTTGCTACGACACTAAAGGTCTATGAGGGCTCCTCAATATAACAAAAGCCATTTATTCTTTCATTGGCTGAGCAGTCATAAGTTTACTCTTATTTGTTACTTATCTGGCACAATCTGTCCTCAGTCTCTACTTGTTTGCCTTTTTTAACTAGATCAAACAAATCACTTTTTGAAAAATGCTTTATGAAACCACCACTGGGTTTGAGTTGTCATACAGAAAGTGGGTCAGAAGAACAAAAACAAGGCATTGAGTTATTTGGGATTTAGGGTATATCCTGAAATTCTTACGTAAACCCAGTCCTACACAAACACACTTCTTTAAGTGCTAGGACCACAGCATGACGAAAACTTGATGGGTGACATTCCCACGACAGGGAACCAGCAAAGCAACAGTACATGCTATCTCCCCGCCTGATCTGACTGGTTCCCAATATGAAGCTGTGATGGCTTCCTCTCCTTCGGTCACAACAGTGTCTAAAGGGCTCTGGCACATATGGAATGAAACTGCAAATTCATCACTGTTCTCGCTGGACATAAAAGGACTGTTCTTCCTTCTTCCCAGATAGCTCATCTAGCTCTCTGGTTATTAAATCACTGAGCTCTCAATGCAATCAGTCACCCCTGGAGGAGGCACCCCAGGCTTTGCCATTAACTGAAGTTGCAGGGGCCAGGGAGTGATAATTTACAATAATGGCATCATGAAAAATTTTTAGCACTTCTCCCCAAAAGATCTTAGCTCTATCTGATGGTATTTTCACTAAATTGTGAGCCAAGGGAGAGAAGGAAAAAAAAATCATGGCAGAGATGTGACAAATGAATGGGCCTTATCTTATCCCAAGGCCACACTTGGCTTGCCAAATCATTCTTGGAAAAAGAAAAAAAAATAAGGTCAGATTAAGCCCCAACTTTAACCAGGGTAAGCTGAAATCACTGTGAGAGGGTGCCAGCCCCAAAGAACTACAGAGGGTGTCCCAAAAGTCTTAATGCAGTTTTAAGCTATTAAACCATAAGACTGTATTATAGCTTACAATGGCACTAATACTTTTGGGACACCCTGTATATGGGCAACTTTCAATTACATGTGGGTGGATAATCCATTTTGGATTTATTTATTTATTAACATTTAGAACCATTTTTTTTTTTCCTGTACCCCAGGGCAGTTTTGTTTTTGGTTTTGGTTTTTTTTTTTTTACATTTCATCTTTGTCCCTTTCTCATTAAACCTCTAAGCATCATAGGGTCATGGACACAAAGCTGAAAGGGACCACAGAGGCTATCTAGCCTAACCCTTTTATTTTACAGATGAGGAAAGTAAGGCCAGGAAATATTAAGTGACTTGGTAACAGTGCCACAATTCAAACCCAGGTTCTCTGAGTCTTGAGCCAGAAAATACAAATTCATTTCAATTTAACTTTAAAAATGACTGTAGTGACAAATCTTCTCCTGCTGGAATGATGATGATGATAATACATCGTATTCCAAAGACAAACAGAACTTTTGGAGTATCCATATCACTGCCTCCTAATATGAAGACCAATGGTTGGGAAGACCTGAGTTGAAATCCTGCCTCAGGATACTTACTAGCTAGGTGACCCTGAACAAATCACTTAACCCCAGTTTGTAAACTGTAAAATGGGGACAATAAAAGCACCTACCTCCCACAGTTGTTATAAGGATCAAATGAAATAACACACATAAAACACTCTGCAAAGTACTATATAAATGCTAGCTATTACTATTAATAGTAGTATTGTTGGTTATTATTACTGTTACTATTATTATAACTGAGAGTTGACTGCCCAGTCGAAAAGTTGAGTACAATAGTAAGGAATTAGAGCGAGACAGTGAGAAGCCAATTTCCTTGTACTCGAGCATCACATTCCTCCCTGTAGACCTAACATGCTTAAAAATACTCTCTGTGCTTGCCATCAAAAGACAGCAAAATTAGAATTGAAAAAAAAAAACCATAAATGTCAAACTAAATATAAAAACTAGAGCATGTGTTTAGATTCTATATGATCACAAACACATACAATCTGGCACTAGAAGGGACCTTAGCGGTCTTTTAATCTAACTCCTTCATTTTATAGATGAAAAGATGGAAGTCAAGTGACAGGCCCAAGATCCCACGGAAGGGTAGTGGCACTTGTGATAGGTGTGGCCTGATCATCACACAACATCGCAGAGGGGTGATGCTGTGCACGCTCTTTGGTGTGGTAAATTGCTAGTGCTTAATCATTTAATCAAGTTCCTGGTGCTTCCAGAGAAGAGCAAGGGATTTAGATAAGGGCAGACAGGCCAGGACACAATTATCACCACAACTGAAGCCATTAATAAAAACAGCATTTCATGGTGAATATATCCCATCTATTCTCTCTCTATATATGTATGTCTGTATATGTATGTATGTATATATGTACATGTATATACACACATATATACATATACATACATACATACATGTGTGTGTGTATATGTGTATACACACACACACATACACATATATATACGGAAACAGGTCCATAACTCTGACTTTCACTAAAGTTCTCTGATGCCTCATTGTGGTGTCAGGCTGGACATGGGTTCTTTAAAGACAATTTAGGCAGAGCACCCAAAAGTCCTCCCAAATGGAAACATCTTCAAGTACAGTCATGAAATGCCAATCTGTCTTCCAAGGACTGACCTAAGTAAATGGGGAAAGGCTATTCCCAGGGATGTAGCTATCACATGGTGAATTTTTTCAAGTACAGTAATGGAAAAAAAATCTAAGGCATAGATAGGTTGCATGATGCATCAGAGTAGTGCATCTATTAGCTGGCAAAGTAAATATAATTGGCAGTGAGGTGTTGGACTTGGGGTTGGGAAGACCTCAGTTTAAATCCTGACACACTTACAATCTGTGTGACCCTGGACAAATCACTTAACCCTTTAGAGCCTCAGTTTTCTCATCTGTAAAATGAAGATAATAATAGTACCTACATCATAGGGCTATTGTGAGGATCAAATGAAATAACATATAAAAAGTACTTTTTTAAAAAGTTACTGTTATGGAAATGCTTGTTTCGTTCCACAAATAAAAATAAAATAAATAAAAATTTGAAAGAAAAAAAGAGAAAGTACTTAGCAAACCTTAAAGTGCCAAACAAATGCTACCCATCATCATCATCATCGTGCCCACACTGCTGAAATCCCTGGTCCATTAAGTATTCAAATTGAGTATGACCATAAACATTCTCCCTGAGCAGGGAGGGAAGGTCTCTTAACTGGGCAGAGCCAGAGAAGGACCACGCTCGTTGGTGCTCAAACACAGGTCACCCCCAGCCCCCAGCCCCTACTGGAGGTCCTTACCTGTTTCCTTATTGTTGAGCTCCGTTGGCTGTGGGGCCCGACCAGCCCATAATAACCAATCCAGAAGTGGAAGAGAAAGAAAAAAGGGGAAAAGGTAAGAAGGATGAGGTATTCCAAAGACTGGTGCAAAACTTTATTCCATCCCTGAGGAGGAAGCTGTTATCCAACTTAGGGGAAAGCAGATGAGGAAGTCTATGGGGTACTTCTGGATGCTCCTAACCCCTCCACCAGCACAGGCTCATCTCTCACCCGGTTCCAATCTACTCTAGAATTCACTTACTGACTTCTCTACCAGGCCTCAGGAAGCTCATGATGGGCATGCCCCATCATCCTTCCAGGTCTCATCGGCTTGGTCCTCGGCCTTCTCACGGCCCTGTGCCCCTCTGACTGAAGGGGGGCTATGAACTCCAAACCTTCACGAAGGAGAGCTCTGCTCAGACATCCCATTCCTCACTTGGCTGCTCTACTTTGGGACTTCTCTGACAGATTTCTCCACCACGGTCCTTGGGGGCAAGGAACCCACCCCTGAGCCAGCACTTAGCACAGTGCCTGGCACATCTTGTTGTTGTTCAGTCATTTTTTAGTTGTGTCTGACTCTTTATGACCCCATTTGGGGTTTTCTTGGCAAAGATACTAGAATGATTTGCCATTTTCCTTCTCCAGCTCATTTCACAGATGAGGAGACTGAGGCAAATAGATACAGCCCAGGGCCACATAGCTGGTAAGTGTCCGAGGCTGGATTTGAACTCAAGTCTTACTGTCTCCTGGCCCAGTGCTCCATCCACTGCACCACCTAGCTGCAGGGGCTTAATAAATGTTCACTGACCTCGGATTTGACTAGGCTCCTCCTGTTTCCATGACCTGAAATGCTATCATTCTAAATTCAAGATGAGAAAACAGGCAAAGCTCTACTTGCAGGAGTAGAACTTCCGATTTGTAAGAACTGAGAGACCCTGGGATTTGTAACCATAGAAGGCTGCAGAATCCACTCCTCTGGAAATTTTAAAGAAGATAGGCAGCTGTGTTTCTGGCTGTCAGTGCTGCTGGAAGGCAGGGGAGTGAGCTAGAGCAGAGATCCTTGCTGACCACAAATTGACTTAAAAACCACAAATTAACATCATCTCTTTTTTATTGTATTTTATTTACTTTGTTAAGCATTTCCCAATTACATTTTAGTCTGGTTAGGGTACAACTCCAGAGTTTTGGGGGTCACAGGCATCCTTGAGTCAGACCCCTGTGCCAGATGACCCTCTGAGGGTCCCTTCTAATTTAAGGAGCTCAGGCAGGCTTGTTCTAATCTTTGATCCCTCTCTCACAACACATTTTAAGAAACTCCCTCACCCTGTTTCCTTCCACTTAGAGAGATTAGTATTATTAACAGAATCTTCACTATAATCCATACTGAAAAAAGATGACAGCCAAATGAAGCGATTTCTAAATAATGGGTCCATAATTACAAATGACCTTTGGATTATTGTTTGTGTTGGCAGATACTAGCAGCTGATATGATGGGCTGAAACAGGAGTCCCCAAGGAGGCCTGCCCATTAAAGCTCTTTTCACTGTTTAAATCAGCATGCTTCCAGGCATCTGAGGACTATCAACCTTGAGAAAGGTAGGAACCTGAAAGGTAGGAACCTATCAAGAGCTACAACTTGGCAAATCGATATTTCCTGGGGAGGTCTCTAGAGCTTCCTCAGGGCACTGGAGTCACTCAGAAGGCTTCAAAGAAGGCCCAATTTCTACTCAAAGTTGCTGCTTTGTTCTGAAGAATATTTCAGTATTGGCAATTAGCCACTAATCAAGATCTGCATTCTTTTTCAGTCCATGAGAAATGTACTCAGAGACAAAGCTTCTTTCCAGATCTACTTTCTGGGTGACAGAAGCAGCCTCGACCCATCGTTCTGGTCCTGCGATCCCCAAAGCTGATGCTAGGCCACCCGGATGTTCTGGCATCTTGTCTTTCCTACACAGGCTATTTCTGGGACTTCCTTTCATTGCATCCTTCTCTATCTAAGACTCTCTGAGCATTCCAGTTCCATTTCAGACCAGATGGGGTCAGCAGGACAGAGAGAAAGAAGGGCCCTCCTTTGTAAAGTCAGCACAGCTCCCTGGCTCTTTCTCAGACTAAGAACAGTCCACTGCCCACCTAGCCAATGTTCCCAGCCTCTCCCTCCCCTCTAACCCTGCCCAGGGCTGTCCCCAGCCACACCTACCTGGCCAAAGAGCAGTCTGTCCGCTGACCTGCAGGAAAGACAAAAGATCTATGTTGGAGGGTGAGGCACTGGGCAGGGAAGAAGGTCAGAAGCCAGATTCTGGCGGAAGGAGCTGAACCACATTTGAGTGGGAAGGTCAAAGCCTGGTGGTTGAGGGGAGAGGAAGACAGTAGCTCTGGACAAGAACTCTGAGCTTGCTCCCCAGAGTCCCCAGCACAAGGGAGCCTCCCCCAGGGCAGGAAATGTGGAAAAACAGCCCAGGCTCCTCTGCCTGGGCAAGGCCTGTTCCCAAGATGGGCTTCCAGGGTGTGAGCCCCTAGGTCCTCGGTCTACAATCCCTACGCTTCCTAGCTAAAGAGAAGGGACTGGGGGACTGGGAGTGAAGACAGACAGAGTCCATGTGGCTGGAAGAAAAATCAGAAGCTCATCCTGGAGTGGGAATCCTTGTTGACTGGCAAATCCTTGTTGACTGGGGCATTCTAGGTTGTTGGCCAGAGGTGGGCAGTTAGGAGAGTGGAGTGTAGCTTTTAGCTTCTACATTTATTTCAATTCAACCCAACAACCTGACGAGATGAGTGGGAAAAGGCACTGTCAGCACGGCCAGATAAGCTCTACTTAAAACCATCTCCTAGACTGTTAGGCATAGAGAGGGCAGACCCTTTAAACACATCCCTGAGCCAGGACAGGAATGATCAGCCTCCCACACTCCTTCCCACTCTAAGAAAGGCTTCTGAAAGGAGCAAAGGCGGCTGGGGGATTTGCTCTCAAATCCCTCCCCACCACCTTAAAGGTGGCTAATTGTTGATTAGAGTTAAACATGTCTTACACAGCCCCTTCCCCCTCCTGACACCAACCTCTCATCTGCAAAAATATTATTCTGAGCCATTATTTTCAACATCTGTCCCATTTCCACCCTGGAATATTCATACACATCAATTATCCCTCAGTGGCAACAAGAGCACTTGCATTTATGGTGACAAATACATGTAGAAGCCAGAAACACAATGACTTGCAGATAGGAAAATCTGCTATTTTTTTTAAATTGCTGGGACTTGTCATCTTTAGATTAAGGTAATTTGCAAAAATAATAAATGGTCACCCATCCTTTTCCCATACTCGATACAGTCGGTATGTGTGTAGACATACGCCTTACGGTCATGGACTGGCTTCAGCCAATAAGGCGATATCTAGAGCTGCTCAGAATGTGCTTGCCCTAAGGAAATCACAGTTTTAGCATGCTGATGATAGAAGCAAGCCTTCTTTCTCTCTGACACCCCAGGAGTAATCTAATATCCTAGGAGCAAAGGCTTTCTGGAAACAGAGATTGGCTCCTGACATCCAAACCAGATCAGCTCCTCGGGTGGGTGGATGGGGATGCCCAAAGTGAGACACTGAGAGGGCGCAGAGTGGGCTAACTGGCTTTGGTCACAGAGCAGAAAACGTTTCAAAATCTTGAGCAAAGGAGGTGGATGTGCCTTTAATTTTGGGGGGTGGCTGAGGGTATATGTGTGCACGTACCTGTGTATATGTAGTATGTGTGCACTTGTATGTGGTATGTACATACCAGTGTGTATGTGTATTGTGTGTGCACACCAGTGTATATGTGTATTATGTGTTGCATGTGCCTGTATGTGCTACATGCAACTGGTGTAAATACGTGTATTATATGTGTGTGCTTTCGTGTATGTGGCATGTGCACACCATTGTGTATATGTGTATTGTATGTGTTGTGTGGGCCTGTGTGTATGTGGCACGTGCACACTGGTGTATATAGGTGTATTTTGTGTGTTTGTGTGTGTGTATACACACACTATCCCGTATAGTATATTACACAGTATATTTTTAAAGGAATGGCTCACACTCTGTAGGTCAGTCTCAGGGAAGACTCAAGAAGACCTGTATGAATGAATGCAGTTCTGCCCTTGGCAGGAGTGAAGAATTCAAACCCCATGTTCTGTGATCTGCTGTGATCTACCCTCTTTATTCTTGATCTATTCCTAACTCGGGAGAATAAAGAAACAGAGAAAAAAAAACGGAGCATGACGTTCAGAGGCATCTCAAGCCTGGGAATCCCTATTAGTCACAGGAAGCTGGGGGCCAGCATGAGGCGAGGCCAAGGAGCTGGGCAGAGGGCCAACCCCGCCTTCCCCCCCTCCCAGGGACACTCCTTTACCTTTCTCTTCTCTGCTTGTCAGCTGTGCGGAGAAAGTCCAGGGGGTCTGCCCAGAATCCCGCCTTGCTACTTTCTGGGGATCTGGCTTGGGTCACCTTATGACACAACTCAGGCTCACTGCTGCCTGTGCCCTGGGACCCAAAGCAGGGGCAACGATGCTCGGCAAACAGCGACTTCTCATGCTAATATGCAGGCTGTCCCAAAGCATGGAGCATTCTGCCCTTGCTTTCTCCGCCCCGCCTCTGGAACGCCCGCTGCTTTCTGTAGAGGGCCCACCCAAAGGATCATCTGGGACACGAGATGTGCATTTGGGAGCTCCAGTTTCCAAACTTTCTTGCACCCAGCTCAGCACTGCATGGAAGATGCAGCCTCTCTAACGAAGCACTGGGATGATAAATAATCAATCAGCCTCCTTACTCTAACTGTGGCAGAGGAGGCCAAGGGGGGTGGGTGGAGAGCGAGCATGCTCCATTTAAACAAATAGATGATGCCCATTAATGCTTCATTAAACATTCCCCTTTTGCTCAAGCAGTCATTTGCAAGGGGGATTTGGAAGAGGGGGAGGGGGGAGGAGACATTGCTCCTGTATCAAACAGACTAGATGCCCATTTTGCACAGCTTGGCTGGGATTGGGGCATAAAGTCCACCACTTAATTCAGTAAGGCCTAGGACCAACCCCTCCCCCACAGCCAAACCACTAGCATGGTCCTGCTCGCCTGTACTCACTTTCTCCCAGGGTTTTTTGAAGAAGGTCATGCTTGGCCTGAAGTTTGGTGATGAGGTTCCTGCCCTCCAAATACTCCTTCATTTTCTGTGAGGGAGAGGAAGAGGAGAGAAACAATCAAACCAGACCAGAGGAAGAAAAAAAGAAATCAAACCAGCCCAGCTACAGGAATCACTTTAAAAAGTCCTCCTTTGTCCTCTGGTTTTTTTGTTTTGTTTTTAACTTCTTGAGGCCCTAGGAACAGGGGCCAGTGCTTACATGGCACAAACAGGCTCCAGGTCTGTTTTTCTGGGCCCATGCTTACTGTATTCCCTCCCTTTCTAAGGCCTCTTAGATTTCTCTCCTCCATTTCTTGCTTCAGCTTCCTCAGAGGAAAGAGCAGAAAGACCTAGCTGAATTCAGCCAATCTTCTCCACGTATGTGTGAGGACACACATCTGTCACTTGTTACAGCTGCTGCAATCCAGTACTCCACCCCACTCCACCCCCAGTCCCAGCCCAAGTTCCAAAGCACACATTCCAATGCACCAGGAGGGACCCCAAACACAGGCCCTGCCTCTGCCCCAATTACAAGTTTGGGATGCAAAGCATCTTCGTCTGAGGTCATATCCCAATCAGCTTCTTTCTCTTGCCTGGCCTCCTCCTTCCCCTAGCCTGCATTTAGACTCTTTGTGGAAGGCTTGGAATTTCTTGGCATTTTCAGGGAGGGGCTGAGGCCCTTCCCCCTCCCAGTTCTAGACGCAAGATGAGGTTATGGAAATGAATTCTGCTCTAACAAGCAGAAGATAACTACTGTGCTGTGCTCAGATTTACCCTCTCTCATCTTATACCCCCCCCCTCCCCAATGACTACTATATTTCCCTGAGCCCTGGAAGTTATAGTGAGTGGATGGTACAGCACAGGACAAAACCTGGAACTCACTCAGATATGCCCTGATCACCTTTTTCTAATCTGGGCCAGCAGCCATCAGTTTTTGTTTTTTTTCTTTTCTTTCCATGACAGGCACTGTTTTCAAATCTAAAATTATTACCCTCGTTCTGGATGTTTCTGGCCTCCATTTTTCTAAAGGATGCTCTCAGGTTGGACAGACAGCCTACACTGCTCTAGTCATCACTTAGCTGAGAGCCTGTCCCTGAACCACTTTCAAGGTTGGCTGTTCCAGCTTCCAAAGCCCCAGAGAGGATCTGCCCTCTCTCTGAAGTCACCCACATCCCATTCTGCAGCTTCCTTCCCCTGAAGGCTCTAACACAAGGAGCTGGCAGGGAGAGGTATTAATGACAGGCTTCGCTCTGAAGCATTTGGAAAATGGGCTGCTCATTACTTCTCAGATTCCCTCCTGACTTCGAAGAACAGAGCTGGGAAAAGGGAAGAATGAAACAGGGCACAAGCCCGGTGGGACAGGCCAGTGATTCCCAGCCAGCCTTAAGGATTTAGCTCTCTCTGAAATTCTGGCTCAGTATTTTAGGTAGAGGCAGGGAAAAAAAGAAAGAAAAAAGGTATTGGGTTTCTTTTGGTGCAACGCCCTTGTTACCTGGAAATGGTGACATTGGCCTATTTCAGCAGGCCATGAACTAAGAAATGGAGGCAGCTTTGGAATAGTAAAGCCCTGGGTTTGGGGTCAGAAATCCTAGGGTGGAGTTCAGGGGACGGGACCTTCTACTTGTCTGGCTTGGAGTAAATGTCTGTGTAATTGAATTGAACTGAATTTACTTCATGGAGTCCTGACTTACTTATTAGCCTTTCAGAGCTTTAGTTCATAGGATCACAGCTGTAAACTTGGGCGGGACCTTAGGGCTTACCCCTTTCAACTTATGTGACTGGACCAACGTCACACAAGCATGAAGCAGCACTGCTGGACTTCAGACTTGGGACTCCAAATCCTGCCCCCTTCTCACTGCACAAAGCCGCTCTGCTTGAGTCTCCTTCTTTTTGGGATGGAAGGGAACAGGGAAGCTAGGGCTGTGAGGTTCTGCATCAGTGATGTCTTGGGCATAAGGAATTCCCAGGGAGGAAACTCCTTTTGCCAATGCAGATTTTACCGACACAGAGTCTTGAGGAAGAATTTTCTCTACTACTATGGGTTAGCAACGGCTCTTAGGGGTCGCCTGGAGACCCTGAGAGTTTAGTGTCTGGTCCAGAATGACACAGCCAGCTATGGGCCGGGGAAGGAGGGGCGGTGTGTGAGGAACTGAACTCAGATATTCCTGACTTCACGGCAGGCTGCCCATCCACTGCCCCAGACTGCCTGTTTCGTTGCTGAGATGCCTATGCTACCCCTCACACGCTGACCTCCTATCCATGACTTCCTTAGCTCTGCGCTGAAGAACCTTCCATGGCTCCCAGGGCTCAGAGGATACAAAGCAGAGCACAATCTGGCTCCCACCAGCCTTACCCCCCTCACTTCACACTTTCTGTTTCACAAGCTTTACATTTCAACCAGACTGGACTAGTAGCTGTCCCTCCAGATCTCTCCCTCTCAGAATCCTCAGCTCAGATACCACCTCCTCCCAGAAGTCTTCTATCTCCTTGCCCTTACCTGTTTTAGCGTTCTCTCTTATTCTCTCCTTCCTACATTTAGCAGTAGCTGCAGCAGTGACATCCCTTACATTTATAAAGCACTTGAAGATTCTAAAAGTGTGTTACAAAGATAACCTCATTTGATCCTCACAACAACCCTGGGAGGAAGGTGCTATTATTATCCTCATCTGAGGCAGGCAGAGGTGAAGTGACTTGGCTAGGATAACACAGCGTCCAAGTATCTAAGACCACATTTGAACTCAAGTCTTCTACTTTGCTAACTAGCTACAAGTCATACCCCTCTGCTCCCCAACCCAGTAGAATATCAGCTCCCTTTGGACAGGGGCTCTGTGTGTGTGTGTGTGTGTCCTCAGAACCTTGCACGTAGTAGGGTGAATTGAACTGAAAGTATTTTATGAATTGTGTGTGCATTATATTGAGCAATTTATAGCTTTTTACTCTGTGTTCCCTCCTTGTACCTGGCAGGATATATCTGCCTAATTCAGAGGTCAGAGAGGCAGCAGGCCTTAGGAGGCAGAGCGCTAGACCCGGAGCTGGAAACCCTTGAATTGAAAGCTTGACCTCTAACTTCCGCGTCTTCATCTGTAAAACGGGGATAGGAACACTATGAAATGCATTTACATACCTATCAACTAGTACAGGTCCAGGCAATCTATAATTGGGTAACAATTTTTTCTCTAGTGTACTAACTAGTTCATATGAAGCTTGTGATCTTGACCTCATTATTAGCATGTTCTAAACCCGGGCTTCTTAAACTTTTTCTACTCTTAATTCCTTCATGGCTTTTTGAACTGTGGGTCATGACCCCACATGGGGTCTAGACCAGCTGTAAACAATTCTGTTATTTAATTCAGTGTGACTCCCAAAGGGGCCTGAGCTGAGGGGATCAAGAGAAGGGCAAAGCAGGTCCTGGTCCCGGCATTCTGCTGTATATGTGGCCCTGGGGGAAGGTCCTTAACTTCCCTGGGCCTCAGTTTAGTGAGGAGGGTATGTATATTTGAGATACTAAGACTCCTGAAATCCTTTTAAAGTACTCTCTGATTTTCTCCCATAAATGTTTGTGAGGATATACAAGATAACTCTAAACACCCTGAAAGGTCAACCCCTTCACCTTGTTTTTGTATCTTTAAAGGACCTCCTAAGCACCGTGCTATGTGCACAAAATAAATATTTGTTGAATGTTTGAATCAATCTGTGGGGAAGTGTATTATGCTTTTCAGAGTAAGCATGTGCCCCCAAACATAAGGAAGGCCTAGCAGGCATCTGGGATCCAAGTTCATTTGATCCCTGTAGACTGTCTCTGCAGCAGGGACAGTCCCAATGAGATGCCAGGGAAAGTAGTATGGAAAGCTAATCTCTGAGGAGGGAGGGTCAGGCTCAGCCCCCAAAGCCAGGGGGCTGTTCTTGTTGTCAGCTATTCTATGCTCCTACACTCCCCAGGACAGACTTCTCTTAGGTTCAGAGATGAGGGCTTTAGGAGTCATCTACTCCAACCCCCTTATTTTACAGATGAAGAAACTGAGGACCAGAAAGGACAAATGATTTGCACAAACTCCCCCAGGATATGAACTCAGGTCCTCTCAAATCCAGACCCAGCATTCCTTCCACTGTAGCACACCCTGACTTTGTCAGTAATTCCAAGCCAACCAAGTTAGAATGCTTCAAGCCCTTTCCTTCCCTCAATTCATTTAGAGACTGTAGCGCTATCACGAGGCAGCAGCAAGGTGGTTCAGTGGATAGATTCCTGGGCCTGGAGTGAGGCAGACCTGAATTCAAATTAGGCCTCAGACACTTACTAGCTGTGTGACTTTGGGCAAGACACTTAACCTCTATTTGCCTTTATAGGAAATGGTAAACTACTCTACTATCTTTGCCAAGAAAACCCCATGGACAGCATATAGTCCACAGGGTCACTTCTGGAGCAGGTAGGTGAACAGAGTAGTGAACAGAGTGCCAGGCCTGGAGTCAGAAAGACCGGAGTTCAAATCCAGTCTCTGACACTTACTAGCTATGTGACCCTGAGTAAGTCACTTCACCCTGTTTGCCTCAGTTTCCTCATCTGTAAAATGAGCTGGAAAAGGAAATGGAAAACCACTCCAGTATCCTTGCCAAGAAAAGCCCAAAAGGGGTCAGGAGTAGTAGGACACCACTTAAAACCACTCAACAACAACAAAAAGTGCTGCCCAGATCATTTCCAGCTTGTGCCCCCAGGCCCCTCTGTGTTCCCGCTCGGGGAACATCTGCATGAAAACAGGTTCGTCTGTTGGCTTCCTAGCTCCATCTGGCCTCACCGCTAGCTCTTCCACCTGCTGTCAGTCTTTCCTGGGTGATATCCTAATCATCAACTGGTGCCTAATTGTGAGGCCTGGAAGAACAGCTTAGGGCCCAGAGGTGAGGAATCCATAGCAAATGTCCCGGAGCTAACCCTCCCCCCTGCCCCCTCCCCCAAGCCCCTTCTCCGACACATTTACCCAGGAGACTGGGAAAGCTCTATAATGAGGAAACACTCACCAAGAAGCTGAAACCCCAAGCAGTCTGACTGCTTAGAAAACAGAGCCAGAATCCTGAGAGGGACTGGATGCAAATTCCCTGGTCTAACTCATGCTGATAGTTGTGATTCTGGAAACCTTTTGTTTCATTCATGTTCACAGTTCACTAGTTAGCTCCAGCTGTCAGTCAGTACCCTATTAAAATAAATAACTATCTGATAAGGAGGGATGATGGATTACCTTCTGAAATTCCATTTAAATCCTGAAGGATTCAGAGAGCGTCAAGGTATGACCTGCATCCCTAATACCAGAGGAGTAGGCTGGCAACGGTGGCTGGCAGCTTTCCGTTAGGGTGAGCCAGTTATGGGAAAAGTGAAATGGTTCTGATTCTACTCCATGAATGGTTTTCAGCCATTTTACTTAAAATCTCCACTCTTCTCTATGTAACCAGCTCTCTGCTACATGGGAAATAAGATGAATAATCATGTCTTTACCCTAAGGAGTTGAGTTGGGAGCTGTGCCACTGGATTTTTTTTTAAATGCAGAACAGATTGAATAAGCAGGGGCTGTCAAAGTCATAAAAAGAATAGATGGATTTCCAGATGATTTCTGAAAGAGGTCAGAGAACCAGGACCAGCACTGTCTCTAGCAGGTTCACATCTTCCAGAGAATGACAAAGACCAATCTCTAAGCCCCCACTGAGACTTTCATTATAAGTGACTTTCAAGCTCTTGGTATTTCTTTCTTCAAAGCTCTTTACCAACATAAACTAATTAATTTCCCCCAACTCCTGAGAAATCTTACTGCTATCTGTTGTTTTCCTCTTCCTGAATGGAAGAACAAAGGAAGAAAGGGGGAAGCATTTTCTTCAAGGTCATTCGGCCAAAAATAGAAGGAAGTTCCCAGAATCCAATGAGATCAATGACCCCATCTCCATCCAGTTCCCCTCAACCCCTACCTCCTTGTGACTCATAGCATATATGTATACATTTGAAATAGCTAGCAGTTCTGGGGACCAGTTAGGATATAAAAGAATTTTTTTCCTCCTCTATGATGCTAACTATGGGAACTGTGATCTTGGCATCATTTTGAGTATTTTCTAAACAATTTTGTAACCAGTGTGAATTAAAAACTATTCAGGGTTGATGGTTTGATCAAGGTCCTTTTAAGGTACTAGATTAGGAATAGGAGCCCTGAGCTACTAGTCTTGACTTTAGTGTATAATCCTGGGCAAGTTACTTAATTACACAGGCCTCAGGTTGGTGAAATGAGAGGCTTCTGTACATAAGATTTCCCTACCTCAGTGTTACCCCCATCAGAGGTGGCTCCAAGGCAAGAGAAGAGATTTTTTTTTCTTTCCCTCAATTGAGAAACATCAATTAGGCAAGGATTATAGTTAACTATTAGCACGTGTGTCATCTGGAATGGAAGCTAGGTTGGTAATAAAATGAATGAAGGGAAATGCTCCCACCCAGCAGGCAGGGCAACTAGCCTTAGGCAAGCAGCTAAATGACTATACCTGCCGCTGGATTAGATCCCACATCTGCTCAAAGGGCAGGCACCTCAATTCCTCGGAATGGATGGGAAAAGCTGGGATATTCAGGTATCTATAAATGTTCCATCTTTAAATACTCTAACATGTACTCTATCAAACTTCACACTCCCTTGGTGTCTCAGCTTCCTCCCTGCATGCACACTGACTTGAGAAAATGGAATGGAAGCTGGGGACCCTTTACTTAATGAATCAAGAAGGCACTCATGTGCTTTTCAAAAGTTAATCTTTTTTTAAGACTCCCCCCACTTGAAGAGGGGATATAAACCTCATAGGACTTAAGGTACACAACTCTAAAGTCAGAAGTACCTAGAGAGGCAAAGGAAGAGCCCGAGGTACCCAAGTTATTTTTCTCCAAGCCATGCTCACAGACACAGATATTATTATGATGACTGTTTCCCCACCACAATGCAAGCACAATAAAATCCCCCTTCTGCCTATCTTTTTTTTCCCCCTTCAGGCAGGAAATAGCTGTCAGATGGAATTCATACAACAGCAAACCTCCAACAGGAGCTGGTCTCCTAGTTCAGCTGCAGGAACAGAAGCATCTTCACTTCCTGACTGTCTCTGGACACACTTTCCTTCTCCTGCTCATTCCCTTCGCTTTATCTGATTGCAGGATCTCAGGTCGCTAATCAAGGTCAATTTAAACAGCCTTTCAGAGCCAAGAAGAGCAGAGCCCACGCAGTTATTCAAAGTGTGCTCCCCACGCCCATGCCCATACTTAGAGGAAACGCTGGATACGCATTTATTAATCATCCGCTAAGATCGAACTTAGGCCAGGTGAAAGTCACTGATCTACCTGACATGTTCTGTTCCCATCATTTTGTAGTAAAAGGGATGTACTTTGTTTTACACCTCTGGAAGTCACTAAATCCTATGGAATTATGTTAGTTATGTGCATAGGTATCCTCAATTCAACAGGCTTTATTCAGCCCCAACCATAAGTTGGGCACTGTGCCATGAGCAGCACCACGAGGTCCTTACCTAAATGTTCTATCTCATTGAGCTCCTAGCACACTATTCGGCACACTTAATAATTGTGTGAGTGAATGAATGGAGTAAACACATGTCTAAAGGCTAGTGAATTTCAGACTTGCCTCGTGGTGTTCAATCAAGGGGATCATAGGACCATAAAATGGGAGCTGGAAGGGGACTCAGCAGCCATCAAGACCAGCCTCATTATTTTACAGGTTGAGGAAAGAGAGGTTAAGGGACTTGCCCAGGGTCACACAGCCAGGAAGTGTTAGGGGCAGGATTTTAACCCAGGTCTTCAAAAAAGTGTACACTGGAAATCTGTCTTGGTTAGATGTGTGGGGTTCATTTTGCAGTCAGTCTCTCTTGAACCTAACATGGCTCACACTGGAGACAATGTACAGAATGGGTCTGTTCTGGGGAAAGGAACTAGCTGCTAGGTTTTCCCTTCCACCCTCCCTTTGTCTGTGTGCACCTGGGTTCTATTTCAGGCCCTAAAAGCTAACACAGGGCTAAGTCACATTATTTCTCTTCAGCCTTGATTGTCTCATCTGTAAAATGAAGAAAGTGGACCAAATGATCCCTAAATTCCATTCCAGCTCTACAACCCCGAAATTCTCCTGGAAGGACTATTTCTACATCTCTACAAATAAATGCCTTTTATGGACCATGTTTCTAATTCCCATGGTGCCATCTGGGTAGATCAATCAGATGACATTCACCAGTGGTTAAGGAGCCTTCCTAATGGCCTCATTTGTTTCTAGGTGAGCAACCAGAAAGCAGATGCCAAGACAAATGACCTCTCCCTACCTTTTTGACAGACATGAGCCTCCACCAGGACTCTACTGCTTTGATGTGTTTGTACATGCATGCACAGGGGTTAGCACATGTGTTTGGGGGGATGAGGGAAGTAGAGAAATGCATTGGATAACCTTGCAGGGACCAGAGGCAGAATACCTATCTGCATAACTGTTGGCTTTTGGTGGTCTGGCAGTCACAGGGAGACGTGCTAATGTACCCCTAATCCAGAGAGAGGCACTGCTTAGACACCCCCACCCCGACTTGTGACTGTCCATTTCAGCTTGCCTGTCATCATTTTATGAATTATTTGGAGCATTCTGAGGGCCTGTCTATGAAAATGATAAATTCCCTCTTAAACTTATCACAAGTCAAGACTTCTGAGACTCTTGTCGGTCAAGGTAATTTGCTCACGATGTAGCATTTTTAATAAAGAGCCATCTCTTTACAAGAGGGGTGGGAAGAAAGCTGGACAGCACTGTGCTCTGACAAAGGGTCAGAGAATGGCCAGGGGCTGAGTCAGGGGCGGTCACTCGCCAGCCTTAGCGTGACCTGAGTTGGACTCCTTTTACACAGAGATGTTTCTAAAGGCAAAGGCAACAGTATGAACTAAAACTGATCAACCACCCTGACAAAAAATGTCTTGAATAAACAAAAGCTTCATCTCCAAATTGAAAAGCAACCTTCCCAAACATGACTGGCTTCCAATGAAAATCCCACCTCCTACAAGAAGCCTCCCTCCCACCCTTAATTCCAGTGGCTCCCTCAATTAATTATTTCCTATTTGTCCCATATATAGCCTGCTTTGTATAACTATGTTTGTATGTTATCTTCCCCCATCTCCCATTAGACCGTAAGCTCCTTGAGAGCAGGGACTGTCTTTTGCCACTTTTTGTATCCCTAAATGCTTAGCACAGTGTCTGGCACGTGGTAGACACATAATAAATACTGACTGATTGATTGACTGACTGATGTTCTGAAAGTGCTGATTTAACTTTTCTGACTTAAAAGAATATCTGAGATGAAAACCGTCTGAAACATCCCAAGATCATTAGGTCAGTTAAACCAACGCTACATCTCAACAGTCCAGACCTGTTAAAAATCTCCAGAAAAGGTTCCACAACTTCCTTCTAAAGTTGTCTGGGGTGTGAAAATCCTTCTGATACCCAGGGACTTCATTTTAATGTTTCACCCAAATCCCTCTTACATCAATGTTTACAATGTTTACACCCAGCACAATTCCCCATGTACAAATTTTATCGTTATGTTTTTTCATATAATTGAACTATTAAGTAGCTAACAGGATTCATTATTGTATTGATAGATTAAGTTCCTACTCATTTGTCTTTTCAACTCTAAGCTAACATAAAATGGAAAAGGTTCTGGGTAACTAATTTAAAAAAAAAAAAACAAACTAGATTCCTTAAAAGGATTTTTTAAAAAGCAAATCATTAGTTCTTAATGGGGAATGGGCAGTATTTAATGCAGAATTAAACACAAATTATTCCAGTTGGAGGAGAAATTCAATTTACTGGGCATAGACTGTATTTCTTGACTGCAAAACAAGTTAATTCTTTTCATTCAGACTCAGCATGCAGATTCACTGGCTATGTTTCATCTCACATCTGCAAACTTAATTTCTCCTTTCTTGGTTGTCAGAAGATTAGGAAATAAATTTTAGTCCAGGCATCAAATTCTATTTGGCAAAACCAAAATAACTTAATTATTAAAAAGCAAAGCCAATGGCAAGTCAGACAGCTTTCAAAGGACTATTAATACAATTTTTAAAGAGCCAGTTTGGCTGTGAGAAGACTGAAATACATAGATAAAAATATTTTGGATACTTTCTGCAAAAAAAAGAGTGATATGTGTGACACATTTAGACTGTAATATGAAAGATTTAGGGTAGACACAAAGAAAAATTTCCCGACAATGGTTGTAAAACATTGGCATTGGCTCTCCTGAGGCTACAGACTTTAAAAACAGGATAGAGCTTCAATTGGCTGAGATGGGTTTGGATGTAATCCTCCTTAGAGCCGAGGGAATGGATGGGATGACCTCCCAAGATCTATTCCATCCCTACAATCCTATGTGGATGAAGAGGAAATCTTTTAAATGGAAACCTGCTATTTAAAAGGCTTGTGAAAATGAGTGTCTTCCTATTTGAAGGGGAAATGCCTTCCTCTTTGGAGTTAGCTCTTAGACCATATTCTAGCTGGTAAGTATTCATGACTTTAAATGCAGAGGATATCACCAAAGGGAGGAGGCTGACCATCCAAAGGTCCTTGGAGAGGGAACAGAGCCAAAAGCAAAACGCAGACTCCAGGTTTCCGTCGCCTCCGAGAGCAGGAGTCGGGAGGCTGCCATCACGCCCGAGCCCAAGCCCCTGCCTTACCGTAAAGTAGAACTGCTCTGTCTCCTGCTGGTTGGCTCTCCTCTTGGCAATACTGGGTTTGCTCATGAAGGTTTCTGAGACAGTAGACTTGACAGACTCCATGGAGTTGCTGTACTGGAAGCAGTCAGACACGTCAAAGTCCTCAATGGTTACGATGTCTTGGATGGTCTGCAGGGTGGCCTCCATCGTCTTCTTCACCTGTTACACCAGGAGAGGGAGGGCAAGGCAGAGGATGACACGAGGAGTACAACTGGGGAGGGGAGAATGCTGAAGCACAAGCCTGGGGAAAGGGCTGGGCTGCCGTCAGGGAGCACCTTGGCTTAGACGCCGTAATGCCGTAATAGGACACTGAGGGCGTGGCTCAGACAGGACCAAGCCCTGAAAACAGTCATCCTTGGCCTGGTTAATCCCTTGACACAGTTCCTGGGTTTGTGGGAAATGTCAAGGGAAGAGGAAGAAAACAACCCAAGCAGAGGGAAGTAGGACTCCAGAAGGAGGTATCTGGTGGCAATTCATTTTCTTGCACTACATGTAAAGTTGGGTTAGAAGAGCGTATTCCTTCACCACTACATCCTCAGAAGTTTTGTCTTTGGATCTGTGGCACCTAACACAGTGTTGGCCCAAAGGAGGTGCCACATAAACGCTTCTTGACTGGTCGGGGCAACTAGACGGATAAGAGTGTTGGACTTGGAGTCAGGAAGATCTGAATTCAAATCTGCCTCAGACACATAATGTCTGTGTGACCCTGGGTAAATCATTCAACCTCCCTCAGCCTCAGTTTCCTTATCTGTAAAATGGGGATAATGATAGCACGATCGAGTTTTTATGAAGATCAAATGAAATGTAAAAGTGCAATGAAAAATTTAAAGTGCTATTCAAATACTAGATGTTGTTATTATTATCGCTGTTGCTGTTGTTAATCAGTTGATCTAGGATGAGATGCAGTAGACTAAGTGTGAAGATCTGGTTCCAGCCTAGGCTTCACCATATAATCATTTAACCTTTTTTTCCTTATTTGTAAAATAAGGAGGTTCACCATCACCTCTTCCAGATTTTCCTAAAAATGAGACAAAGTGAGATGAAAACTGGGAAGCTATTTGAGCTGAGAAGCTGGATAACTGATTGAACCACTTCTGTGAATTTATCAGAAGACTTGAGTTCAAATCTGACCTCAGATAGCTGTGTGACCCAAGGCAAGTCATTAAAAAAAAAAATCTCTTTGTCTCAGTTTCCTTGACTATAAAATGGGGATAATAGTAATAGCACGTTCCTCCTGAGGTTGTTGGGAGGATCAAATGAGATAATTGTAAAAAGCACTTAGAACAGTGCCTGTCATATAGCAGGCACTATATAAATGCTCATTCCCTTCCCTCTTCCCCTTATTATTGAAAGCACAGAAGCAGCCCTCCTCTAGGCAGGGCAGAGACATCTGAATCGACAAAGCCAAAGGCCTGTGTTTGTTTGAAAATGCTAGAGAAAGCCAGGCACGAGGGGGTGGTTCCAGAGATACAATATTGTTCACACAGCTGCCAAGTGCCATTTCAATGAAACGTGTAGAGGGAAAAAAAGAAAAGACATTTCTCAGAGGCTTAGAATAGAGTGCAGCCTTTGGCCATGCCAGAGTGACTTCCTGGAGTTCAAGGGCAGGATGTAGGACTAGAGGAAAGTACAAGCCTCTGTTTGCTAAGGAAACGCCTGCCAGGGCTCAAGACATCCTCTGCATGCTCCTTCCAACCATCCCTAGACAAAGCATCTGAAGTAGGTAGGACAGGAAAGCCGAGGGGATGAGGCTCCGAGGTCAGGAAACTCACCTCTTCATTCTCAATCTTGAGGGTGGATAATCGGGACTGCAGCTGCTGGCACCTCTGGACCAGCTCACTCTGGACCGGCTGCTGAGCACAGAGCTGCGAGGCCTGCCAAGAGGAAGTGGCACCAGAGAGAGGGTCAGAGAGAGGCCATGCTTCTTCTTAAGGGTTTGGGAACGTGGCCCCCAGTAAAAAAAACTAGTTAATTTAAGTGTAACCCAGTGAGTTTCCATGTGGAAACCTCAAAGCCAACTCCAACTTGCAAAACTCTTGCAGAATTAAATGTTTTTATGAGAGGAGGACAAAGATGAAAGCACTTCAAGCCAGTGGGGTCACCCTTTTTCTTTTTTTTTTCTTACACATAGAAATGACTAGTGACCCACCTCTTGATCTTGCTTAGCAGGGATAAGAGCTCCTCTACATAGGGAAGGCCTAGCCAGGATGGAGAGCATCCCAGACCACCTCAATCTGTCAGGCCGTCCCAACGCTAGAGAAGCAATGCTTCGGCCAATCCAGACTTCCTTCTGGAGGTCCAAATGGCCACATTCCCCTGCCCCCATAATTTCACCCAGAGAGAAAGTAGAAAAGAATGATGTCAGGAGACCGATCAACCCACTGTGGGGAATGTCAATGGCAGCCAGCATATGTTTAGACACTCAGAACATGCACACAGTCTCTGATTCAACCATGGAGAAAAGTTCATAGTTTAGGGCTGGACTGAGGGCTCTGCAGCTGTAGAATCTGGTGGGAGTTTGGGATTTTCCAAAGGGCCATCCTTTTACCCTGTTTTTTTCAACAACCTGGGTGAGAGAGTTAGAAAGAAGCCTGGCCCCTCTTACCAGGATCAGGCAGATGAAGCTGCCCCAGCACAGTGAATACGAGGGGCTCCGTCACTGCCTCCTCAAGTGCATCCAGCATTAATCCCACCAGCCGTGGCCGAGTTGGAGCCTGGGAAGCATCCTCTATAACAAGGCAGCTTCACTAGCCCGGACATCTACACAGAGAGTCCTATGAATAGCAATGGGGCCCTTCTCCCCTTCCGAAGAGTGGGAGTGTTCAGACACCCACTAGACCATTCTCTTGCTTGGGGAAACAGATACACTTTTCAAGGGAAGGGGGCTGGGCAAGAACCTTCTCCTCCACTGACTTTCAATCCCACCATTTGACCTGACCTCCTCCCCCCGGCTGAGAGGCTGGCCTTAGCCGGCTCTCAGATCTGAAGGGCTGACTTCATCCTGGCTCCTGAAGGAATAGACACAATAGAGAAAGCTAGGCAGCCAGAACAGGCCATGGCCAAGGTTGAGAATCTCCAGCTGTCTGATGTCACCAGTCAGGCATCCAAGGCCCAGGAGCCACTGGGGGCATGGAGAACAGAGCCAATCCCCTCTTAGTATGTCTGAGTACATCTGGCATCTGATTTGGGGGCCTAGCTACTCCAGGGTCATGGTAGGTTCTCTGCCAACTTCAACGCCTCCTGTTAAAATGCCACCAGCACTTTAGCCTCAGCTGCATCAGATTCTAGCCAGCTCTCTCCTATCCTTTGTCTCATTCTACAGAAGAAGATGTAGTTATCTGCCCAGAGGGACCCCTTTTCTTCCCATGGTTTCTATTCATCTTCCACCAAGGGGAGAGAGCAGGCTAAGAGCAGTACCCTTCAGAAGCTGCAGGACACCTAGCAAGGCCCTTGATTATTCAGGCCACATCAGGAGGGGACTCGCCTCTTCCTGGGAGAGGACAGACAAAGAGGAGAGGCTACTGAATGATGTTAAGGTGAAGCAGAAACCTTGAAGGAAAATCTGACACCAACGGAGCTTGATCCTTTGAGAAGAAGGATCAGGGTGGCTGACACATCTGTAATGGAGTCTAGCTGTGCTCTAGGAAATGGAAGAATGAAGTTCCTGATGTGGCTACAGGTGGGATGAAATGCCTGGCATCTGGAACTTCCTCTCTGGAGAGAAGCTATTGGGCATAAGAAAATCTCAGGCAACACCCAAACATGTGCTGCTCCAGACAGGTGGCTTCTGAGCTTGCTCCTTGGTCAGGAGTTTTCAGCAGAGGATGGATGAGAACTGTGCAATGATTGTGGCTGGGAGACAGGGCAATGTAACTAGGAATTCCGAGGGCGCCTCTCCCTACTTCTAACTCTGCATGGGGTGGCATCATCTCACCCCCAAATCAGTCCATCTGTTCTGAAGCTCCTATTTCCTAAACCACAGTAATGGAAACAAACTGTAAATAGTTTGGTTCTATTTAAGCAGATGGGGGCGGGGAAGAGCACCCATTCAAACCCCAGAAAAGAATCTTGACGGGAAAGGGAACCTGGCCAGGAACATCTGTTAGGCAAGCCCCCAAACACCACAACGCCAGCGTCACACATGCAGACAGAGGAGTTGGCCACCCTTTGGGTGGGAGGGTGGAGGAGCACAGGGGCAGGACTCACCATGTCTCCCATGTGCGGCTGGAACTCAAACTTCATGGGTGGGCAGAAGACATTGTTGTACATTTCCATCAGTCTCTGCTTATCGCTGGTGGCATCTAAGTTCTCAACGGCATTTTCAATGGCATCCAGGCCCTCGTGTTTTGACTGTTCCAGGTTGAGCTCGGCTGACAGGAAAGTACGCAGGGCCCGGTTCAGACTGGCATGGTATCCTAGGTCACAACACTGCTGTGGAAAGACATGAACACTCAGAGAGTGAGCAGAATTCATAGAAGCTGCTTTGAAGGGGCTATTCTGAACTGGTTTTGAAGTAGGAGAAAAAGAACAGTCCTCCTGGCACCCAATGTCATAGGAATGACAGAGCTGAGATAAGAGGTCCAATTTCTTGTTCCAAGTTCAACACATCATACTTCCTTGAGTGCTCTGAAATTCTTGGGTAAAAATAAGATGTTTAAATGAACAGTTGAGTCATTTAATGAGTGAAGAGTTCAAATGGAGTTTGGGACAGGACCTTTCCAAATCATACCACCAGTCTTTCACTTCAGGACACTGCCATGTTGCAGATAAACAACAGACCAGCCCGCAAAATCTCTATCAGCCTCTGCTAGTATAAGGATCCCCAGACTGAATTCCCTAGATGGTCACTCTGGTTTCCTGCTGTGCGGCAGATCTTTCCTTGGCTGGGACAAGGAATGCAGAATGGAGATGCCTTAGGAGGCCTCTTGGGGCCTGGGCCTTTAAATTTACTTCTGTTGTGCCACTAAAACTCAACATTGAAGAGTGGGCCTCAGCAGGTTCCTCCAGCATTTGTGCATTATAGTGCCAGGCACAGCAATGGTGTTTATAAGGTCAACCATATGACACACCATCTGTTAGACACAGACTATATATGATGAACTCTCTCACCTCCTGACTCCCAAGGCACCATCTGCACTATCATGTCCTGAGTGAGGTGATGAAGGGGTACGTGGCTTAGAAAAACTTAGTTCCAAACCTCAAGGAGTTGACAGTTAGAGTTAACACTAGTTCCAAAGACAAATATTCACGCCAAAAATTAAAAGCATCATGTACAAGGGAAGAAGGGTGGTGTAGAGGTAGAAGAAACAACGGCTTTTGAGTCTTGAGTACTGGCTTTGACCCTAATGAGCTCTGTGAACTTGAGCAAATGACTGACGTTTTTTAGGTCTTTCCATCTGCAAAGTGGGGATGGGGGTTAGATGAGCTCCAAAATCCCTTCCAGCTCCAACATTTGATGACTCTAGAAACACTTACTTTTGCATCCATTTAAACATTTATTAAGAGCCCGCTATGCATATGGCCACCACACAGCCTAGATTTTCTGGGACAGTCAGTGTACTTTTAATGAGACTTTGCAAAAGGAACGTCTTTATTAGAGCACATGTCCCAACTTTTGGTTCAGAAAATATGGTGAGTGTAATTGTAACTATGTGCAAATGTGTTATGCTAAGCATATTGGGGGAGGCTACAACGACAAATAAGACATGGCCTCTGCCTTCAAGAAGCTTATATTCTACTAGGGGAAATGACAAAAATACAGATCATCTCTACTAAGTGAATATAAAGTAAATCTGGGGAGGTTGATGAGAACAATTGAGAAAATCAGAAAGAGCCTCTTGGTGGTGACGTCGATCTGAGCCTTGAACCGAGAGAGTTGTGGGATCCCAAGACTTGGAGATGAGGATACATTCCAGGCATGGGGCATATACAAAAGTAAAGGTGGGGGGTGCCCAGGACTGGGGAGCAACAAGGAGACAAGCTTGGCTAGGAGGTAGAGGACTTCCAACCCTGGGCCGGCAGACCGGGTCAGCCCAAGGCAAGTGTCCTACGGCTGCATGGAGTACTGGCTCTCTGTCCTCTACTGTGCTTTATTTCTCCTCTCCCCTCAGGTGCCACGGACACTTTCCATGCCCAGCTTCCCTTCGTGCCCTTGGAGCTGCCTCATTTCCCTCTTACTCACACCAACTACTACATAAGGCTAGTGTAAGACTCACAAGAGATAACGCATATAAAGTGCTTTGCAAATTATAGTTATAAATGACACCAATGCCCTTATTTGTTATCAGTCAAAAGTGATGAGATGGGAAAAGGATGAACTCACTTCCAGCTTGAGGGGTGGAAAGGGGGTGGTGGTCAGAGAAGGCTTCAGGAATCCTGTTTGGGCCCAGGATGCCTAGGTCCAAGAGCTTCAGTCATACACTGGGTCTCTTCTCCCTCTATACTACTTCATTTGGTGACCTTACCAGCTCCCATGGATACAATAATTATCTCTACGCTGATGATTCAAATGTACCTATCCAGCCTTAACGTTTCTGCTGACCTCCAGTCTTTCATCTTAAACTCAACACGTCCAAAATGGAACTCACTAGTAGCCCCCCCCCAACTCTCCCCTCTTTCAAACTTTTCAGTTAGTGTTGAAGGCAAAGCCATCATTCCAGTCTTCCAGGCTCACAACAACCTAGGTGTCATCCTCAACTCTTCCCTATCTCTTGCCCCTCTACTCAATCTATTGCCAAGACTGACTTCACCTTTGCAAAATCTTGAATTCACCCCGTTCTTCTTTCCTATACTGCCACCTGCCTCGTGTAGGCCCCCATCACCTCCCACCTGCACCACGCAATAGCCTGTTGGTGGGCTGCCTGCCTGCCACACATCTCTCCTTCCTCCGGTCCATCCTCCATTCAGCCAAGAAGTGATTCTTCCTAAAGATTCAGTCTCACCATGCCACTCCCCTACTCAAACTCCAGTGGCTCCCTATCTCCTCCAGGATCAATACAGAATCCCCTGTTTGGTCTTTCATAACCTCCCTCCTCTCCTCACCAACCTCTCTAGTCCTTTTTA
The DNA here is from genome assembly GCF_900497805.2 of Vombatus ursinus. Classification (NCBI taxonomy): domain Eukaryota; kingdom Metazoa; phylum Chordata; class Mammalia; order Diprotodontia; family Vombatidae; genus Vombatus; species Vombatus ursinus. The sequence continues at coordinate 47,259,318 of NW_020954576.1, forward strand.
CATTTTGCATCTCCCCTGCGCCTCACCCCCACTCTTCGATCCAGTGATAGATACCAGCCTCCTGGCTATTTCTTGGCTCTGGGCATTCCTCTAGCTTGCCCCCCATGCCTGGAATGCTCTTCTTCCTCATCTCTACACCGGCTTCCCTGGCTTCCTTCAAGTTCCAAGTAAAATCCCACCTGCCACAGGAAGCCTTTACCAATTCCATGTTAACTCCAGTGACTACCCCTTGGGAAATATTTTCCATTTCTGTAGCTTGTTTATCCATGTTTGCATGCTTGTTGTGTCCCCCATTAGACTGTGAGCTCTGTGAGGGCAGAGACTGGGCTTTAGCCTTTCTTGTATCCTGAGTGCTTAAAATAGTACCCGGCACATAGTAGGTGCTTTGAAATGTTTACTGACTGACAGGAACAGCAGCCTACCCAGCTCTTGGGACCAGCATCAAAGACAGAACCCTCTAGAAATGTATTTTCAAGGCTCCTGTGAGAACATCTGCTTGATTGCCAATCTGTTGCATAAATTGACATTTCATTAACTCTTCTCTTCCTCCACGTCTTCTACTCCACATCACTCTGAACTGCCTCCATTTGGGATGAAAGAGTACGTGGCACAGCGGCTCTCCTTCTAGGTGTATGACAAACCCCTCTCCAATGGGGCAGTGTGGTGTGATGGAAAGAGGCAGAGGACCACTTACTGGGTACAGGACCCTAGGCAAACCTCATCACTTGTCCGAACCTCAGTTTCCCTGCCTGTAAAATGGGGCTACATGCACTGCCTACCTCAAAGGCTGCAGCGAGGTTCAGATGAGATAATGCGCAGAACACACGTTGCAACTCGTCAGGAGGAAGATAAATGTGAGCTATTATTGGAGAGTGTGCCGGGCCCTGGGATGGTGCCAATGAGCCCTGGCAGGTGCAAAGCTGCTGCACAGGAACAGCAGTTGAGAGCTTAACTAGAGGCAGAGAATTAAAGGACATTAAATTCAATTGGGAGAGGAGAACAAACGGAAGGCAGACAAAAGCAGGCTGATTGCTAAGCGGTACGTGCCGGCAGGCTCTCCTCCCTAGGCTGGCAGCGCCACTGCCGGCAGGGCTTGAAGCCCGTCCTCCTCTGGGTCAGGGAGGATCCGGCCTTACAAGGTCATTGTGGAGCCAGGGGTCTAATGACCTGCCAGCAAATGGGTCCCCCACAGTGTGGGGCAAATGAGGTCTTTTCTTAGGGCAGGAGGAGAGGTAGCAGAAGAAGTGGAAGCGATCTGTCCACAAACATTTGCTATGCTTCTCATCCCTCTGGGGCATCTCTGGCACCACCCTCTCTCCCTTCTGACCTCTCCTCCCTCCATCCGATCAACTGCCAGATGCTAGCCTTTCTACCTCTGCCCCCTCCTTTCTACTACCACCATCACTACTGCCTTTGTAATTGCAATCTTCATGACCACGTAAGAGGACTCTCCCTCTCCAACTCATTGTTCCCACTGTTGTCTAAATCTTCTGAAAGCACAGGCCTGACCATGTCACTGCTCAAGAACTTTCAATGGCTCCCCATTACTTGCTGAATAAAATGCAAACTCTTTAGCTTGGCATTCAAGGCCTCTCATAACCTGACTCAAGCCTACCTTTCTAAATCTGTTGCATACAACTCCCCTCCTTTATGTCCACTCCTTGTCATTTAAACTGGACCACTCATTATTCCCTGACCTTTGCTTGCTTTTTCCCACCACTGTGCCTTTCTTTGTACATGCTGCCCTCCAGACCTCGGATGGTCTCCCCTGACATTTCCACATGTGCTATAAAGACATGGAAACCACACTGGTTTGGAATCTGGAAATACAGAGCTGCGTTCCTGTATGACATTTGTTCATGTGTGGCCTTGGGGAGGTCACTATAACTCACTGAACTGCAGTTCCCTCATTTGTAAAATACAGGGAGAGACACTAACACTTTTTTTTTTGTACTACCTATATCTACCTTATAGGACTGAGAGAACACCTTTAAGCACTATAGCAATGTAAGTAATTATTTGCTTTCTGCAAGGCCTTTCCTTTCAATTGTTCATAACATCCTTTTCGGGCTCTTCCTATGTACTTATTATATTTCCTATATCTGTGTCACTTAACTTGATTTAAGAGTTATTTGTGTATTTGTCTTACCCTCTTCCCCTTGCTTGACTGTATGTTGTTTTTATCTTTGTATTTCCAGACTTAGCATGGTGGTGTGGGTGTAACAGAAGCCTGATAAGTGTGTGTTGATGGTAATCGACAACTATTGCCATCAACTTACTACAGTCCCTTACATCTATGCCATTAGTTTATTAATTGGTCTTTCTACCTTTAATTCCATGCTTCAGTCTGCACTGTTACCACTTCAGCCTTTCTAAAAATATTACTCTCTTATTCAAAAGTCTGTAATAGCTTTCTAAGGCCTACAGGATAAAAATCTAAATTCCTTAGCTTGGCATTTAAAGTCTCACAATAAGGCAGCTAGGCGGTGCAGTGGATAGAGTGCTGGACTTGGAGTCAGGAAGACCTGAGTTTAAATCTTGCCTCAAACACTAGTTGCATCCTAGACAAATCACTTACCTCCTCAGTCTCAGTTTCCTCATTTGTAAAATGGGGATAATAACAACACCTATCTTACCTATGTTGTGAGGAGCAAATAAAAGATATTTGTATAGCACTTTGCAAATCTTAAAGCATTACATAAATGTCACCTTCTCACCACTCTGCAATCAATGCATCTCAGAGTAGGAAGGGGCCCAATGGCCCACCTAATCCAATCCACACTTGGACAAGACTCAAGGATCCAATGGATCTGATGATATAAAACAGGTAAATCATTCTGCAAACCATCAAGTGCTACGTAAATTCTATGGTTATTATTGTTAGCATTATCATTGTTACTGAGACTCTCTTCTCCATCCTAATCAACTGGATGGCTAGTCTGTGCCTCTAGAACTTCTAGTAGGAGGGAGCCTATTACCTCCCCAGAGAATGGATTCTACCATGGGCAAGTTGGAATTGTTAGGAATTTTTTCCCTGTGGACATCAACCTTATATCAACCTCTTAGCAAATTTTTCCAATTGTCCTAGTTTTGACCTGGAGACTGATAGCTAAGCATTTATGTATATAGTGCTTTGGGGGGGGGGGCAAAACACTATTCATTTCATCCTCACAATAACCCCATAAGATTGATGCTATCATTATCCTCATTTTACAAATGAGGAGACTAAGGCCGAGAGAGGATTGTAAGTATCTGAGGCAGAATTTGAACTCGGGTCTTTCTGATTCCACGTCTAGCATTCCATGCACTAGACCACCTAGTTGTCTCAGCCAAGCACTACATACTGAACTCCACTGCAGGTGACAGTCCTCAGATGCTTGAATAGAGCTCACATCCCCTACCTAAGTCTTCTTCAGGCTCAACATCTTCCTTTCCTTCAAGACATCTTCATATGGCATAAACCTGAGGCCCTTCACCTTCCTGGTGGCCTTCTTCTGGAAGCTCCCTAACTTATCAATGTCCTTTCTCAAATGTAGTTCTCCAAAGTGAACTCAATATTCCAGATGTGTTCTGACCAGGGCTAAGGATGCTGGAACCATGAACTTCTTACTCCTCGAACATGACGCTTCTTTGGCTTTCTGGACTGCTAGATCTCATACTGCTGACTCATACTGAGCTTGCAGTCCACTGAAAGCCCTGGATCTTTTTCAGATGAACTGCTGCTTCTACATACCTCTGCCATCTTGCATTTGCAACCTTGATTTTTTTTTTACTCCAAATACAAGATTTCACATTTATCCTTACTAAATTTCCTCTTTTTAAATTGAGTTTAATGTTCTCATCTAAGCCTTGTGTTACTTGCCAATTTGATTAGGACACCATTCTTTATCTAAATTGTGAATAAAAATGTCAAGCAGCACAGGGCCAAGCATTCCTCCCTGGGCTAGTCTACTGTAGGCCTTTCCAAGCTGACACTGAACTATCTAATGGCTACTCTTTGCGAATCGACCTAACCGGACTTTCATCTAGCCCACAGTCCCCCATCTTTTCTACAAGAACAGTATGAAAGACTTTGTCAGATCCTTTGCTAAAATCCAGGTAAATGATACCGATGATTCAAACTTATTGTTTGAAACACTAATTTGTCAGAGCCTGAGGGTGAGCATGGCACAGCAGAAGAAAACTCCAGGCGCTACCACAGCCAAGTCACTTGAGCCTCAGTTTCCTCATCTATAAGGTAGTGATAATCATAACACTTACAGTATCTTTATATACAGGGTGACTGTAAGAAAAAACACTTCACTAATCTCCAAAGATGATATAAATGTTGTAAGGCCTTGTCTTAAAACATTAATTTTCATTTGACTGGATCTTCTCCAAGAATGTAAGTTCCTCACAGCCAGGGACCCATGGCCTTTGACCTCTTTGTATTATCCCAAGGTTTCTTGCACATAGTAGACAGTTAATGACTAGGATGAGACAATTTAGAGCTGGGAAGGAATTCAGAGATAGTCTGGTCCACTTCAAGTCCCCCAAGCCCCTCATACTCATTTTATAGATGAACAAACTGAGGCCCAGAAAAGTTAGGCAATTTTCCTAAGGTCCCATAGGTATAAGAAGTAGAGCAGGACGGGGACAGTTAGGTGGTCCAGTGGATAGAACATCAGCCCTGGAAGTCAGGAGGACTGGAATTCAAATCTGGCCTCAGGCACTTAGTAGCTGTGTGACCCCGGGCAAGTCACTTAACCCGGACTGCCTCCAAACCTCCCCCTCAAAAAACAGTAGATCTGGAATTCAAACTGTTCTTAGCCTCCGAACCCAGCACTTACTATGACTAAAATTAGCATTAATTTGAGAAACTCTGACTCCTCCCCTTATAAATAAACATGGACTGACTAAGAAACAGGATATAGGCTGAGTAACAATTCATGCAGGTTGGTATATGAAATATGTTTTTCTTATAAAATGCGATTCAGTTTACTCACTAAAAACAAATAAACAAAACCCTCAGCAACAACAAATCTTGGGGATATAATACTTGTCTGTGCTTATTTGAAAGACGACATGCATGTCTGCTTTTACTAAAGAACAAGGCTCTCTCTATACAGGAAGCCTTCTTTTCCACATTTACAGGTATGCAAACAGGGTTCCTAAGCCCAGCCTGCCATATGCCTCCTAGAGGTAAGGGCTGAAAACTGAACCCTGGAGAAAAAAGCAATTTCTGGCAAGGTTAGGTAAATAGTTAAAATATCTCATTCCCCATCCCTAGGTGAGGTTGGGCAAGTAGAGACAGCAAAATCTTTCCCTTATACCAGGGGCAAACAGGGTTTCAGTGGCTTCTGAGAATTTCACTGCCCAAATGATTCTGGTTATAAGAGTGCCAGGCTCCCCTGGCCCTTTCTGGGTTATATAAATGTTTGATGGAAACACTCTCTGGGGAAATCAATTTTTCATAAGAATTTAATGATAGCTCATCCACATGGGTGACTTGACAGCTTATTAACCCTTTGTTAACTGGAAGATTTTTACAACCTCCAGGAGGGGTTAAGGGGTGAGGGGGTTGGGATGAGCGTTTGATCATGCATGCTTTTAATTTATGGGAAAGAGAAAAAGAATTCCTCCAAAAGAACTTCTTACAGAGTTTTGTTCAACTGTCTTTTAAAATGAACTGAAGCCTGTGCATATAAGAATCCATATTCGCAGCCTTAGGTTGGCCTCTGGCCCATAGAACTCTCAGTCTCTCAAGTTCTACTTGTAACACTCAAGCTATTAATGTGGGGACAATGCCCTGTTCTTCATTCATCCATCTGCTGAGTTTAGGAGAGCCACAGGAGCACGGGGGAGAAGAAATGACATTCCAGTGAGGTGACAGCCTTCAGACACTGCTAAGGGAGCTCAGAATGTCTTTTTGGCCTGAAATCAAGGATTTCCTTGACTGTGTCAGATGCTTCACGTGGATTCTGACAATCTGGGTTTCAATCTTTCACAGTATTATAAGAAGGGGAGGAAGGAGTCTCATGGCAATGTACATAGCACTGACAAAAATAACTACTTCACACTCCCTTAAAGCTCCAACACCCTGGAAAAGTGGGTAGGAGAGTGTGCATGTCACAGATGGCAATGGATAGAAACGTGACTTGTCCCACGTCCCAAAGTCCACTCCCCATGCAGTTGGGATTAAGATGGCAGCATTTCTGGCCTCCTCAGAGCCACTTTCTCATGCCGGAACCATCGGCACCCACCCCATAAATACACAGCCAAGAGAAGTGTATTCAAACACCTTTGTCTCAGCTTTGTCACTAAGACTTTACTGGCCCACTTAAGACCTTTACCAGACTGCTCTCACCCACTGGAAAAAACAGGCAATCAGGGAAATCAGAGCATCCTTTACCCCTTGCTTACTATAAAGTGCCCCTGACCTGGGGCACACTGGAAGCATCACTGATACAACATGCTCTGCACTGTTAGAATTGAGAACTTTGAAGAAGCGTATATTAGGTTTATAAAATTCTCTCATACATCACCCAGAACAACCCTCCTGTGCAATCAGGCACTTAATAAATGCTTTTTAAAAAAATGATTAGGAGGATTAGATGCCAAATCGTTTGCTCTTGGAAAGGCCTTTGAAATCTCTTCTGTGTTGAGATGTGTTTTCTCACTGCAGTGAGAAGGCCTGTGGATGCCAAGGCCTTTGAGAGGCCCAGAGGGGGCTCCTCGGCAGTTGCTCAGTACTCAGCCTTAAGGAACCAACATGCCAGTTTTGTGAATTTGGTGGGGAAGTGTGCCTAGAGGCAAAAGGAGACAAAAACCCACCAATCAATGGGACAAGCTATCAGCTGGGCAGGTTTGACTTTGTATTGCCTAGGTAATGGAATGTCAGAGCAGAGAGAAGGAGAATTGATTCTGACCCTCATGCAGAGAACACTCCTCACTCCTAACACTGAGCACACGCTTCCCCAGAGGGTAGAGGAAGAATCTTGATTTTCGTTTTAACCTTGGTGAAAGAATGGCGCTCAGATAGGTATCAGCTGACAAAGAGGTGCCTGAACAGCACAAAGGACTCCACACATTGCCAGCAGGGAATGAAACCCAGTCCTTTAAAGGGACTGGTGGAGGAGTGGGGGTAAGGAAGGCGGGCCGGACTGCTCTGACCCTGCTACCCTCAGACGCCCCCCCTCAACTCCTTTTCTTTCTGCTTCTCTCCTTGTGAATCATTGCCTTTTTCACCCACATACCCAGCACCAAGCCTCAGTTTTTCTTTTCTCACCTAGTTTGCCTTTCACTCTCAAAATAAAGGCTCAAGTGGAAATCAGATAAAAATCTAAAAAAAAAAAAAAAAATCGAGGCCCAAATGAATAAAGTGACCTGTCCAGGCAAGAGAACAAACATTTATTAGACACCTACTATGTGATGGACACCATGCTAAATGCTTTACAAGTTTTACAAAACATTTGATCTTCACAGGAACCCTGGGAGGTACGTGCTCATCTTATCCTCATTTTACAGATGAAGAAATTGAGGCAGATAGAGGCAGACTTGCCCAGGGTCACAGAGCTGGTAAGTATCTGAGGCAGGATTTGAACTCAGGTCCTCCTGACTCCAGGCCTGGCGTTCTCTCCATTGTGCACCTGATCTGACCAGGTAAGGGACTTTGCATTTATGAGGACTGCATTTGGAGCTCAGCCTGTCTCAGTAATAAGTGAGTTCCTCCTTTTCCAAAGCTCTGCTTTCTGGATATGCTTTCTTTCTCTCCTGCCTAGCTAAGTTGTGAGAAAACATCTCACGACACAAGGAGCCAAAACCATCAAGTCTGCCATGTTCATAGGACACCCCATGCCCTGCCCAGCCCCATGCCAAGTCATGTGGTGACACATCCTTTTGTCCTGTGCCATGACCTAATGTCCTGACGAAGGGCACGGGACCAGAGGTCCAGACACCTGGACTGTGTCCCTCACTTTGCCGTGTGAGCTCAAGCAAGCCAATGGACCTCACTGTGGATCAATTTCCCCTCTCTGCAAAATGGGGATAACAGGTGCCTGCCTCTTTTCTTTTTTTATGTTAGGATCAAATAATACGATGGGATTGACCGTGATAATGCAGTGAAACTGTGCAGCAAATACAACATCCAACTTGGGAGTCTGACCCATGCTGAGACTTACTAACCGCATGATCCTGGGCAAGTCACTTAACCTCTGTTTGCCTCAGTTTCCTCATATGTAAAGGGGGACAATAATAGAACCGACCTCGTGGAGTTGTTGTGAGGATCAGATGAAATAATATATGTAGAATGCTTTGTACCCCTTAAAGGTGCCACCACACACATGCACGCATGAATGCGCATGCTATCCAAATACAAGGTACAATATTATTTTCTTTCTAGAGCTTGCTCATTAATCCCATGTGTTGCTGTCTTTTACGAGGGACAGAAGGGCAAAGAAGGGGCCCCAGTGAGTCTTGCCCAATGGTAGTGAGGTACCTTCGGGGAGCCCCAGCTTTGGACACTTACATCAATGAGGTCAGAGAGGTCATGGATGTAGTACTTGAAGACAGATGCGTTGGTCGCCTCCAGAGCCAGCAAGTACTCATTCCGGGCTTTAATGGCCTTCAGCTTATTCTCTGTGTACTTGGCTTGGCGCTGAGAAAGAGAACAGAAGTTCAGACTTTTAAAAAAAATTTTATTTTAAAAAAAGGAGAGTGTGTGTTCTGAGAGATGAAAGGAACAGTACATTCAGGAAGCAGGCACAATTAAGCTGCTACTCCCAATGCGCTACTCCCTTAAATTGGGTTCTAATTCTACTTAATGAAAATTCAAGGGCATAATGTAGATCACTCCAGAAAGGTTAATGAGGATCCCATCTCAGACACGTGCCCCCTTTGGGCTCTACCTGATAATATAATTCCCCCACCTTGCAAGAATTAGCAAGGTCCTTCTCCACCCCCTACCATCCTGATGTTCCTAGCAGTCAAGCTCCAGGTGTTCTGACCCCTTGGGCATATCAATCTGATTGCTAGAAGATCTGGCTGTATGTGCAGGAGTCAGAGGGGTGACAGCAGTCCCTGTTGCCCTGTGGCAGGCCAGGGAGGAGACATCAAAGCCCAACAAAGTGGTTACCTTCTGACTCTGGGAAAGGCTTTGCTAATCTTTGGACAGCTTATCAAAGGGATACCAGTTTATTAGACTCAAAACACTTCTAGTGGATGAAGAATAAAGCAAGTGAAAACCCCATGCTTTAACATTCCCCATTCACCCACCAAGTACCTCACCTGAGCCAGTCAATATTTGCAAGACTGCTTCAACAGTGACAAAGATGGTGGTGGTGGATCTGGCTCAGAAGAGGATCAGGGCAAGGCCAGGAAAAAGACTCCACAATTACTAGCTAAATAACGAATACTTTAGCTGAGGGGCAGAGGGGAGCACACAACAGCAAGGAGTCCAGTTTGGTCATTATCCACCAATGGGAAAACAAATGGCTGATGGCCACCTTCTGGCACCCCAACCCCTTGATCCCCTGCTGGGCCCTGCTGACCACACACCTTCTCCTTCATCTTCTCAATTTTCTTTACTGAGCTCCTGCGGACGTGCTTCTCTTCAATGCGGACATTGGCGGTGGAGTCTGGCGATCGAGGTGTTTGCCGGTCTTCCTGCTTCACTGATTTGCCAATCTGCTTCTCTTCCTGCTTTTCGGCCTCCTTCAGTTTACTCTGGGCACTGATGCTGTCAGCATTGTACATGTGATATGTCTTCATTACCTGCAAGGCAACCACCAAAGGTCAGGCCCAGAAGAAGGTCAATTACAAACTACAGCTCAGCTCAGTCCCCTTCCACCCCAAGCACCACCTCTGCCCACATCCTTAAGAGAAAAACCCAGCGGGGCTGAGCTCAACACATGTTAACACATACATTAAAGACCACTCATACATAAGCAGCATTTGAACCTGGCCCATATATCTTATTATGACAATGACTATTCATGATTATCATTTATTATTTATCACTATTTATTATCATTTGTAGATATTACTCCTTATCTTGGCAAGGCACTTATCATCCATTTGTATCTTCACGATACCAGGTAGATGAGTATAGATAAGTGCATTAACTCTCTCAGAGAAAATCCTTCAGACTCGGAGAGGGAAGGGAAGTCCACAAAAGGCAGGCCAGTAGCTACCACAAGGCTGCAGCGTAAGCTATGCCAGGTACACTCTTCCACATGTGGAGTAGGGAAGAAGGAAGAGGAAACAGAAGCAGTCTGAGGGACCAGAAACTTCATCTTGGATTCAAGTAGCATCAAGGGAATTTACTTTGAGCTGATTTATTCATTCATTCATTTTGTTTAGAATGGTAACCTTTATAGAATTTATCAAAATTATTTTCATTCTGATGTCTGGTTTTTGGCCTCTGACACTGAGCAGCTAGGTAGCACAGCAGATAGAGTGCTAGGCTTGGAGTCAATCAATTAATCAACATGTATTAAGTACCTACTGTGTGCTAAGCACTGGGAGTTCAAATCTAACCTCAAGACATTTACTACCTCTTGCCTGTTGGTGAAGTGGGTAAAGAGCTGGACCTGGAGTCAGGAAAACTTCTGTTCAAACCCAGCTTTAGATAATTACTAGCTGAATGACCTTGGGCAAGTCACTTAACTTCCGTTTGCCTCAGTTTCCTCATCGGTAAAATGAGGATGATAATAACATCTCCCTCCCAGGGTATTGTGAGGACTGAATGAGATAATAATTGTAAAGCACTTAGCACAGGGCATGGCACACAATAAGCACTATATAAATATTAGCTGCTATTATTATTATTATTATTATTACTACTACTACTATTACATATGAGCGTTGGCTGAGTACGTGACTGTGGGCAAAAATGGAAAACCCTATGTAAAAACAGCGTCAATGGATGAAAGGAATGGTTTCAGTAAGAAGACTAGTATGGCCTGAGTCAGAGTGAAGCCAGTAGAACCAGGAGAACAATTTACATAGAACAACAACACTATGAAAACAAACAACTCAGACTTCAGAACTCTGATCAATGCCGGGACCAAGCATGCCTCCACAGGACTCACGATGGAACATGCTGCCCATCTCCGGATGGACAGGTGATAGGGTGTAAAACTGAGACGTCTGTTTTTTGGACATAGACAACATGGGGATTTGTTTTGCTTGATTATGCATATTTATTATAAGGATTTTGTTTGCAATGGTGGTGAAAGGGAAAAGAGAGAAAATGGATTTTTCTTAACTGAAAAAACAAAATTTAATTTACCACTATCAATGAATGAATGTACACATATGGTTAATAACTAACCTGAATGAATCCGAGTCCTTTAGTTAACTAAAGTATTATTATCTACCTATATATAGGTATATAATATAACTGTTATCACAATTATCTGTTGGGGAATCAAGTCACCTCCCAGAGTAAAGAGATCCTGGGTTTCACAACCACTAACAGCACAGACGTGACGGATCGCCTCATTCCTCCTCTCTCTCCAGGTCAGGATCCCCTGAATCTACTTTTACTGTGACCCTGACCTGGGCACTGTCACCTGGTCCCGGCCACTTTCGGGCCCTCTTCTAACTCAGGGAGACTCATAATTCACATGAGAAATACGGACAGGCAGAGGATCACAGGACTTGGCCCTAGTGACCGCTCCATCAACCACCGAATTAGGACTCCAACCCAGGTGCAGGACTCTGTCCCGCACACCTGAGCACCGCGGCCCCTCTGGATTGTCTCACCTGCCTCGGAGACGTCATCCCTGCTAAGCCTAATGCCCACTCGGCCTAACGGACAATAAGAACCGAGTCACAGAC